>NW_027186304.1:58700752-58714245 GCF_028583685.1 Petaurus breviceps papuanus
TGTGACTCAACACCTGATTGGCTTTTGCCAGGGCTCTATGTGACTCAGCACGAGAGGTGTTACAGCTCTGAATTGGGTCAGAGTTCAAAGAAATAAGACATCCATGATTAATAAGGCAAAACACCTGTGTTCTAAAGGACATGGGATTGATTCCCTGTTTTCCTAGAAGGGTGGCCAACACTTTAAGGAAGAGGAATTGGTTATATATGCTCTTACCTCTAATGAGAGATTTTTATGACTATGGATCCTGGGAAACTGAATTCTAAGAAATAATGATAAAATTACACTTTATACATGCTAAAATCCACCTTACTTACAGATGTTAAGACCTGTGATTTTGCCCATATATTCATTCTTCTTTACTACTTGACTGGCAATTATTATTATAAATAAAAAATATTAGTATCAGTGTGATAAATGATTTCTTATGCATTACCAAATGTTTCATTTAATTTATGAATTTCAATCGATCAATTCTAGCATTAATTCATTTATAGTTGGAACACAAATTCTGATATGAGACCACAGGTAGCAATAATTCCATGGAAATGAAATTTTAAATACCAATCCCTTTCTAAAACCATTCTCTTCCACAAAACAAAATTATTTCCTCAAGTTTTCACCAACAGAGATAGAGGAGGAAAAGGAGGAGGAAGAGCAAGAACAAGAAGCACAAGAATGATGATGATGATGACAACCCATACATCCTAAATATAAAGTGTACATATTTCAAATTTCTAAAATGACTTTGGAAAATATGGTTAAATTTGCACACAAAGCAGTTAGAGTTGACAACTAGTTATACTTCTGTGTATTCCTAATGAAGGATTGACTAGTTGAAGATTTTTACTCAGGTCACCTTAAAAGGAAATAAAAATTTCTAAATATTCCCTTCTTTTTTTTTTTAAATCAATTGGAGTTAAATAACTTGCCCAAGATTACATGGCCAATTATTTTGTGTGGGTGGTAAGTATCTGAGGCCAGAACCGATCCCGGATCCTCCAGACTCCAGGGCCGGCGGTCTTACTCACTGCACCACCTAGCTGCCCCTATTCCCTTCTTTTTTATAAAGAAAATGAATAACTTAAAATTTTTGAACAACTGCAGTCATGACAACAAAGGATATTGTTAAAGTTCTCCTATCCTACAATTTTATTAAATCAGGTTTCAGATGTTCTCAGGAAAAAATAAATGTATTAAAATGTCTCTTTGGTGGAAATATGTAAAGTAAAAGATATGCTTAACTGCCTGCCAAGAGCAGATAAGACTTTCCAGTGAACTGTTTTGAGCAGTTTTTAAATGTGTAAGAAAAAAAAAACTTGCTCAATAGGATTAAAAAAAACAAAAATTTTTATAAGCATTTAAAAAATCAATTGATGAGCATTTATTAAACTCCTATTATGTGTCAGCTACCATACAAGCCATTAGTATGCAAAAAACAAAAGAGATATGATCTGCTTTTCTGAAGCTAACCTTCTACTAGGGGTAGCTATCAAGGCAGGAAATTACCCTGTGGCTTTTCTTTATTCCCTGTCCTATTGCTGACGTGACTACTGACTGCTTCCCAATGCATCTGGTTCACTTTCTGTTCTGTACATGATCTAATCACTGGGTTTATTCCTTGTCAGTCATGGAACCATTAGCATCTGGATTGACTTCCAAATTTTTCACTGGCTGCTTCCTAGTTTACTTCTCCCTTCCATTCTTTGGCTCAGGTTGAATCTGAAGCCATGATCTGACCATAGTTCATTAGATGGAGACAGAGTGGTAGAAGTAAATCATATTTATACTGTCTACCATATATTTTTGGCTTATCACTTCAGAGCATAAAAATTGTCTAAGAATTATTTGTACATAAACATTCATGCAAAGTTCACATCACTTCAAATACTACTGATGAGTGGGGGGATAAAACTAAACAGATGCGGGGCTTTCCTCCAACCAAATGACTCTAATGCCACCATCACAGTGTGAAGACAACATGAGTTCTTTGGGTTACACCAGTGGAACATGAGCACTGGTAGGTACTACTAAGCTGGCAAAATTTAGGCATGGTACTTTCCCTCTATGATTATCTCCAATTTATCACATGCATTGTATTTTGCATATAGAGAGTTGTTTGCATGTTATCTCCCCTATTGGAATGTGAATGCCTCTTGGGTAAGGACTAATACTTTATATCTACAAAACTTAGTATTATGCTTGGCACATACACAGTAACCACTTGATAAAAGCTTATTCACTTGACTTCTTGACATAAATTATACCTGCCCTTTGAGAAACAGGCTAACTCAGTTTTGAGAGTCTTAACATGAGGTTGATGAGTTATTTTTGGCCCTAGCAACTGAAGACTTTCTACTATGGCACAGAACACTTAGATATGATTTTCATCGGTAGAAAGAGTGTCCACATGACAGAAAGCAATGGTGCTTGAAGTAATAAAAGTGGTATGGGTCATTTCAGAAATAGTATATTCACATATTAAATTGCAAGTTATCAATGCTCTTCCCCATAAGGCTGTACGTTCACACAAACTAGGTTTAATCCTAGGAGCAGACACCAAGAGGGCCAGGTTCTTTGTTTGACTCTATGTCCACCCAGAGTCAGTCCACAAAAATCTTCAGAATAAAGGTTAGGTGTAATCTTGTCTAGGTTTTCTAACTATCATTAAAGCGATCCCCAAAACCCACATATGGTCTATGGGCAGGGGAAAGCATTTCACATAGGTGAAAATGACTGAATACCCTACAAGTCACAGGAGTCCATGAACATGGCCAAATACTGAAAGCTCTCAAAAAGCCCCTCAAGACCTGCTGGGAAGAAAAGGAACTTCCTATTGCTGTTGGGCAACCCTTTGTCATTCCAATTAATCCTTTTCAACAGGGTCCCTATATAGGCTCTTCCAGAGCATCACCTTGTGGTTTCACCTTCCCCAAAGAGTAACAAAGTTGGAAGATTGTTGAACAAGTAAACTCCTTATTACTGGACTTTTAGTAACTCACTGGTTTTAATCCTCAAGAAGGATATCCATATATATCCATATCTATGTCATCTACATCTGTCTCTGTCTCTATCTCTAACTCTATCTTTATCTCTAATTATCTCTATTTCTATCTCTATCTATATAGCACAGGAACTACACAGAAAGCAGAGAGACTCCATTATCCTCCCATCCTGTTCCCAACTTTCTGGGCTTCAAAACTATGCCTCAGTTGCTGTCTCCTCCAGGAATTTCCCTCATCCTCTTGGGTCTTCTCACCGTAAAATATCCAATATACTTGTAGACGTCTGTAGCAGCAAGCACCCCAAGGGTCCTCAGGGTTTGCAGCTACCACAGGTTCTTGGATCTGCTTTGTTAAAGGAAAGCAACTCAAAATGGGTTAACAAGCTTACTTTAATCAGTCAGACATATATCGTTTACCTTGTTCAGGGGAAAAGGTCAGCACCCCGAACTTCAAAGCATACAGGCAGAATTATCAAGACAGAAACAGATCAAGTAGACAGATTTCCAAACTGTCCAACCATTACATCCATACCCAGTCAACATCTGGGTTTCCACATCTGGGTTTTTCAAAGCCGGGGGACTCTCAATAACGGCTTCCCAGAATTCAGATCAAATCACAGAACACTTCTCAAAGTGAGTCCCAAAACAAAGCCTCACCTTATATAG
Organism: Petaurus breviceps papuanus; assembly: GCF_028583685.1. Taxonomy (NCBI): domain Eukaryota; kingdom Metazoa; phylum Chordata; class Mammalia; order Diprotodontia; family Petauridae; genus Petaurus; species Petaurus breviceps. The sequence continues at coordinate 58,704,423 of NW_027186304.1, forward strand.
CCTTCTCCTGGCTCAGAGAATGTAACAACCTTTTGTACCCACTGGCCAATCAAAAAGTATTTACTGAAAAACAAGCCTCCCACCCCAGGCTCCTGGTGCACTTTAGCCTAGGGGCAGGGAAGATCTTTAAAATTTACATTCTCACTACAAGGTCTCATCCAAGAATATCCCTCCAGGTTCTCTGGCCTACTCATTCTTCCCACTTAGGACTTCTTCTTGGGGCCTCTATTTTGTAGAGAGGGCCAGGCCAATCAGCTTTCATTCTCCTCCCAGCTCTGCTTCTGACCTTCCAGGCCACAAAACCATCCCAGATACCTTTATTCTTCACCCATCCCCATTTTTTGCCTCCTTTTTGTGTTGTGCTTTGCTTTTAGAATGTAAGCTCCTTGAAGGCAGGGATTGCCTTTCTTTTTGCTTGTATTTCTATCCTTTGCACTTAGCTCAGTGCTTGGTACACAGTAAGTATTTAATAAATGCATGTTTCCTTCTTATATAGAGGAAACTTTTTACTTTGTTCAAAAGAATTGTGTGTATTGAAAACCCTAGAGGAACTGGAATTCTTGAGCATTGTTCTTAAATACTGTCTCAGGTTCCTGGATGTCAGAAACTTATTTTCATTATTTGAATCTCCAGTTCTTAGCAAAGTGTCTAGCACATAACTTACAGGAAGTTAGGAGCTTAATAAATGTTTATTGCCTGGAATTGGATTAGGTAAAAGTGGGCACACCCACATTTAGAGAAGGGGTTATCTGGCTCTTGCTGCAAAACAGTGATTGATATCGTGTCAGGCTGATTGATTGCCAGGTTAATTCCTCAAATTAATTTATATTCCACCAAACATATCTGGTAACAGAGAAGAACCAGTATCAAGTCCTCTAAATATATGTCTACACTATAATTCCCAAAGCGATTCATTATTTATTTTACATTTCTTTACATAGGGATCACAGGTGTTAAAAAAGAAGTAGCAAAAAATAATGCTAGGTTTCTGACTGTGCTACTTTATTAGCTGTGAATCAATAGATCTTCTCTCTAAACTTGTTTCTTTCATAATTCAGCTAGTCAACAAAATTTTCTTAACACTCTATTGTATGCATGCCTACAGAGAAAAAATGAAATCATCCCAGTAGCTGAGAAGATTGTATTTCTTGAGATTTAAGGGATAAACATGCACGTGGATGAGTAAGTGTGCTAAATTGTGACATTCAACTTTGATTATTCTAGACATATTTAGTTAGGTCCAATATACTTCCTAACTTTATCTTCTTACATGCTATTGCTACTTTACAATGTAAATTAGGTTCTTCAATGGTAGAGTCCAAATATGACTGTTCTGTTATTCATGTTAATGAAAATAGATGGATATAGAAAGATCAGCAGATTTAATTAAGTTAATGTCCCTTTTTAGTCTCTTAAATTTCATTTATAAACACCTAGGATGATCTGCTTTCGGTAAAACTTAAGTGCAGCTTTCTTCAGACTAATCTTTTTTTGTCTTTCTACTTTTTTTCACTGTCGTGAAGTTTTAATGTTCTTAATCTTCAAGTCTTTATAATTTTTACAAGTAAGCTTATGTTCTAAATAAATATTACCCTTAGCTGCCTTGCTCTTCCACTTGGCAAAAACTATCTCCTTAGGCAGTTTGGGGGTCAATAATCGTCTTACCAAGAATTCCACCTGATCATAAGTGAATTCAGAAAAAAAAAAGATTTTTATTTCACTCCATTTCTGATGGGTGACCTAACATTTAAAGCCTTGTGAAAAAGGGTCACTTCATAGACACGAGCATATGTCAAGGCAATTACAAAACTCTTTTATAACCATAATGATTTCCCACCCCACATTCCATTGGTCAAGCATTCCAGGGTTCACAGTCAGAGAACCATTAAACCCCACCCCCTGATTATATGCGTCATTTTCACATTTCCATCCCCCCCTTTTCATCTTCATTTTCTTTATACTTTATTTAATAAATGCTTTTTTTAGTTTCCTCCCAGTTTGTCTACATCAGATAGCATGAGAAAGGAATTTTCTTAATTCCTAAGAGATTTGACAAAAGCTGTGTTTGAAGATTCCCTCCCAGGATATCCACGATTAAAAGCTCCATTATCTAAGCCAGGGTCTGGGTTAATTTACCTCATCCTCAGTGAGTGTCACATGGCCTGGCAATTCTTTTGATTTACAGGAAAAGGCCTTCTCAGAACAAAGAAAAGGAGACTACTGTTAGATATGTTGATTATCAGGTGACCAACATCCAGACCTGTCCTACCTCTACATTTGGTTTTCTCTCTGACATTAGTCACCAGTAGAACTTCAAATCACATTTCATATAATTTCTGTGGATACAAAATTCAGTTATCCCTTACATTTTGGCTTCACTATGGAAAATATTTTTTCACCAGTTTGTATCTTCTAGGAAATGTTGAGTCAATATTTTCTTTCCCCATTTCCATTTAAAAAACTCAGCCTCTTCAGATACAGAGTTAGAAAAATGTAATTGTACTCTATTTTCAGTTATCTTTTCTTCTAATTTCTTATTGGTTTTGACCTGGTCTTTATTTTACATTTTAGTGGTACACAGTTGATTCATGAATGGTCTTCACATTTGGAACCTGCTGTTTCCTGTCTGTTGTTACAGTAATTTTCATTTTTTTATAATATTATTTGTTGTTGTCCACCTGCAGGAACTTCTAACATTCTTCCTCTACACATGTGGGGTTTCAAAGTAGTCCATGAGCCTTTGACTTTTTTCATTTCCTGAAAAAAAAACATTACCAACAATATATTCATTATTTTACCCACTAAATAGTGGGTAAAAATATTCAATATTGAAGTCTCTGAGTATCTAAAAAACAAAACAAAAAAATACAAATAAACTTCGCAATTTAGTTTAGAGAATCTTAAGGCCTTCATAAAATATGCCTTTTTTTTCATCAATTCCTTCAGGTGCTGGCACTAAAATTGCAAAAAATTCCATGGTGGTTGTCTGTTTGCTTAAGCTTTTGAGGCAAAATTACCAAAGATCCAGTAAAATGAGGTTTCTGACTGCTTTGGGGAAGAAAATTGGATCAATTCTTTCCATCCCATCAGAGTTTCTCTGAATAGCTTATTTAAACATTCTTTCCACTTCCAATTTCCCAATTTCATATGACTTCAAACAGAAAGAATGTCTATATGGATGTAGTTGGCTTCTTTGAGCAGTGTATCAACTTATTTGTTGTTGAAAAGAGGTCATACATTCTAAGTGTCAAAAGTTAAATGCAATTTTGAAATGGTTAAGAACATTGGACCCCTTGGTCTCTCTCCTTTTATTATAGTCATTTATTGGTTCATCCATTCATTTTAATTCTGTTGCTGCCATGTAGGCCACACAAGACTGAGTGCTCTTTTGTTTTGCATTTTTTTGCATTTTTTGCATATTTTTGCATTTTTACCTCTTTTATGGATCACCATAGCCAAGACTTTGCCAAGAAGTCCTCAAGCTTCTGGTGATGAATCTCCATGACTTGAGCTAGCCTGATCTTCAGGGAGCAGAAAGACCTGCCTTACTCATATTCAAAGTCTTCCAGTTGATTAGAACTTAACAGGATTGAATTTCCCTGGAAAAGCCTTGAAGTGCCCAGAGTTACTATGTACCATGATGAGGTATCATAGTTGTACTTTTGTGAAGAAGAGATTACCCATGGGCAAGAAACTTTGTGGCACATCTTATATTTAATCAGTTCCTAGTTCTTCAGGGTTACCACTGAAATAGAAAGGCTTCTGAAGGACTCTTCCTATCCTGCTTTCCCAAGGTAAAAAAAAAAAAAACCCTGAGTCTCTGTGACAAGCATCTCTGAGGCTTCAGTTGGGTTATCATTACAGAGAATATATGGAGCTTGGCCCCTCAAACACCTAAATTACATTATAATAGTCTACTTTTTTGCATCTGATATATTTCTCACAAATTATTACATTGTTCTAATTGGAAATAAATTCTTCCTGTAGCAGTATTTTCCCTAAAGACATGTTCCCCTGCCACCCTAAGCAATTAGCAGCAATATTCCTTTTTATTTGAATAGAACTGAACAATAAGTAATGTTTTTTAAATTAATTTTAAGAAAACATTTTAATTAAACATAGCTCATCCTCTTTATCAGTTCTCACAATCTTTCTAATTTTAGGCTGTCTCCAAAGTCAATAGATGTACGTTGGGGTTGAGAAGAGGTAGACAAAGCATTTTTTTAAGCGGAAAGAAGAGTTTTATTGGATTTCCTGTAAAGCATTTTTATCTTTATTTCATTACATAGGAACAAAGTAGATTACTAGACCAGAAAGGTTCAAGGAAGCAAAGAAATCAGTCACTGAAGATTTCTTAGCCATTTGAAGTAATTTGAGAAGAACCATCAAATCTTCTGGTGAAGATCTTATGATACTTGTATTACCTTCATATACTGTATTATTAAGAATATTTGAAGTATGCATTATAGAAATCAAAAGTCATAAAGACCTAGGAAAACACTATTTTCTCTAATACATGTACATTGGTTTTTGTTGAAATAATTTTTCTTTATGATATAGCATGATGTATTGGAAAGAGTAGTAGTCCCCATGGAGCACAAGATGTAGATTCTAGACTCAGCTGTGTAATTCACTCTCAGTATGACACCAAGCTAGTTATTTTATTTCCCTGAGCCACAGTGTCTGTATTTGCCAAATGAGGAGGTTAAGGTAGATGATTTGTAAAGTGCCTCCCACCTCTGACATTCTATGATTTTGTGATTTTTTTTCATTTTTCAAATGCTTTATTAACTTCTGATTTACATCATTAATTTCCACCAGATTTTCAGTTATAAATTTTCTACCCATTTTTCCCATAACCACCACCCCAGAATAGCAATCCCACAGGATATCCCCTCTTCCAATCTGCTCTCTCCCATATCTTCTCCCCAAAGCCATTAGACTTTTCCATTAGGGCATGGTGGATCTCTATGCCCCAGTGCCTGTATATTTTCTTTCCCAATTACATGTAAGATAGTATTAATAATAGTATATATGTATATACAATTTTAAACATTTGATTTTAAAACTTTGAATTCCAGATTCATTCCCTTCCTCCCTTGTCACCCACCCTTATTGGGAAGATAAAAAGTTCACTATAGATTATACATATGTAGCTAATGCAAAACATTACTATAGTAGATATATTGTAAAAGACTGACTATATTTCCCTCCCTCTTTTCCCACCACCTACTTGTTCCATTCTCTACTTTGATCCTGTCCCTTTTCAAAAGTGAGTGCTTCCAACTTTCCTGCCCACCATCCTACCGTCCCTTCCATCATTTCCCCTCTCATCCCCTTCCCCCTACTCTCCTGTAGGGTGATATACTATTTAGTGTGTATTTCATTCCCTCCCCGAGCCAAATTCAGTGAGAATAAGGTTGACCCATTCCCTTTTGCCTTCCTATTCTTCCCCTCCATTGTAATATTTTACTCTTGCCTCTTCTTTATGAGATAGTTTACCCCATTCTGTCTCCATCTCCTCTCATTATATTCCTCTCTCACCTCTTAATTTTCCCTTTTAAATATCATCCCTTCCTATTAAATTGGTCCCGAGCCCTCTATGTACACCTGTAAACATATATATACACATTCACGCATGTATTCATATGTAGGTATACCCTCCAATATAGACATATATATATATATATATATATATATATATATATGATTTCTATTCCCTTCAACTATTTTCATACTTAGAAAAGTTTCATCAATTATAATTATTGTTTTTCCATGTAGGAATGTTAATAGTTCAACTTTGATCAGTGGCTTATGATTTCTTTTCCCTGTTTACCTTTTCATGCTTCTCTTACTTCTTGTATCTGGATGTCAAATTTCCAATTCAACTCTGGCTTTTTCATTAAGGATGCTCGAAAGTCCTCTATTCCATTGAATGACCATATTTTCCCCTGAAACATGATACTCAGTTTTGCTGGGTAGGTGATTCTTGGTTTTAATCCCAGCTCCTTTGACCTCCAGAATATCCTATTTCAAGCCCTTTGATCCCTCAATGTAGAAGCTGCCAGATCTTGTGTTATCCTGATTGTGTTTCCACAATTTTCAAATTGTTTCTTCCTGGCTGCTTGTAATATTCTCTCCTTGATCTGGGAATTCCGGAACCTGGCTATAATATTCCTAGGAGTTTACTTTTTGGGATCTTTTTCAGGAGGTGATCGATGGATTATTTCAACCTCTGTTTTGCCTTCTGTTTCTAAAGCATCAGGGCAATTTTTCTTGAGAATTTCTTGGAGGATGATTTCTAGGTTCTTTCCCTGATAATGGTTTTCAGGTAGTCCAATAATTTTTAAATTATCTCTCCTGGATCTATTTTCCAGGTCACTAGCTTTTCCCATTAGATATTTCACATTGCCTTCTATTCTTTCATTTGTTTGGATCTGTTTAACATCATCTTGATTTCTCTTAAAGTCACTAGCTTCCCTTTGCTCCAATCTAAATCCGAGGGAACAATTCTCCTCATTGAGCTTTTGAGATTCTTTTTCCATTTGGCAAATTAAGCTTTTCAAGGCATTCCTCTCCTCATTGCCTTTTTGAGCCTCTTTTGCCAATTGAGTCAGTCTGTTTTTTAAGGTATGATTTTCCTCAGTCAGGCTGTTGACTCTCAGTTCATAATTTTCTTGCTTCGTTCTCATTTGTCTTCCTAATTTTTCCTTCACTTCTCTTATCTACTTCTTAAGGTCCTCTATGGCCTTTAACCAGCTCTTATCTTCCTTTGAAGCTTTTGCAGGTGTTCTTACTTCACTGTCTTCCTCCTGTTCCATGCTTTGCTCTTTTGTGCCCCCAAATAGGAATCTAATGTTGGAGTCTTGTTTTTGTTTTGCTTCCTTTTTCCGGTCATTTTGCCCCTCAGTCACTTGACCCCTGGGCTTTTTTGCCATAGTAGGACTCTGGCACCAGACAGGGGAGTTTTCGTCCAAAAGCTGGGGTTTTCTCAGCTGCCAGATGTATTAATTGGGTGCCCTCTCTGGGGCCTCCACATGCTCTGGCAAGCTGTTCACATACCCCAGGACCTCCACCCTAGACTGCAATCGAGATCCAAGCAGGTTAAAGCAAGAGTGAATACCCCTCAGACTGGTTGCTTGGTCCCCCTACACTCTGCAGGCCAGGAGCTGAAGCTGCAACATGGAGCCCACGGGGCATCTCAGCAGCTTCTCACCCTGGTTGGCCAAAGCCAATGCTCTCCCAACCACTGGTCCCAAAATGCACACTGCACTGACCTCTCACTTTGTCTTTCACATCTATGTGTTAATGAATCTGGAAACAGCCACAGCTGCTGGTGATCTGGAGTTCTTCCAGCTGACTGGCTGGTCAGGCCCACCCTGGGACTAAATCCTGCAGTTCACTGGGGCCTGGGCTGGGCCCCCAGAGCGCTGATCTGGACAATTCCTGCCGGCCTGCCAGGCTGTCCTCAGAGGGAGGTTAACTTCTCTGTGTCATTTTGTGGATTCTGCAGCTCCAAAGTTTGTTTCAAGTCCCATTTTACATGGATTGGGGAAGGTGGAAGCTGGAGCCACAGGGAGGTCCTGCTTCTACTCCACCACCTTGACCCCCCCCCCCAAAATTTTTAAAAAAAAAAAAAAAAGAATAATATATTTGCTACTTGAAACTGAAAGGTTAGATTGTAGATATATTGCATGGACCTAAGTATTATGAGCACAAATGATTGATTCATTTTAGTTAGTTTATTTTTTTTTTAAAGCTGAATGAGGGGGAGAGGAGGGAGAGAAAAGGAACTGGGGAAAGGAGGAAATTTTTCTTCATTTTGTTATCATTAATATCATTGTTGTTTTTATTGTTGGAATAGCCAGATGTATATTTCATTGTAATGTTGTAGAAATAATTGGGTTTATACCAAAAAATATTGGATAGACCTAGGAAAAAATAGCAACAAAATTCATCTGAGGGACATCTATGTAGCGTAGTAAATGGAGCAAGGCTCTGGAGTCAGGAGCACCTGACTTCAAATCTGGCCTCAGACACTTAACACTTGTTAGTCATCTGACCTTGGGCAAGTCACTTAACTCCAATTGCCCTGCCTTCCCCCCTCCAAAAACACAAACAAAAAACAACAAAAAAAATTCATCTGGAAGAATAAAGTTGCAGAATATCAAGGCAATTAATGAAAAGAAATGGAAGGGAAGGTGGCCTAGCCATACCAGATGTTAAACTGTCTGTTAAAGTAGAAATCATCAAAACTACTTGGTATTGGCTAAGAAATAGAGTGATGAATCAGTGGAATAGGTTAAGTACACAAGACACAGTAGTCAATGACTATGGTAATCTACTGTTTGATAAATTCAAAGACTCCAGCTTCTGGGATAAGAGCTCACTAATTGACAAAAACTGCTGGGAAAACTGAAAAACAGTACAGCAGAAATGAGGCATAGACTAACATCTTGAACCCTATGCCAAGATAAGGTCAAAATGGGTACGTAATTTATATATAAAGGGGAAAACTTCAAGCAAATTAGAAGAGCAAGGAATAGTTTAACCCATCAGATCTATGGAGAAGGGAAGAATTTCTGACCAAAGAAGAAATAGAGAACATTACGAAATGCAAAATGGATAATTTTGATTACATTAAAAGTTTCCACATAAAGCCAATTCAATCAAGATTAGAAGGGAAGCAGAAAGCTGGGAAAGAATTCTTACAGCCAGGGTCTCTGATAAAGGCCTCATTAATAAAATATATAGAGAACTGAGTAGAATCTATAAGAATACAAATCATTCCCCAATTGTTAAATGGTCAAAGGCTATATACATGCAGTTTTCAGATGAAGAGATTAAAGCTTTCTATAGTCATATGAAAAAATTCTCAAGCAACTGTTGATTACAGAAATGCAAAATAAAACGACTCTGAGGTACCACATCACAGCTATCAGATCGACTAACATGACAAAACAGGAAAATGATAAATGTTGGAGAAGATGGAGGAAAATTGGAACACTGGTGCACTTTTGGTGGAGTTATGAACTGATCCTACCATTCTAGAGAGCAATCTGGAACTATGCCCAAAGGGCTATAAAACTGTACATACCCTTTAACTTAGCAATACCACAAGGTGTGTATTCCAAGGAAATCATAAAAAAAGGGAAAAGGACCCACATATACAAAAATATTTTAGCAGTTCTTTTTGTAGGGGCAAAGATTTGGAATTTGAGGGGATATCCATCAATTAGGGAATGACTGAACAAATTATGGTATATGGATGTAATGGAATACTGTTGTTCCATAAGAAATGGTAAGCAGGCAGATTTCAGAAAAACCTGTAAAGACTTGCAGGAAGTGATGCTGACTGAAGTAAACAGAACCAGGAGAACACTGTACACAGGAGCAGTAACATGGTGTGAGGGCCAACTTTGTTAGACTTAGCTCTTCTGAGCCATGCAACGATCTAAGACAGTTCCAAAAGACTCATGATGGAAAATTCTATCCACATCCAGAGAAAGAAATATGGAATCTAAATGCAGATGAAAGTAAACTATTTTTTCTTTTTTTTTTGTCTTTTTTCTTTCCATTGGTTTTTCCCTTTTGTTCTGATGCTTCTTTCACAATGTAACTGAATGAAAGAAGTGAAAACTTCTCAGACTATACTCTAAAATCTAGTAAGGCTTTTCATGGGTAACAGGCCCAAGTTCCTCTTCACTGGAAATCACATGATTTACAAGGAGTCAAAACTCAGAAGTGGTAGGGAGTCACCCCTCTCCTCAGTGACACTTCAGCATAAGATATGCCAAATAAGGACAGACGTGCTTTCTCAAAT
>NW_027186304.1:58724245-58740709 GCF_028583685.1 Petaurus breviceps papuanus
TCTCCCTTCCTCCCTTCCTCCCTCCCTTCCTCCCTTCCTTCCTTCCTTCCTCTCTCTCTCTTTCTCTCTTCCTCTCTTCCTTCCTTTCTCCCTTCCTTCCTTTTACCTTAAACCAAGTTCACTCTGAAGCTCATAGATTGTACCACAATAGATGCATGCCCCAAGCTCCACTTAATGGCTGTATTTGGGACCCTCCTGGCTTAGTGTGAATATCAATGAGAACTGTTTCTCTTTGAAAAAGTGAGGATCTTCCCCTTCCAGATTGATTTTTATAATTAAACGGGCCATCCTTTGACTCACTTCTAAAACACATGTTCAAAATTTAGATATAAAGGCTAATACTATAAGCAATCTGGGAGAATAAGGAATATTTTGCCTTTCATATTTATGGAGAAGGGAAGAAATTATGACCAAACAAAAGATAAGGGAGCATTACAAAATGCAAAATGGATAATTTTGATTATATTAAGTTCAAAAGTTTTTGTACAAATAAAGCCAATGCAACCAAGATCAAGAGGGAAGCAGAAAATAGGGAAATATTTTTTACAACTAGTTTCTCTGATAAAGGTCTCATTTCTAAAATATACAGAGAACTGAGTGAAATCTATAAGAATACAAATCATTCCCCATTTGATAATTTGTCAAAGGAATAAGAATAGGCAGTTTATAGAGGAAGAAATTAAAGATATCTATAAGCATATGTAAAAAAATGCTGTAAATTACTATTTATTAGAGAAATGCAAATCAAAACGACTCGTAAGGTACCACATCTCATTGGTCAAATTGGCTAACATGACAAAACAGGAAAATTATACATGTTAGAGAAGATGTGGGAAAACTGATGCATTGTTGGTAGAGTTGTGAACTGATCCAGCCATTCTGGGAGTAATTTGTAACTATGCCCAAAGGGTTATAAAAATATACATACCCATTGACCCAGCAATACCACTTCTAGGACTGTATCACATAGAGATAATACAAGTGGGAGGAGGACCGTATGTACAAAAATATTTATAGCAGATCTTTTTTGTGATGGCAAAAAAATTGGAAATCAAGGGGATGCCCATCAACTGGGGAATAGATAAACAAATTGTGGTATATGAATGTAATGGAATACTATTGTGCTATAAGAAATGAGGAACAGACAGACTTCATAATAACCTGGAGTGACATATATGAATGATATATACGATGTTGAGTGATGTTGGGTGAGATGAGCAGAACCAGGAGAAATTTGATGTGAACAAAGTACATTTCTTCTCAGAAATGTAAGGCTATAAGACAACTTTAAAAGACTCATGATGCAAAAAGCTATCCACATCCTGAGAAAGAACTGTGGAGACTGAATGTAAATTGAAGCAAACTACTTGCTCTCTCTTTTTTGTTTTGTTTTGTTTCTTTTTTCTTGTTGTTCATTCCACTGGTTATGATTCTTCTTTACAACTTGACTACTGTTTAATGTGAAGGTGTATGTAGAACCTATATTGGATTGCATTCCACCTTGTGGGAAAAGGGGGGAGGAGAGAGAAGGGGAGAATTTGGAACTGAAATCTTGTAGAAATGAATGTTGTAAACTGAAAGTAAATACATTTAAAAAAATAAAGAGACCTATTAAACAGATGGGTGTTGCCTCACTCTAAGTGAGTACCTGAAAAGGCCTTAGCCTAAAAGGGACAGGGTCTCCCATTGCATCCTGAATCATCTCCAATCATCCTGGATCAGGTCAGTGGATTCAGATGACTCTGGAGGAAAAAGTGAGGCTGGTGATCTTGCACAGCCCTCCCTCACTCAAATCAACTTCAGCTACAAGTCATGTCATCATTTCCCTGTTGCCACAGTCCTCTTGAAAAATGAAGGAAAACACATGTAATGGCAAGCACAGAAGTAGTTCACAGCTTGTTTCAGCTATTAAATTAGCACCTTGTTTCAGTTCAAGTTTCTTTTGAGCCTTGTATCAAGTCTGTTAAGAAATACAGCATGGGAATCCTACAACTTGTGAACCCTAGAATTCATAAATTCCTGCAATAGGAAGGGGAGGAGCTAATGACCATATATAAGGAGAGGCCCAGGCTAGAGACAGCAGAACTGAGAAGAAGACTCTTGTGGTGGCAGAGTCGAGAAGGAAAAACTTGTGGTGTCCCAGCACTCTGTTTGTCTGCACTATCTGTGTTGATGTTTGTTTGTGATACTTTGTACAGAAGGCCTGGGACCTTACTGGTATCCCTGAAAATGCCCCAAAAGAGGATTTTCTGGCTGTATGTTTACAGAAGTCCTGGAGGAGGGTTTTGGACCTCCTGGGACTTTACTGATGATTTGTGCTGACCTTTTAGACCTTGTTTGTGGTTCTGTGTTGATTTCTGTGTTGATGATTTGTGTTGAGTTCTCACACCTTGTTTGTGGGTCTGAGTTGATTTCAGAGGGAGATAGTGAATTGATGATGGTGCTGGCAATGTGCATGAATATTATTGTGGCTCTGTCAAGCTTTGTCTTCCCAGAAATAGGAACTGTGAAGGACTTGAGGTGGATTAGATACTGAACTTCAACATGGAACCAGAACTGGATGAAGAAATTGGCAAGGAGCTGGACAATGAACTGGGAGCTTCCTGCCTTTGAACCCAGGTGACAGTTGGAGCTGGGACCATGGAAGAAGAATCATAGAAGCTGAGAGCTATCCTTGAGTGAAGCTGAAAGAAGACTTTCCTTGGACAGTGTACTGACTGAGATTATGATTTACTGTGACCAAGGGGTATAGAACTTTGAGTTTTGTACTTTGTGATTGAATTAAGGATTTTTTGATTGACGGAATGAATGTACTTAATTTTCACCACACATAGTTTTAAACACTGTGTCCATTTTAGTGATAACTTGTGAGTTGTGATATGGTGAATACTATATTTTGATTTTCTGTGATAAGTTGTAACATTGTGAATGCTAAATTTTGATTTTCTATGAATGTTTTGCTCTGATTTGTTATTGAATAGAGAGTTTGCTTTACTTATCTAATCAGGACCTTGAAAGCTGTTCACAGCAGCAGTCCTCTGGAAAGCTGCTGGTGCATGGCTTTACAACACAACAAGGTATGAAGTGATACTGTAGAGTTGTTTTGATTAGCATTTCTCTAACCAATAGTGATTCAGATTTTTTTTCATATATCTATAGAGAGCTTTAATTTCTTCATCTGAAAACTATCTGTTCATATCCTTTGACAATTTATCAATTGGAAAATGACTTGTATCCTTATAGATTTGACTCAGTTCTCTATATATTTTAGAAATGAGGCCATTATCACAGACTTTGGTTGTAAAAATTCTTTCCCAGTTTTCTGCATCCCTTTTGATCTTGGTTGCTTTGGCTTTATTTGTGTAAAACCTTTTAAATTTGATGTAATCAAAATTATTCATTTTGCATTTTATAATGTTGTCTATCTCTTATTGGGTCATAAATTCTTCTATTCTCCATGAATCTGAGAGTTAAACTATTTGTTGGTCTCCCTATTTGCTTATCATATCAGCCTTTATATCTAAATCATGTGTACATTTGGACTTTATTTTTGTATACAATGTAAAATGGTCTGTGCCCAGTTTCTGCCTATCTATTTTCAGTTTTCCTAACAGTTCTCAAATAGTGAGTTCTTATCCCAGAAACTAGGGTGTTTGGGTTTGTCAAACAGTAGATTGCTATATTCATTGACTACTATGTCTTATGTACCTAAAGTATTCTACTGATCCCAGTACCAAGTATTTTTGATGATTACTGCTTTATAATACAGTTTAAGATCTGGTATGGCTAGGCCACCTTGCCTCGAATTTCTTTTCATTAATTCTCTGGATATTCTGGACCTTTTGTTCTTCCAGATGAATTTTGTTATTTTTTTTCTACTTCTATAAAATGATTTTTGGTAGTTTCATTGGCATTGCTCTGAATAAGTAAGTTAATTTAGGTAGAACCATCATATATATTATATTAGCTTATCCTATCCACAAGCAGCTGTTTTTTTTTTTCTAATTATTTAGGTCTGACTTAATTTGTGTGAAAAGTGTTTTGGAATTTTGTTCATGTAATTTCTGGGTTTGTTTTGGCAGGTAGACTCCAAAATATTTTATAATGTCTACAATAATTTTAAATAGAATTTCTCTTTCTGTCTCTTGCTGTTGGACTTTGTTAGTAATATATAGATATGTCTATGATTTATGTGGATTTATTTCATATCCTACAAATTTTCTAAACTTGTTTATTATTTCAAGTAGTTTTTATATTATCCTCTAGGATTCTCTTAGTATATCATCATATTATCTGCCAAGAGTGATAGCTTTGTTTTTTCTTTGTCTATTCTAATTCCTTCAATTTATTTTTCTTCTCTTATTACTAAAGTATTCCATTGAATAACAGTGGTGATAATGGACATCCTTGCTTCACCCTCGATCTTATTGGAAATGCTTCTAGATTATCCCCATTACATATAATTCTTGCTTTTAGGTAGATGCTACTCATCATTTTAAGGAAGAGCATTTATTTCTGTGCTCTCTAGAATGGGTGTTATATTTTGTCAAAAGTTTTTTCTACATCTATTAAAATAACCATGTTTTCTGTTAATTTTCATATTGATTTGTTCAGTTATGCTGATAGTTTTCCTGTGCTCCTGGAATAAATCCTTCATGGTCATAGTCTATTAATATCATGATAAGTTGCTGTAATCTTTTAGCTAATATTTTATTTATATAAAAATTTGCATCTCTATTTATTAGGGACATTGGTCTATAATTTTATTTCTCTGTTTTGGCTCTTCCTGATTTAGGGTATCAGTCCCACATTCATATCATAAAAATAATTTATTAGGACTCTTTCACCTATTTTCCCAAATAGTTTATTCAGTATTGGAATTAATTGTTCTTTAAATATTAGAAAGAATTCACTTGTAAATCCAACTGACAATAGAGGGTTTTTTCATCCCCTTAGGTAGTTCATTGATGGCTTGTTCAATTTCTTTTTCTGAAATGGGGTTAAGTATTTTATTGCCTCATCTGTTAATCTGGGTGATTTACATTCTTGCAAATATTCATCCATTTCAGTAAGATTGTCAAATGTATTGGCACAGAGTTGAACAAAATTACTTCTAATTGTTTATTTTCCTCTTTATTGGTGGCAATTTCATCCTTTTCATTTTCAATACTGGTTATTATTCTTTTCTTAATCAAATTAATCAAAGGTTTATCTATTTTATTGTGTTGTTTTTTTCTATAATAAAACCACCTCTTAGTTTTATTTATTAGTTCAGTGTTTTTCTTAATTTCAATTTTATTAATCTCTCATTGGTTTTCAATATTTCTAATTTGGTATTTAATTGGGGTTTAAAATTTTTCTTTTTCTAACTTTTTCAGTTGCATGCCTCATTCATTGATCTCTTTCTCTTTTATTCTTGTAAGTATTGAGAGATATAAAACTTTCCCTAAGAACCTCTTTTGCTGCATCCCTTAAGTTTTGGTATGTTGTCTCAGTATTTTCATTCACATGTATGAAGTTATTGATTATTTCTATGATTTCTTGTTTGTCCCACTCATTCTTTAGGATAAGATTAGTTTCCAATTAATTTTTAATCTTCCCATGGCCCTTTGTTACAAGTAATTTTTATTTCATCATGATCTGAAAAGGATGCATTTAATATCTTTGCCTTTCTGAATTGGATTGTGAGTTTTTTATGCCCTACAATATGGTCACATCACACTTTCTTATGGAAATATTCAAGAAGAAGTTGTGTTAATATGAATAAACTTTCCTCACACCCAGTGTTTTGTGAATTCATGTTGCCTGAGTAAGTCTATGGCATTGGAATGGGCTATTAGTTCTTAAAAGAAGCATTTGATAGTCTTCTGCAATCATACATAATGATTCAGTGTTTCTAGTTCACTTTCAGATTGAAGCAGTCAATTATTGTCTATTGTCTATTGTATGAATTTTAAAATGCCATCTTCCTGATTATTATCTAAGGTAATTGTACAGGATGACAGGCTCCATTATTCATTTTCTTTTTGCGTAGTGATAGGGAGGAGAGATTTATGGTAATAGTTCATTTTATTCTTTAATTTCTACTGTGAAAGATTCAAAGGAAGATATATCTGCGTGTATATATATATATGTATATATGTGTATGTATGTGTGTATATATATATATTTATAAAATTTAAGAATTAATACTCAAATGTATTCAAGAAGCAGAGTTGCATAAAAGAGGCAGAATTGTGCAGTGGTTGGAGGAGCACACTGTCCTCTCAAATCAGAGGACTTTAATAAAACACTCACTTCTGTCATATACCACCTGTGTGACCTTGGATAAGCCAATTCACTTCCATAAACCTCAGGTTACTTAATTAAGTTAACTCAGTTTCCAAAATGAGATGATTGGATTCATTGGCTTCTGAGATACCTTTCAATTCCCTGATCTGTGATCCTAAGTATCATTCTATAGTGAATACAAGAAATCTGATGTGTTCTCATAATGCACTTTGAGAGTGATCATTAGCCCAAGTATCACTCCAGGCCTTTAGTATTCATTAGGGAAGAATGCAGTGAGGTTGCAGCACAACTTAGCGCACAGCTTGTTGCATAGACTAAATGTTTTTTTTTTTTTAATTTATTTAGAATAGTCACCTTGGAGTCAAGATTTCTGGGTTTAAATCTCAGCTCTCATGTGTACTATGTTGTCCATGGTAAGCCACTTAACTGCTCTGTATTTCCTCTTTTTCATTTATAAATTTAGGATAAAACTATTTGGACCACATAGAGAATAAATAATGTGAGTATAATAAAGTACATGTTGCACATGTGTGATAAGTGATATCATAATGCAGAATGTGTCTTTATCACACATGCCTATTATATGGCATGTAATGTGTGAGTGACATATCCACACATATCCATATATGTGTGTATACACATCCACACATATATGGAAGGGAGAGAGGCATTTTTACTAGATGTGTGCATGTGTATATCTCATAACACATTATTATGGATAACATATTAAATGTAGCACAAATAGTGCCATCTTGAAAGTATGTAGTAAGTTCTTATCATATATGTGGATGTGTTATTCATTGTGTATGGGTAATATTTGGGTGATGTATGTAAGCAGTATATATGCATAAATGACTGATTTGGAAACCCTGTTTAAAAAGAAGTTTTTTTATTTACACTATCTTCCAGGTCTCCAATCAGAGAGGCAGAGAGATCTCACAGTACTGAGGTGACTTTATGCATCACTAAAACTGATACAATCTGGTAGGATAATGAGTTTCCTGATAAAAGAAGATTCTTAACAGATGATGGAATCCAGTCCAAAGGGTGCAGCTGGCAGGAGATGAATAGATGGCTGCTCTCATGGAAGTTCTTTTTAAATAGAGGTTTTGAAAGGAATCCTTTACTCTGCCCAATTACCCTGAAGCCTTCCAATCAGAGAAGAGTGTACTGAGGATACTGATCAGCTGTGAGTAACAAAGCTGATGAAATCACACAGGACAATGAGTTTTCTAATGATGAGTTTTCTTGGGCTCATGATGGATTTCAGTGTAAAGGAACGATACTGTTAAGAGATCATGAGAGAGTTAGTCTGGGAGCCCTCTTTAAATAGAAATAATGTAAGTAGTTTTTTAAATTTGTCCTCCAGAGACAGAGGGTATTTAGGGTAATGATGAGGATAAGTAAGAAAGCTTCTATATAGATATATGATATATACACATGTGTACACGTTACATATATATATAAGCTCATAGGTACACACATAGGTCTCACATATGTATAGATGATACATTTCATATATGTTATATTTAGCACATAGGATGGATATAGCATTTGTGGGGATTATAACAAATGTTTATCACAAATTATATATAGAATGCTACATGTATTGTAAATAATGCCAATATAATAAATTACAAATGGTGAATGTATGCTAAGTGCAGTATTATACATGCATAATGCAAGTGTAATATACTCAGAAAATATATTATATATGAGCAATATGTGACACATAATTCATGGGTGATAGATATGAGCAATATATGTGAAAAGATTGCTGGTCTAGGAGCTCTCTTTAAGTGGAAATTGTGGGAGCAATTCTTTACTCTGAACTTCAGACTTCTACTTAAAGAGGGAGAGAGTAGTGAGGGAAATAATAATATGCAATAGCAAAGCTGATTTAATATTATGCAATGATGAGTTTCCTAATAATGAAGTTACTTGGAGGCATGACAGAGTCCAGTTCAAGAAATGCAAGATGATGAGAAATGAAGAGATGGCTCGCTTTTCAAATGAAGGCTTTGCAAGGATTTCTTTGCTCTATTTTATTCTAGCTTAATGGTGACAAACTCAAATTGAAACATTTCTCTGTAGACTTAGAAAACTACAACTTCTTTCCACCCTGGGAACTGGGTAATGGGCAATAGAGCCACCAGTTGGCACCCATTCCTGTTCCCAGCACTGATTCAGGCTTCCTATGAGATCTTTTTCTGGTCCTGTGCTTCTAGTTCTGGTGTTCACTCTCATCTCCCTTACTATTCCTGGATGCTAGAATGTTCCTCACCACAGCTGTCTCTACTACCACTCTACTCCTAGTTTGTGTCTAAAGTGTCTACAGATTTCTCTGTCTTCTTAAGTTGCCCTGGGCTAGAAAAGGAACTTTCTTGGCTTTCCTGATCAGAATTCAATTTGCTGCATTAGACAGGCTATTTTGAAAGAGTGAGTGAGATCAGAAAAATGAGCACTCTGCCTCTGCCATCTTCACTCTGTCTCATAAAGTTTACTTTTTAAACTATGTATATATATATATATATCGAAGGAGAATGAAGTGTTCTGGTATTACCTAATATGTATCATCATGAATAAGTGGGTCCTAAAACTCACTGACAAAGCAAAACACTTTGCTGAGGTGCTCATGAGCTGTAATTTGGAGAGGGCTTCTGTTCCACAAAATACCTACAAACTGGGAGGGTTAACTGGAAGTCAAGAGTGAGTGGGGCCCATGCACATGTATACATTAAGTGCATTGTGAATCTGGAGGCCCTCTAGAAATAGAGTAAAATTTTGAAGGGACTGAAAGTAGGCAAACAATCACCATTTGAAGTATGTGAGGAAGCTTAGCTTGGAGAGCAGTAATAGCAAAGACATAACTCTCGGCTATTTGAAGAGTTGTTATCATGGAAAGGTATTATACTTTTCTTCTTTGTCAAGAGACAATAAAAAATGAGTAATAGGAGGAGTTACAGAGAGTTAGCATTTGATCCTATACAAAGACAAGTTTCTGAAAGGTTAGAGCTGTCCAAAGGTAGAAGGACGTGCCTTAAGAGGTAAAGCTTCAAGCAAAGGCCGGAATACCAAATTTCAGGCATCTTATATAACAGAGGGAATTGCTATTCAGTTAGCACCTTAACTCAATGAAATCTTGAATATCTTACAATTATATGGTTCTATACATCTCAATAACCCTGAATTGTTTGTTGTTTTCAGCAATAAAAAGGGTATCAACCAAGATGGGTTTTGATAACCATTCTTCATAAGGTTATAATAATAGTATTCTCACTCTAAAGCTCTGAAAACTTAATCTTCTTGTTGTATATTGAAGCTATAAGCAGACATTGGAAATCACATAGAGCATAAAGAGAGAAGAAACCAGGAGACAAGAACAAAGTAAATTAGTGCCTGTTGTGTCAAAAATGTGAAAAAGTCTATATCATTTCAGTCAAACATAGTGAGAAATAGAACTTATACTTAGTGCAGAATTGTTCTCATTTTTTCAATAACCTTTGACAAAGCATCTACTATGCACGGTGTGCAAAAAAATTGTCAGGACATAGACATCATTTTTCAGACTGGTAAAATCAAGAGATAAATTTTAGAATGTTAATTTCTTTTAAAAAAAATTTTCTGTAAACTCAGATTTTTAATTTATTTATTTTTAGTTTTCAACATTCATTTCCACAAAATTTTGAGTTACAATTTTTTTCTCTCCCCATCTTTCCCCCACATCCCACCTCAAAATAGCAAGCCTACTGAATAGCACTTCCCCTAATCTGTTCTCTCTTATATCCTGCCCCTTAACCTCCCCCCCCAACTTTCTACTAGGGTAAGATGGGTTTCTATACCCCAGTACCTGTATATCTTATTTCCAAGTTGCATGTAAAAAAAAAACAATTTTTAAATATTTGTTTTTAAAACTTTTGAGTTCCAGATTTTTTTTCCCTTCTTCCCTCCTCACCCACCCCCACTGGGAAGATAAGCAATTCAATATAGATTGTACATGTGTAGTAACCCAAATCATTTCTATAATAGATATATTGTGAAAGACTAACTATATTTCCCTCCATCCCATCCCTCCCCCCACTTACTATATTTTCTCCTTTGACACTTTGCCTTTTCAAAAATGTTTGCTTCTAACTACACTCTACCCCAATCTGTCCTCCCTTCTATCATCCCCCCTCTTATCCCCTACCCCCACTTACCATGTAGGGTAAATACTCAATTGAGTGTGTATGTTATTCCTTCCTTAGGCCCTAATTCGATGAGAATCAGATTGTCCCATTCCCTTTTACCTTCCTGCTCTTCCCCTCCATTGTAACAGTTTTCTTTGCCTCTTTTATATAATTTATCCTAATCTATCTCTCCCTTTCTTCTTCTCCCAATAAATTCCTCTCTAACCTCTTAATTTTATTTTTTAGATATCATCCCTTCATATTCAACTCATTTGCCCTCTGTCTATGTATACATGAACATACGAATGCCCACACTAACATATATATACACATACATCCCCCTATAAATACATATATATTAAATATATGTGTGTATGTATATATATATATATATATATTCACTTAAACCATCCTCATACTGAGAAAAGTCTTATGAGTTACAATTACCATTTTTCCATGTAGGAATGTAAATAGTTCAACTTTAATAAGTTCCTTATGATTTCTTTTTCCTGTTAACCTTCTCGTGCTTCTTTTGCTTAATATATTTGAGAGTCAAATTTTTATGTTCAGCTCATGTGTTTTCATCAAGAATGCCTGAAAGCCCTCTATTTAATTGAATGACCATATTTTCCCCTGTAACTTTATACTCAGTTTCGCTGGGTAGGTGATTCTTGGTTTTAGTCCCAGCTCCTTTGCCCTCCGGAATATCATATTCCAAGCCGTTTGATCCCTCAGTGTAGAAGCTGCTAGGTCTTGTGTTATCCTGATTGTGTTTCCACAAAACTCAAATTGTTTCTTTATGACTGCTTGCAGTATTTTCTCCTTGACCTGGGAACTTTGGAATTTGGCTATAATATTTCTAGGAGTTTTCTTTTGGGGATCTTTTTCGAGAGGTCATTGGTGAATTCTTTCAATTTCTATTTTGCCCTCTGCTTCTAGAATATCAGGACAATTTTACTTCCTAATTTCTTGAAAGATTGTGTCTAGGCTCTTTTTTTTATCATGACTTTCAGGTAGACCAATAATTTTTAAATTATTTCTCCTGTATCTATTTTCCAGGTCAGTGGTTTTTCCAATGAGATATTTCACATTGCCTCCTATTATTTCAATTGTTTGGATCTCTTTTATAGTATCTTGATTTCTCATAAAGTCATTAGCTTCCAGTTGCTCCAATCTAATTTTGGAGGAGTTATTCTCTTCAGTGACTTTTCCATCTGGCAAATTTGGCTTTTTAAGGCATTCTTCTTACTGCTTTTTGGGCCTCTTTTGCCATTTAAGTTAGTGTAATTTTTAAGATATTTTTTTTTCTTCAGTGCATTTTTGGGTCTCCTTTAGCAGGCTATTGACTCACTTTTCCTGATTTTTCTTGCATCATTTTGTTTTTCTTTCCAATTTTTCCTCCACTTATCTTACTTGATTTTCAAAATCATTCTTGAGCTCCTCCATGGCCAGTAATCAATTTATATTTTTCCTGGAGGTTTTTGATGTAGGAGTTCTGACTTCACTGTCTTCTTCCCACTCCATGCCTTGATCCTTTTTGTCCCCCAAAAAGGAATCTGTCATCTGTTTGTGCTTCTGTTGCTTGCTCATATTGGCAGCCAATTACTTAACTTTTGAGCTCATTGCCATGGTAGATCTCTGCTTCCAGAATAGAGAGAGCTGTGTCCCAAATTGCTGGGGGTTTTGCAGCTGCTGGAGCTATTAGATGGATACCCTCTCTATAGCCCCACATGCTCTGGCTCACTGATCACATACCCCAGGGCCACCACCCAAGACCACAATCCAGATCCAAGCAGGTAAAAGCAAAAGCAATTTTGGCCCCCCTACAATCTGCAGGCCAGGATCACCAGAAGCAGCCACACAGCAGTGGCTGCAGCTACCATGCCTCCTCTGCTTCTTGCTCAGGGGGCAGCAGCTGGACCTCATTCCCCCTGTTCCCACAATGTTCCACATTTTCCTTTTATTTGTCCTTGGCATTTGTGGATTAAGAAGTCTGGAAACTGATACAGCTGCTGGTGATTTACTCTCCTGAAGTTTACTCCAGCTGCTGCTGCTGGTTGGAGCCACCCTGGGGCTAAAACCACGGCTCAGTCAGGACTGCTCTTGGCTCCCAGCACACTGTGATGGACCCTTTCTGCTGGTCTGCAAGGCTTCCTTCAGTGATAGATTTGTTTCTCTCTGTCACTTTCTGGGTTCTGTAACTCTAAAGTTTGTTTAGAGTCATTTTTGACAAGTATTGGAGGAGGAGGAAGATGGAGACCTGTAAAAGTCCTATTCCTACTCCACCATCTTGGCTCTGTCCCACTAGAATATTAATTTCATTTCATTAAGTATCCCCTTTAAAAGATGTGTTCTACTTTTCAAAAAAATAATGTCTTATTGGAAAGTATATAGAAATTATGAAATTCTTACAGTTTCATGGTTCCTTCTTAAATCCAGTGTCCTATGTGGCCAGTAACTCTTATTTCTATAGAAATTTAAAATTTGTGAAGCACTTTGATGACACGAAAAATCCTGTGAGTCATGTAGCATAAATATTTTGCCTTCATTTTTACAGAAGATAGACAACAAGCATTTTTTAAGTGCACCATATGCCAGGAAATAGCAAGGAAGTAACTTGTCCTTAGACCATTTCTGTCTGAACTTTGGTGGGGAAACAATGAGAACACTATGAAACTTATACAGACAGATGCATACATAAATATGTGTGTGTATCTATATGTGCATACATATCTATATCCATATATTTGTGTGTGTGTTATATATGGACCAATGTGTATAGATTGATTATATGTAATTGAAGATTAGTTGATGAGGGTCCATTTTTGTGAACATACACTGTTTATGCACACACACATTTATTTATATTTGATAAGCCTAATTCAAGGCAAAAGAAATTGGAATGCCCTCTTCTCAACTTCAGAGATATGCTATGACTATTTCCTGCCTGCTTCCTGTATTTGAGAGGATTCTGTGATTGGCTGCTAATCCAGAACTGAGGTATATAAAAAGAACTGCAATGAATTGACCTTTGCCATTTTTTTTCTGTGGCATCTATTCAAGTGAAGAGAATGAACTGCTATGTGACTCTGGCACTCTTTCACCTGCTATGGAACTGATGAGCACATGGCCTCCTCCTGGAAAGCTTTTATCTTGGATGTGAATGGCTCCACTTTATCTTTCCTTTCTTCTGGTACAGAGCTTTGTGAGACTTCTAAAGGATAAAGGAGCAGAACATCAGTGATGGGAACACATAATGGAGTTTGCCAGATTCATGGCAGCTTTGGGTAACACAGCACCCAAATCCCCTCATGTGGAAACCTATAGAAGTATAAAAAATATACATGTATGCCATATTCCTCATTAGAATGTAAGCTCCTTGAGAGTCAGGGCTATATTTCTTTCTTTTTCTTTGTATCCCAAGCATATAACACAGTGTTTAAGACATAGGGAAAACTTAATAAATGTTTAGTGATCAGTTAATTGAAAGAATGATTTAACAGTGATGATAATAAAAATAAAAGGACCCTGAAGATAGGATTCAAACAAATCCACAGAATAACAGAGAATTTCCATGGTATGCAAGTAGGTCTTTGCTACCAGGGTCCCACAGAATCATCTTATTTTTGTGGTAAAAAGAAGTTGCTAGGATGCCTTCCCAGATACTATGTGAATGTCGGCAAAGAACTGTAATTACTTGTGCTTCATAATGTCCCCCAGTAAAATAATCTTTAATTCATTTATTTCATTACTTGTGGCCACGAGGCTGCAAATTCCCCACCCCTGCTCTAGTGTTTTCTAAGTACACTATAATATATCTACAAAGTGATCATTTTCTTTCCTTGTTGCCTTTTTAAAAATTCCTTCAATTGTTTTGGTCTTATTCTTATAGCCAGCATTTCTAGGACAACATTGAATAATAGGGGTGGCAGTTGGCATAACTGCTTCACCCCTGATCTTATAGGAATAGCTTCAAGTTTATTCCTATTACAGATAAAACAGTTGCTTTTTGTTTTGTATAGATATCACCATTTTAAGAAAGACAATATTAATTCTTCTGCTTTTTAGTGTTGTTGTTTTTTTTTTTAATAGGAATGGCTATAATATTTTATCAAAGGCTTTTCCTGCATCCATTGAGATACTCATGTGATTTCTGTTGTTTTTGTTATTGATGCCATTTTTACTGGTAGTTGTCCTATTATTGAACCAGCTCTGCATTATTAGTATAAATCTTACCCAGTGATAGTGTATAATCTTTGTGATATATTGCTGTAATCTTCTTTTTGACAGTATTTTATTTAAAATTGTTGCTTTGATATTCATTAAGGAAACTCGTTTATAGTTTTCTTTCTCAGTTTTTACTATCCCTGGTTTAGGTATCAAATCCATTTTTGTATCATAAAAGGAATTTGATAGGATTCATTCTTTACCTATTCTTTTCAAATAGTTTACATGGTATTGGGATTAATTTTTCTTTAAATATTTAAATGTTTCATTTGTAAATTCATCTAGTCCTGGGGATTTTTCCTTAGGGAGCTCATTGATGGCTTGTTCAATTTCTTTTTCTAAGATAAGGTTACTTAAATATTGTATTTCCTCATCTGTTAATTGGGGCAATTTATACTTCTATAAAAATTCTTCCATTTCACTTTTTCAGTTTTATTGCCAATTTAATTGGGCATAATGACTTAATGATTCCTTTAATTTCATCTTCATTGGTAGTGCATTCACCCTTTTCATTTTTGATACTAGTAATTTGTTTTTCTTTCTTTTTTCTTTGAAAGAGGAAGTGGCTAAAGACAAAATTTGGAATCTAAATTCCTTTCTACAACCTTACAAAGAAGGATTTATATGACTTTGAGCAACCTAGCCTCATAAAACAAAGAGAAGCAATGGACAGTAAAACCAATTTTAAAAAGCTTAGCAAGCTGTCCAATTAAACAAAGGATCTTAACCATATTTAATGATGAAAATGAAAGGACAAAAAAAGAAAAATAGAAAAGATCTGCAAAGATTTGAATAAAAAAACTTTTCATCATTATATAGAATTTAGCCCTCAAACTTGAATTCCAACATCACAGTTAGACATATATTTAGAAAAAAAAATTCTTAAAAGTCAGTAAAAAGAATAAAGATGAGAGAATCTGCTAGATTGGATCAAGTATATATAGAGAAAACCACTTGAAGTAGCAACTTAATTGTAAGTTATTGTGGGATCAATTCACAAAATACCTTAAGGATTGAAGGATACCAAAAGCATGAAAAAATAAATATCTGACCTTACTAATATGAGAAAAGGTGACTGAGGAAATACAGTAACTACCAACCTATATGTCTACTTTGTTGCATATACAAAATCCTTATGAAGCTCACATGTATGCACACAAATCAAGGGATTGGCAAGCATTATTAAAAAATGTTATTCTTTACCTTCTTGCAATCATCTGAAAGGAGAGAATATGAGAGTTCCATGTTTCTTGTTTCTTTATTAGTTGATTTGGTAGACCAAAACACTGCCTTATAACTCTGTACAATAAGCTGACTCTCATCTACATATTGAAGTAATTCAATAGTCATTGGAAGATTTATAATAGAACTAAGCCTGTTGAATGACTATGGGATGATAAACACCAGGCAAGAAAAAAAAAAAAACAATGAGAAAAATTGAGGAAAAGAGGGAAATTTGACAAAGGTGCTCCTCAGTGAAATGGATGAGATCCTTTACAGGTCCAAGTTGAAGAGGGTTTCTCTGCAGATGGTTAGGTCCTACAATTGTTCATGATTGCAAATAATATTGTTCAGGGTGCAACTGACCCTGGATCATTTTTGAGAATCCTGAAAGAGATCTGTCACCACGCAAAAGAGTTTGGCTTAACCATCTACCCAAAAATGAAACATGTCTTTTCCATAGATAAATGGCACATAATTGGACAGCTTCGTGATTGTCTGTGTGTGTATGTGTGTGTGTGTGTGTGTGTGTGTGTGTGTGTGTGTGTGTGTGTGT
>NW_027186304.1:58740719-58741309 GCF_028583685.1 Petaurus breviceps papuanus
GTGTGTGTGTGTGTGTGTGTGTGTGTGTGTGTGTGTGTGTGTGTGTGCTCGCTCAGGTGCCATACATGCATAATGAACAAATTGTGCCTGGAATGGAAGAGAACAGCCTATAACACCATCAAGAAATTGAAAAACTCTTTCAATTAGCCTAACTTTCTCTTGGAAACAAAAGTCAAGCTTTCTACTCCTATCGTTTTATGGCTGTGAGACATAAAACAAAACTGTTCTGAAAAATTAAAACTGAATATCACACAGAAAGTCATACAAAGGTTCATGATTGGTGTGATCAGATTGCAACACATAATTAATGAGGAAATTCAAATTTTGAAATAAAAGATATCGGGGAAATATATGATAGCAAGATAAGATGTTTCATAGCATTTTGCCCTAGGTTCTCTTCTGCCTCTCTATGTCTTTATTTGCTAATCTTATCAAAGTTCATGAATTCAATTATTATATCTATGATGATAATTCTCAAATATGTCTAAATTGCCTCAAACTCTCAGTTGACCTCTAATCTCACATCTCAAACTGCCTTTGATATCTCAAACTGGATGTGCAATCGATTTATATAGAATATTATAACACTA
>NW_027186304.1:58751309-58826837 GCF_028583685.1 Petaurus breviceps papuanus
GTGGGGCTAGTCGTCTAGATCTGTTGTGAGGGCAAACGCCCGCAACAGATTTTGGCGCCCAACGTGGGGCTGACCTTTCGGGACGACTAGCTGGCGGACGGCCTGCTGGACGCAGCTGGTCTGCTCCAGTCGCCAGGCAGCCTCGAGGCCACTGTAGCCTCGGGAAGAGGATAGGATGGGAACAGGGCATAGTATCCCTGTATTTAGGCCGGAGGAGGAGGAGAAGGGGGTGATAGCAGCACAACTTTATAAGCTCTGCGCCCAAAGGGGGGCAAAAATCCCCATTAAGACCTGTAGGGAGTTTATAGATAAGATCTGGGACATATGCCCTTGGGTCAGGCATGTCGGCATACAGGCCGATAGATGGAGAGTTGTGGGACAGCAGATGGCTGCTTTTGAGAATGGCTGCCCTGGTTCGCTAACACCCACTGATTTTTCGGTTTTTAAGATAGTGGACGCGGCATTGAATCCTTCCCCGATTGCCGCTTCCCGGTCCTTGGCCACACAGGTGGGCTCCTCATTAGCCGGGTCAGATTTTGAGTTAGAAAAAGGAAAGAATAAGGAATTGAAGGACCCAGGGGGCTTCGGTCAATATCCGTGGGAGGACTTAAGAGCTGTGGTAATGAATCAGGCGGCGGATAGTTCCGCTAGCAGTTCAGAGGGGGAGGATGAGGGTGGAGGGAGTGGGCGCCAGGAGGGCGCCCGGGGATCGAGGGAGAGAGGAGGGACCCGGAAGGGCACTCCCTCACGTAGGGAGAGGAGGGAGAGACGGGAGAACAAAGGGGAAACGGATGCAGGGGGCGTGCTCCCCGCTTCCGTGCCCTTTACCTCCGCCTTGCCACCAAGCACCTCCTGTTTGCCAGGCAATTACTGTCCTGCCCGGTCTTTCGCTGCTAGTTCCGCATATGTCGCCCCTCCCTGCCCTCCGCCCCCGCCTCCTCATTATGAGAAAGGGCGAGAGGCGAATATTTGTGAGGGAGAGGGGTTAATAAGGCGGAGCCTCCGTGTGGCGGCGGAGGCGGGCGCGGAGGTGGACTTCGCCTCTTGGGATGTCTATCCCATTTTGACTGATCCCCTTACGGGTCAGCGTACTCATTCTCCCATCCCATATAAGACACTGAAAGAGTTCAAAGAGGCGGTGACTAAGTATGGCCCTTCTTCACCCTATGTTAGGAGGCTACTTATGAACCTAGTGACCGCTCACCCCTGGACCCCGGGGGATTTTGACGAGCTAGCTATGTCCTGTCTAGACCCTGCTATGCATCTTGCCTTCCAGGCACAAGTGAAGAGGGAGGCCAGGCATTTGGCCCGACTTAGACCCGGCAGGGCCCCTCAAGACACTGAGCACTTAATTTGTGGCACTGGCCATTTTTCCAACCCTGCCGTGCAGGCAGCCTATGGGCAGTTAGAATTAGATGATGTCAAGGCCGCACACATAGTGGCCTGGGAGAAGGTTTCTGCCAAGGGTATGACAGGGGGCCCTAAATTAGTTGGCCTGAAACAAAGACCTGATCAGACCCCCCTTTCTTTTGTTAACCAAGTTCAGGAGACGGTCCATAGGACCCTAGGCAGCGGCCCTGGGATGGACATACTCATTAAGCAGTTGGTTAAGGAAGGCTTGCGCTCCAGGGAGGCAGCTGCGGTGGCATCCCTGCCATCGGAGGCCCCCTTGGAGGACGTCATAGATAAGTTAATGGACCTGCCCCCGGAAAATCCTATTGCACAGTTGGTTTGCACTGCCCAGGATAGGGACCGCCAGCTTGTAGAGGCGCTGGAAAAATTGACAGTCTCGAATACAGAGAGGGAACAGAGCCTCTTGGCGGCTATACAACAACTCAGCTCGTCAGCCCAGAAAGGTCCCGGCAAGCAGGCTTGTTTTCAATGTGGTCAATACGGCCATTATAAGGCCCAGTGCAAAGCCACCTCCAGGGGAACACCTCCTAAGTGTTTTAACTGTGGACGCCTTGGCCACATAGCGCGGTTTTGTCGTGCCAAGAATAAACAGGGCAGCGAACAAGCCCCTTTGGAGACCGGGGTCTCCCCCGGATCTCAACCGCAGGGAAACGGCGGGTGGAGGGGCCCAGCCGCAGGGCCCCTCCCCCATCCTCGTTAAGCGGCAATTATCCTCAGTTTGTAAGAGTCAGGGCCTCTCCTGGAAAACAACCCTACATCTTTACACTTCCCCCTGGAGAGGCGATAACAGTCCCTGCCCAGTTGCCTTTCCACCCAGCTGTAGTGACCGGCCTAGAAGGCTCTCCTGACTTTGAGGTCCCCACCCAAGTAGCAGAGGATATGGAGGCAATGTTGACCCTGTTTAATCCACACTGCACCCCCGTCTCCATACGGGCTGATCAGATCATTGCTAAGGCGTTTCCCTTCGGCCCCTCATCCCAGCATCCTTGCCAATTGAATTGGGCTCGTTCCATCACTTTGAACCGTCCCACTTTGATTATTCATGTTGAGACTTATCCGATCTTAGGGATCATTGATACGGGGGCTGATTGTTCAGTCATTAATTTGGATCAGTGGAGGAAAGAATGGCCCTTGATGGTTGCATCCACGCCGGTCCAGGGAGTGGGGGGGAACAAGAAAGCTCAGAGATCGGCTCGTGCCCTCTCGTGGTCGGTGGATGATAATGCAGGCAGGTTCACTCCTTTGTGTCTCCCCGAGCTGCCTTATGCTTTGTGGGGGCGGGATGTCCTTGCACAAATGCAACTCTCCTTAGTAACCCCGGACTGCTTACCGGGAAATGGATAGGGACCACTCTCGATTTGAGCTTCGCCCCGAAATTGACCTGGACAAATAACCGCCCGGTCTGGGTTGAGCAGTGGCCCCTTAAAGCCGAGAAGCTCACTGCTTTACAAAAAATTGTTGGCTCCCTTTTGCAGGATGATAGGATTGAACCCTCCTTTAGCCCATATAATTCCCCAGTTTTTGTCATTAAGAAGAAATCAGGAAAATGGAGGATGCTCGTAGACCTCAGAGCTATAAATGCCTGTTTGCTCCCGATGGGCTCATTACAGCCTGGCTTACCTATGCCCGTAGCTATCCCCCAAAATTGGCATATCGCAGTCATTGATATCCAGGACTGCTTTTACAGCATTCCCCTGCACCCTGGGGACAGGGAGAAGTTTGCCTTTTCTGTACCCTCTATAAATTTCCAGGCTCCCTCTAAGAGGTTTCAGTTTAAGGTTCTGCCCCAAGGAATGGCTAATAGCCCTACCCTCTGCCAGTTCTATGTCGCCCAGATTTTGGAGCCAATTAGGGATCAATACAAAGAGTTCATAATTATCCACTACATGGATGATATTCTTGTTGCTGGCCCCACAGCTGGAGAGGTACAGGAATGCCTTTCCTTCATGATGCAGGCATTGGCTCAACAGAATTTTGTTATAGCTCCCGAGAAGGTACAGAGGCACCCCCCCTATGAGTATTTGGGACACAGGATTACCGCTAGTACTGTTCAAAGGACCTTGCCTCCTATCAAATTGAGTGCTTATAAGACCTTGAATGACTTCCAGAGGCTGGTTGGCGCCTTCCAATGGATTAGAGCCACAGCCCCCCTGCCTGCCAGTGTGATGCAACCTTTGTATGAGCTGCTCCGAGGAGACTCTTCGCTGAGTTCCCCTAGGAGTTGGACCCCAGAGGCGGTTCAGGCAGTCGAGGAGGTTCTGAATAGGGCCCAGACCACCTTGACTCGTTACATTCCCGGCTCTCCAGTTTATTTCCAAGTACTGAGTGACAGCGGCCCACAGTGGGGCTGCCTGTTCCAAAAGCAGGGATGTCTAGAGTGGTTATACCCAAAGGTGAGCAAGGCGTCCCTGGTGGATAAATGGGAGGCTTATTGCCTTTTTGCCCTTCAGGCTTTACATCGTTGTCGTTGCCTGTTTGGGTGCGACTTTGCCTTAAATTGCTCCATTTCCCCGGAGCTTGCCATGACTTTAGCCCAGGAATCCCTGTCCTGGGCGACCCTTCTGACTTCGGTGAGGACTTGTAAGGTCTCTCGCCCTGCTTTGCTCCGTATGTTTGCCTCTTTGGAGCTGAGACCCCCTATACCGGTGGTGTCTGGCATGCCCGTGCAGGGCCCTAATGTTTTTACTGATGCAACAAAGGACCACCGCGCAGTAGTTCATGATCCGAGTGTTCCCCACACCTGGCTTTTCAATACTCCATATACATCCACCCAAAAGAATGAGCTGTTTGTTGTGCAACAAGCCCTTCGGCTATATGCTGATGTTCCTTTTAATTTGATTACAGACAGCCAATATTGCGCCCTCATGCTGCCCCGCCTCCCTTCCGCGTATATTTCTCCGCGCACTGCGGTCTTGAGGCTCCTTCAAGAGGTTCAGGAGCTTCTTCATCTTAGGCGCCACCCTCTTTATGTGCTGCATGTTCGGTCGCACATTACTGCTGTGGGTCCCATTTACTCTGGGAACGCACAAGCGGACCAGGCCCTCCACGCAGTTAGCCTTTCCCCACCCTCTCTCCCCCCGAAAGATTCCCCTGCACAGTTGGCACATGCTAAGTTCCATATCTCAGCTCGGTCTCTTAGGGCTCTTTATGGTGTGCCGAAGAGCGAGGCCAGACTTATTGTCCGGTCATGTATTGTGTGTGCCCCCTTCCGCCCTCGCATTAAGGAGGACGCATTTAACCCCCGAGGTACTGCCCCCAATGAGCTTTGGCAAATGGATGTTACACATCTTGGCTCTAAGTTTATCCATGTTTGTGTTGATACCTTCTCATCTTTTGTCTTTGCTTCCCTGCAGCCTCGTGAGTCAACCAGAGCTGTTATTGCCCATCTCTATGAAATGATTTCTATCCTAGGAGTGCCATTAGCCTTAAAGACTGATAATGGCCCGGCATATACTTCCAAGGCCTTTGCCTTGTTCTGTACTGAATTTTCTATTCAACATGCTACAGGCCTCCCCTACAACCCTACCGGGCAAGCCCTTGTTGAACGGGCAAACCGTACACTTAAGACCGTCCTGTTTAAACAGAAGGGGGGAATATGCAGGTCGGTCACTCGTCAAGAGTTGGCCCAGGTTGTCTTTACCTTAAATTTCCTGCAAGTTAGAGATGACGGCACCACTGCCGCCATGAGGTTCTGGAGCACCTCCGGTGAGAACACCACCTCTTCTCCATTGACCCTCCCCGCACCTAACCGGGCACTGCCCGGTTCCAGGGTAATGTGGCAGGATAAGGAGGGCCAATGGCACGGCCCTGTAAAAGTGGTTGGAAGAAGGCCCGGCCACCTTTCCTTTTTTCCAAATAATGACCCAACAGCGGTACAGCAATGGGTGCCCCTTCACAAAGTTAGGGATCTTGACTAAGGCACCACCCCCGACAGGTTGGGGGGTGAGGAGAATTCTTGTTCTTCTTATCTTTCAGATTGTCGACTCACCCTCCTCATCTTGGGTCTCCTTGCTGAGAATGCCGTGACGGAATTACGCTGGGGACTGCTTTCCACCTTCCCGAGACCCATGCCTGTGACTTCTTCGGCACAAGTTTTTCCTCGTTTATTTACAGTTAACAACACCCTTAAGCTCCCTGTTCTGCACCTCAACAACGACACTAGGCCGGTGGAAAGTAACAGGACAATATCACTTAATGGGACGTTATGTTTTCAAATCACACCCACAGTCGATCCGGAACTGTCACCATGTGTCGGGCTGTTTCCTCAGGAGGCTGTGTGGTCTGACCGCCTCAACTTTACAAGCAAGAAGATAAGACAATTAAGACTGGCTATTGCAGTGGTGAATTCCACCTCTGTCGATCCTGCCGTTCTCTCCGGACTGTCTAAGTGGCTGCATGATGTTACAACCTGGTTTTCACAGTGGGGAGGCTTAACCTCCTCCACCGTGGTGTTTGTTCTTGTAATTATTTTGCTTTGTATTGTGTTTGCAAGCTACGGCACCGTCAGGATGGCTACATGCTTCTGACCCAACAGGCCCTTTTTACCCTCCAAGAGGGGGGAGATCCTCAGGTATGGTTCCAGGCCATGGAGGACGTGTGACACCTGGGGTAAGACGGGGGTGACTCCATGACAGGCAACTCCTCCCTCCTCGGCCGCCTAAGACAGGACCCAGGGTGTCGGTGTCCTAGGACGGGTAAGGTTCGAGTGAATCGGAGGTGACCTAAGCCAGAGGCCCCCGCACCGCACGTCAGAGTCCTTGGGACAGGACCCCTGAGTGGTAATGGGATTTTTCCGTGGTCCTTCGGGCAAGAAGCATGGTCACCTGTGTCGCCTGTAGCGAGAAGCTTAGCAGCCTGCACTGCCAATTCTTTTGACATATAGGATTATTGTTTGCTTTAAAGAAAAAGGGGGAGTTGATGGGGGAGGGGGAGGGGTTTTGGGTGGTGCCATGGTTGCTTTGAATGAATATGGGGTGATCTCCATATAAGGCCATGGGGGTGATCACCATATAAGGCCATAAATGTAAAACTGCGATGTGATTGGCTCGGATTCGCTATATATTTTCTTGTGTGAGAGGGCGCTCTCTCTCTCTCCGCCATGTAACTGCTGAAGAATAAACCACCCCGCTTCACTCCTCCGCCTTCTGTCTGGTGTTTTTCCCCGTGAGGGGCCGGTGACGACCGAAGACCCGGGATGGGTAAGTGAGAGGGCCGTGGGGCTAGTCGTCTAGATCTGTTGTGAGGGCAAACGCCCGCAACATTATAACACTATGGTCTTAAGCTCAATACATCAAAAATGGAACTCATTATCTTTCCCCTAAATCCTTCCTCTCTCCTACCTTTCCTATTACTGCAGAAAGCAACACCATTCTCCTAGTCTCTCAGCCTAGCAATGTAGGTGTCATTCTCAACTCCTCACTATCTCTAAACCCTTATATCCAATCAGGCTTATTGATTTCACCTTCGCCACAATTCTCAGCTATGTCTCCTTTTCTACCCCTATGCTGTCACTATGGTACAGGCCCTTGTTAATTTATGCCTAGACTATGGAAATAGCCTACTGGTCATTCTTTCTGCCTTGAGTCTCTCTCCACCTCAATCCATCAACCATTAAGCCACTAAAGTGATTTTCTTCGTGCAGTTTCAACTGTCACTCTCCTACCCAATAAACACCAGTGCCTCTCTATTGCTTCAAGAATCAAATACAAATTCTGTGGTTTTCAAAGCCCTTTATGACATAGTCCCCTCATTTCCTTTCCATTATTCTTATATATTACTCCCTGAGGTATATTCTGGCTTCCTAACTATTACATGAATAAGATAGTCAATCTTTTGGCATTTTTCCTGGCTGTTCCCATGCCTGGAATGCCTTCTTTTTTATCTCTGCCTTCTGGATTCCCTTGCTTACTTTAGGTTCCAATTAAAATCTCATACTATAAAGGAACCATTTCCCAGCTCCTCTTTTTTTTTTTTCCAGGTCCACAACTTTATTGGGAGCTCCAGGTACACACATATGTACATACACACGCACACGCACATGCACAGGCTTGCTCACATGCTCACGGCATCACTGCCATGACAGCAGGGTTACAGGGTGTATGGCACCACACACAGGGGACTCCCCTCCTCCTGATCCCGGCCAGGGTGTGGTCCCACCGTCCCAGACGGTAAACTCAGAGCGTCTGCTGGGCAATGGGGGTAGGAGGACAGAGGGGCAGGGACAGGCGCTGGGGGGTGGATATCCTGGGCTTGGGACCACCTGGGCCCCCTCACTCCAGGGACTGCAGCATCAAGAGCTGTTTGAGCACCTTCGTCTGGCTCG
This sequence comes from Petaurus breviceps papuanus, assembly GCF_028583685.1. Taxonomy (NCBI): domain Eukaryota; kingdom Metazoa; phylum Chordata; class Mammalia; order Diprotodontia; family Petauridae; genus Petaurus; species Petaurus breviceps. Next base: position 58,759,045 of record NW_027186304.1, read on the forward strand.
TCTCTCGAATCTCCCCAGCCAGGAACATCTCACCCGCCACTATGTAAACCTTGTAGAAATTGAAGACCAAGTCCAGTTCACAGACATTGTGGAAATATCCATTTAAGACCTCCACAAAGTTGTGGATTGCCTCCAGATAGGCCGGGTTGCTGTCATTGACGTCCACACAGATGCAGAAGTAGAGGCCGGCATAGCGGCGATAAATGATCTTGAAGTTTCTGAACTCCACGAAGTTGGTGTGCTTGGCGTCTCGGACCGTGACCACGGCGTGCACCTCCCCGATCAGCTTCTGCTTCTGGTCGTCATCGAACTGCATGTACCACTTGGCCAGGCGGGTCTTGCCCGCTCGGTTCTGGAGGAGGATGAATCGGATCATGGTGAGCCCCCACCGCGATCTCCGCGATCTCCGGGGTCCCGCGGAGACTGGATGACTTCCAAAGCCGCGGCTTCAGGCAGCTCTCCGGGCCGCAGCCGAAACGCTCCCAGCTCCTCTTAATTCTAGTTCCTTCCCACTGTTAACTATTTTTTCCTCTCAGCTTGTATATATCTTGTTTTATATGTATTTTTTGGTTTGGTCATTAAACTGTGACCTCCTTGAAGGCAGGGGCTGCCTTTTGCTTCTTTTTGTGTCGTCAGTACTTAAGACAGTGCCTGGCACAAAATAGAAACTTAATAAATAAATGTTTGGGGTTTTTTCTTTATTGTCAGATGGACTGGTAACATAGTAAGAGCAAGGGATCACAGATGAATGTTCTGAGTGCTCTCCTGGCATCTTTGGCATGTCAGTAGAAAGGAGCAGAGCGCTTTGGGACATTGACTAGATGCTATCTGTAGAACTTTGGGGAGAACATGGATTAGTCCCAAAGTGGACTATCAGGCACGAATAGGCTTGAAGAAAAAATCAAAAGCATCAAAATGAAAAACAGTTCTATGTATAAATATGTTTTTTTTTTCATTCAAGTGCTTTGTTGTGAGTATTACACCTGTCTCACTAGGTTCTCCCACAGAGACTATAGGTATTTTTACAGTATCTCTGAGACCTAATGAATGTTGGAAGAGTCAATTTGGGCTGGTAGTTCGAATTGAAAGTTATAATTTCATTTCTCTAAGTTATTTCTTCTTATGGAGTTGTAGAAAGTTTGTGTGAGGCAACATTAGTCTATGAGGATATATAAGAAGTATGTAGAGAATAAAAAAAGAGAAAAAAGGGAGAGGAAAACATTCCTTATAGAATAATCTTTACTGCTATTTTATGAACAAAAATAAAAATTTCTATGAGAATCTTTGTAGATTATCATTTTATAAAGCATTACAGAGACTGTTTTCGGTGATGACTGAAGAGAGAAAGAAAAAGAACTAAATTAATTTTTTTTTCATGGGAGACTGAATTTAACTTTTATCTTTAGGAGAAATATGAAGAGGAATCTTGAGAAATTTTAATCAGTATCTTGCATGAAATGTCTAGTGGAATTTAATTCTAGACTCTGTGATCTTTCCTATGTCCAAAATATTGTAAATAATTACCAGAGTTGTTTTATTTTTGAATTCACTGTTAAAATTATATATTCAATAGTTTAATATGTATTGAACCATGAGATCAAGAGATTTAATACATACAGAGAAATTTGAGTAATTACTATTGGGAAAAGCAGTTTCTCCAGTTTATTCAATAAATTACATTTTTTTTTGGCTCTTTTCAGTTTATTACATGAATGAGTTACACTAGTGCAAGTTAAACAGGGGACCCCAAATGGTTACATTATACAAGTTGTGAGGTTTTTAAACTTGTAACAAGGGACAGAAGGGATTTTTTCTACTCATTGCAAGGAAATCCTCACTTGAGCTTCAGTGAGCCACAAGCACTTAAAACCCATGAACCTTTAGCTGGTCGTCCTTAGCCAATCCAATCTCAATGAAGAACTGGCATATATTCTTGTGCTGGTCAGCCTGTAGCTAAATTACTTCTCCATATTCTGGCGCTCAATTACAGTACCATTGCAGGCAAATTTCTTCTTGAATGCCTTCACTAATTTCTTTTTATCGTAATCATCAGCTATCCCCTGGACAGTAGTGAAGGTCTTCCTGCTGTTTCTCTCTTGAATTCTTATATGGATATAATCCTCAGTCCCAGCAGGAAGCAGGTCATCACCCTTACTTGCATCAGCTAAGGTGTCGAAAGAGTGGAGGTTTTGGATAGTGGACATACCATAGGATTCCTTTTCCTTGGTGGAAACGGCCTGCAGAAGGTGGTGGAGGGAGAAGGCGAAGGGGGTGGGGGAGGGAGGGGTGTGGACAGAGCATTGGGAATGGAGGTGGCTGGAGGGGGAGGCTGCTAAGTCCTTGGCAGCAGCTCAGTGACTGGGGCCAATAAATTATATTTTATGAATTGGTGTAAGAGGAAGAATCAACAAATTAACGAGAAAAATTGTATTATTTTATTAATTTATTATTAGGAATATATCCAAACATTCTCCTGGGTTATTCTAAAGCTCAGAATGTTAAGTTTAAATATGGAAAGGAGTCCGGGGCTAGGCTAAGGGATAAACCTACAACTGAATGTGACTGATTCTATAAACCTTAATACATAATGCTTTACTACATTATACATGTGAGTGAAAACTTTTCAGACTATACTCTAAAATCTAGTAAGGCTTTTCATGGGAAACAGGCCCAAGTTCCCCTTCACTGGAAATCATGTGATTTATAAGGACTCAAATTCAGAGTGGTAGGGAGTCACCCCTCTCCTCAGTGACACCTCAGCATAACCTATGCCAAATAAGGACAAATGCTTTCTCAAATGTACATTGGGTGGTTGTAATGCCACGCACAGAAGCTTTCCAGAAGAGCTGCTACTGTGAACAGCTTTTAAAGATTCTGATTACTCAGTATAGTGATCACTGTATTTATTCCATAACAAAAGCAAAACATCCATGGAAAATCAAGGTACAGCATAATTCAAAATACAGCATTCACCATATTTCCAACTTATCACAGAAAATCACAATATAATATCCACAACATAGTCTCAAAGTAAAATATTCACTCTTAAGTTAATTCAATCAGTCACAAAATAGACATTCTTAAGTTGATTCAATCAATCACTTATCAGTAGTATCAAAGTACACAGTAAAAGTCTTCTAGTCTTGGAGCAAAGTCTTGATTAACTCAATCAGTCACTAATCAGTAACAATAGTCACAGTACTCAAAGAACAAATCAGTCACTTATTCAGCAAAGTCTTACTAAGTATCATGCACAAAACCCTCCACCCCTTAGGTCACTAGTAAACTATAATTCCATAATTACTCAGTACCCAAGGAGAGGTCTTTTCTTCATCTTGACTTGGGGCCTGTTCTCAGATTCCCTGGATCCCCTTCCATGGTCCCTGATTTTACCTGGGTTCAATGGCAGAAAGCTCCCAGTTCCTTGACCAGCTCTCTGGGGAGGTCCTGCTGCACACTGCCATTCACAGGGTCTGGTCCACGTCAGCTCCTTCACCATTTCTGCTCCAAGGAATTCAAGGCTCAACCAAGCCACAAACAAACAAAGTCTTAGCATCCTGGTCATGCTTCAGTCACCTGGGCTCCTGGCTTGGTATTCATGGCTCTGGGCTCCTGGGATCCTGTTCAGAAGAGGCTCCACCACCACAAGTTCTCGGGACTCAGTTCTCCATTCTTCTGTAGCTGTTCTGCCACCATATCTCAGTCTCAAGGAAATTCTGTCTGTGCTTCTCTGGGGCTTTTCTTATGTACTACCTCACTTCCTTCAGTCAACTTCCTGCTACATCAGTAACAAGCGCAGGAGTTCATACCTTCTGTTCCCCCAATCAGAGGCTTGATCAGTTACTAAGTGCTAAGTACCTGCTACTTTTGCCAACACAAAAGGGATTTTCAAGTTCAAATTTACATTACCATTACAGTGGTGTACTGTTTCCTTGTTTTAGTACTTGAGATAGGTTGCTGCACTTAGATTGTGCACCTGACTTCTAGCCAATGGAAAAAAAGGGTCAGAAGGGGAGGGGGGGAGGAGAATTCTGTGTTAGGGCTTTATAAATTCACCATTTCTTTTTGTACACTGCTTCTCCTCTCTGACTATTTGTTAGAGGGAGGGTGGCCCTTTCTCGAAATAGTAATAAACCATTCTTTTCTGCTTCCTACCTTGAAAAGCCTCTGAGTATTATTTGGGTAAGGATCTCTGTTGCACATAGTTTTGGGGTGCATACATGTGATACTACATAATACAATAGCACAGTAATACATAATACATACTGTACTTGACAAAAAGTAGGCACAATTTAAAAATAAACTAAGTTGATATTATAGAATTGACTATCTTTTCATTGTTCACCAAAAATGCTACATTGGAAATTTTTTACTCCATAATAAAGACACATTTTTAGGAATGTATTAGAGGATTTTTTCCTGTCGTTATTGGAGATGGCTATGATTTAAGGTATTTTATACGCATCAAAGCTGTAGAATTCTGGATGACTTGTAAATTATTTGTAAAAACATTTCGCGTTTTCTCTTCTTCCTCCTGATTATATCTCCAATTTTCTCCATCTAAGATCAGTACCTAAATTACTTTTCCAATATCTCTTATTTTTTCTTTCATTAGACTTACCACATCCTGTCACTTTTATCATCCCAGAGGACTAGAAAGTATTTTCCTTTCTCCTACCTGGAAACAAAAAGCATTATCTCTCATAATACTCCCAAGTTCAGTGTCTATGCTTTTCTAAGTGGCTAAGCTTTAGAGAAGTACATGGACAGGTTTCCTTCCTAATAGTTCTCGTAATTCTCAATACACATATTCAATAATTTTTTCCTATAATATTAAGCCTAACCTCCACAGTCTGTTATTTAAGGCACTTCCTTTATATTCTGTACTCTATAAAAAGAGAGCACTCCCCAAACACCTCCCACTTCTGTCACTGATAAAAATGTTCTTTAATACTATTTAACTTACCTTCAACCTTCTCTATAATAAATAAGCCAAGCTTCTTTAGTCCTTCCCCATGGGCGCTATTAACCAAATGTTTAGTCATTGTTATTGCTATTCTTCAAGGTCTATTAATGTTCCCTATATGACCCTTAAATTGTAAGGTCCCTAAGCAGCAGTTAGAAAAGTCTGACAAATGCTGAGTACACAAAGCTTTATGACTTCTGTATTCCACATTATTCCTAAATATGTAACTTGTGTGTCTGACCCAAGTATCTTGTATTTTGAAATGTTATATTCTATTACTGACTCATTTTTAGATTAGTATTGTAACCTCTATGAAAAAATTCTGCTTTTAATAAATAGTATTCTCTTATTTTATTTAAGTTTTATGTAAAGTTATTCAGAAAATTAAAAAAAAGGTTTTTCATCTATATAATATTGCACATACTATTGAACTACTCTTTCAAAATACACTGGTATTCTCAGATTGGTCCCCAAAGATAAAGAATGGTTCTCCCTTTATTTTCTAGGGATATCCTTGTGTCATTGGGGGTGGTTTTCTAGCATTATATAGGTCATAAACTCCATGTGTTTCCTTCCATTGCTTATCAGTTTATATCTATTAGTCAGCCAAATTTAATTGGAGTTTAGTTAGGGAAATTTACTAAGGTACCATACTAAGAAAAGTTGGCACAAAAAGTACCCCCTAAATTCTGTGATGCACTATCCCACAAATACATAGTCCATGGGAAAGTGGGCTCAATTTAGCTCTATGAAATGAATCAGATAAATCATAACTCCTGGAAATTCACTGGAGGCCTCAAGATGTCCCCCCTAATTTTTTCTAGACATTTTGTAGAGACCTGAATCTTCCTCTTCTAGTTGTGTGTGGTTGGTTATCAGCTCCTGAGACAGATACTACTGCCAAGGGATTAGGATGTTGATGAGGAAAATCCAAACCTTTCAGCCCTTTCGAGTCTACACGATCCTTTTCTAACCAAAGGCAAGAAGAGGAGAGGTGAAGACACAGGAATCCCTTCCTCGTCCTCCTTAGTCTTTCCCTCTCACTTATATTCTAGTTGACCTCTATATATTCTGTTTGCACATAGATGTTTTCAAAGTTGTCTCCACCTTTACACTGTGGGCTCCTTGAGATAAGGGGCCTTTGCTCTTTCTTTGTATTCTCAGTGCTTAGTACAGTGCCTGGCAAATAATAGACAATAACACTAGGTGACTGATTAAATCCTGTTGTGGTCACTACCATCCTTACTTTCATCCAAGTTAACAATCTTCATGTCACACTTGACTGGTCCTTCTCTCTCATAAACCTTGTTGAATTACATGTCAACTCTTGGCAATTCTTCTTCCACAATAGTTTTTTCATTTGCATTATTCCCCTAAATAGAGATTACTTTAGGTCAGGCATTATTTACCTTTTAGCAAGAACTATTACAATCATCTCCTAAATAGACTCTTCAATATCAGTCATTCTCCTTTCCAATCCCCTGTATCAACAATGCAATACTCACAATGCCTACCGCAACTATAAATATGCTGATGTGGTTATTAATCACAAAATATACCAGGCTCTCTACATGGAGGATAAAGCTAGAACATTTATTAAAATACCAGAAAACTGAGTCCCAAAACCAGAAAGTCAAAGCAATCACAGTAGTTACAAAATTGGCACATGTAGTTAATGTAGTAAGCACGCACATTCTCAAGCCTTTAAAACAGAACAGGCTACCTCAGGCAAAGGTCCTCCTCTCCCCACTCACAGCAACTGCTCAGCATCCAGGAAGCATGCTCCCAGCAGCTCAGCCCCCACGCAGTTCCAGTCCCTGGCAGTCCTCCGCAGGAGTCCTTAGCATAAATTCTGGCTGTCTCAAAAAAAAGAGAGGGTTTGTGCCTGCACCTCAGCTACTACTGTTACCACGGCTACTGCCTCAGTCACCACAGGAACTCTAGCTTGGCTTCTGCTTCCTCTTACCCCACCCCTTCCTGCTATGTCAGCAAATCCAATGGGGGCGTGGAAGATCTTACACCACCATATACACAGCTGTCCAAATTTTCTTCCTAAAACATTATTCTGGTAATGCCACTCCTGGGTTCATGTAACTTAAGTAGCTCCCTATTGCATCTAAGATTAAATACAAACTTCCCCATCTTATCACTTAAAGTCTTTTAAAATTTAGAACCTGTATATCTTGTTTTATTTTATATTGCTAAAAGCTTACTGTTTAAATGAATCTGACCTACTTGCTTCTACCCAAAGTTAGCATTCTATCTTTTGCTATTAGGCCTTCACATAGGCTGTCTCCTTCTCAGGAAGTAGACCCCTGCTTCTTACCACCTATTCAAGTCCTTAACTTGCATAGTAGACATTAATTAAATATTTATAGGATTGGATTGGAAGTTACAAGTCTAAATGATATCACTCTCTATATCGTCTTTTAAGAAAGAATGAGAAGATTCTTATCAATCTGTGGCTAGAATAGCAGAATTCAACAATGGGAAATAACATCTTAGGATGCAAAAATCCCCCACATATCACATGGTCCAAAACCCTCATTTTACAAAGGAGAAAACAGAGGCTAAGAGAAGTAACATAGCTTGATTCAAAGTAAAAATATTTACTTTTCTTCAAGACTCAGTTTGAAGAATGTCCTTCAATGAGCTCCCCCATCAGTTTTTTTTTAATTTTTTTTTTTTATAAGCAATGAGGGTTAAGTAACTTGCTCAAGGTTACACAGCCAGTTATTTCTGGGTGTGGTGCTGAGTATCTGAGCCCGGATTTGATCTGGGTCATCCCGACACTGGAGCTGGTGCTCTTACTCGCTGAGCCACCTGGCTGCCCCTAAGCAATTGGGGTTAAGTAACTTGCTCAATGTTGCACGGCCAGGTGTTTCTGGGTGGGTGCTAAGTGTCTGAGCCCGAGATTCGATCTCCAGGTCTTCTCAACACTGGAGCTGGTGTTCTTACTCACTGTGCTACCTGGCCACCCCTCCCCCATTAGTTTTTAATGATGTTATCTCCTCATATTGTACTCTATTTTCAGATATGCAACCATGTTGAATATTTTCCATAAAATATAAGCATTATAACCATTCCAAAGCAGAGATGTGGTCAAAGAATATTAACAGTTTTCAAGAAAAGAATTACAAACCCTTAACAATAATATGAAAATGTACCAACTGATTAATAATGTGAGAATTCCAAATTTTAAAAAAAAGCTCTAAAGCTTAACTCCCCAAATAGGCAAAGATAACAAAAGTTAATTCTGAAGGAGTTGTGAAGAGATAAACATACTAATGCAGTTTGTGAAGAGCTGGAAATTGGTCTCATCATTCCTGAAAGCCATGTGTTGTTATGAAAATAAAACTGCTAAAATTTAACTCTTTGATCAAAAAGAAAGAAAAGAAATTCTCACCAGAAAAATTATGCAGAAGAGCCAAAAAATAAAGTATGAAAAAATGTAAATAAAATAGAGTTCATAATGAAGAAATATTATCAGGAAAATTAACTAATGAAATGAAAATTAATAAAATTAAGTTAATAAAGAAATAGTATCAGGAAAATTAATTCAAGGCAGAATTGCTAAAATTTAGAATATTAAAATTAGAATTCTTTGTGAAATAAGCCCTCTCCAGATCTAGGATGCATTTTTTACCATTCCAGATTTTCCCTTGGCTTCTCTATCACATTTTAAGACAAAATAGTGATAATCACAACCACACACACCTGAGTTTCTATTAGTTCCATTTCCAGGTGAGTAACAAGAAAAGTTCTTCCCTTCTCCTTTTCTTCATTTTTTAAAGAGTGAAAATTATCATGATGGTGACTTTAAAAAACACATTTAGTATTATTTTGTCAGATTATTCTAGCAGATCTATATAATGGATATTCCCTTAAACTTATTAGGCCTCTGGCCTAAGCTTATGATTTGTTTCTTAAATTCACCAACTTTTTTTTTTCCTCATCCATATCATCTGGAGGAAAAAGCTTCTAGACACTCTATCATTCTCCCTGGTTTCTGAATTTCCTCACCTGGGCAGATACTTTTAATATATAATATCCCTGTCTATCTACTTCTTTACCTATTGCTGAAATGTTTGCCTTCTCAAATCAGAGTTCCTAGCTTTACCTGAATTATTACATATACCTTGTTCATTTCTATACATTTGAAGCCATGGACTTCATTTATGGTTCCTCTTTTGCCTTTTGTCTTATGTGAATTTTTGGGTATCTCTAATATTATTCATCATCCTACATTGTAGTCACTATGATACCTAGTTCTGCAGATGTAAATAGGATTATTTTCCTTTTGATTTTAAAACGATTTTGATTATGTTTGAAGACTCTTTGCAAATATATTCCTATTAGCCTTTCTTAGGTACTCTCTATCCCTGTTTAGGGATCTATCATTCTTATATTTTAAACTTAGGTATAAAATTCTAATTCTTATTTTCAGAAAACATCTTTTTCTATATATTTACTTCACTAATATGACTTTCTCTTTGGTAAGCGGTGATGAAAACCCCACCTCAGCCCCTAAGAACTTCACTTTCTTACTCATGTTTTTTCTTCTAACCTTCAGCAAGACTATTTTGATTTTTTTTTTTTGGCACTTCATTTGTGCTTATATTGATCACCCAAAACGTCAGCTACTTTCCTGGTTTGACCTGTCTTGGACTGTTCTCTGTTACTTCCTGATTTTTACTGTCCTTTTGATTTCTGTCTTCAAGCAAACAGAGAGACGTTTTAGGACTAATTCAGCAGGTAACAATCAACCACTGCTGCTCAACTATTCTTTCCCAGACAGTGGACAATCTATCACCATCATCTATTGATTCATAACATCATTCGATGAAAAACAAAATGCTATTATCACAACAGTAGGTCCAACTTCCTCCAGTTTTAGAAGGGCCTCGTAGTTGCTATTTAGTTAAGGATTTATATAGAAATTTATGATTTTCAAAATGGTGTTTATATACCATTCCATTTGATTTTCATAACAATTCTGGGATGTAACAAGGTGAGGGGGTCCATTCCATGCATTCACTGGTCCTTCTATTTCTCCAAAAAGGTTACATTCTTCTAGTTCTTGATCATCTGGCAAAGATCAAAATCCCTCCATGCTTCTTTGTATCCTTTTTATTCTTTATTTTCCCTATAATATCCTTTTCTTCTCCTATCCCCACCCCCACTTTTATGGAGAAATTTCTATATCTAGCTAATAAATTGGAAAGTGGAAATATGTGTCTCAAGCACTTTTACCTTCCTTCCTAGGATGGAGACCAGATTATACTTTGGGCAAAGATAATAGTAGCTTTTGGGGTGGCCAGGTAGCACAGTGAGTAAGAGCACCGGCTCCAGTGTTGAGAAGACCTGGAGATCGAATCCCGGGCTCAGACACTTAGCACCCACCCAGAAACACCTGGCTGTGTAACCTTGAGCAAGTTACTTAACCCCAATTGCTTAGGGGCGGCCAGGTGGCTCAGTGAGTAAGAGCACTGGCTGCAGTGTCGGGATGACCTGGATCAAATCCGGCCTCAGATACTCAGCACCACACCCAGAAATAACGGGCCATGTAACCTTGAGCAAGTTACTTAACGCCGATTGCTTTAAAAAAAAAAAAGATAATAGTAGCTTTGCTATGGCCGAATTACAAATGTCATTTTGTGCAGATCACAACAATATTCTTCTACCCTTCATCTCTGTGTTATCTTTGCTCTTGTAGAAAATAATGTAACAAATCAGTCATGTGGGTCTTCAAAACCATAATTCTCCTTTTTACATTGATAAGAATTACAAGTTTCTAGTTAGGTAAGTAATACATTCAAAAAGGGCTGTCTCATCATCAATGTTTGCCTGGAATATTGCAGTTGAAATAAAAAAGGATTTTTAAAAAAGGTAAAAGAGAATAGTATACCCTATGTATATCCACCAAGTTAGGAACTAACAAGAATAGCTTCATTGAAGGAAGAATAGTAGTGGAAAATCTGGTGCCTCAGATATCTACACACTAAAGCAAAAAAAAAAAGGCCAATAAATAAGATGAACTGGGAATACTAACACAAGGAAACACATTTTTTCCATATGGATATAACACTAAAACTGAATAAAACCAAAACAGTTACTGAAATAAAAAGACATGCTTATTCAAAAGAAACAAGAAGAGTAAGGCACCACTGTACATTAAGAAGATACACTTATATAAGGAAATCCATGACCATTTCTAACCAGAAACATGACAGAAGACATTTAGGTAAAGGTTAATGGAGGCAGAAGTAAAGGCAATATTGTCATAAAGATATTCTCCAAACCACCTGAAAAGAGAATGAATCATAGGATCATAGATTTGGAGCTGAAATGGACCTTTTATTGTGGTGGTTGATTTACTTAAGTCATGTTCCACTCATTGTGACCCCATTTGGGGGTTTTCCTGGGAAAGATATTGGAGTGGTTTGCCATTTACTTCTCCAGCCAAATTTAAGTAACTGAGGCAAACAGGGTTACATGACTTACCTAGGGACCCATAGCTAGTAAGTGTCTGAGGCCAGATTTGAACTCCTGAAGGTAAGTCTTCCTGATTCCAAGCTCAGTGCTCTATCCACTGTACAACCTAGCTGCCCAGTGAAAGGGAATTTAAACATGATCTATTTACATACAATCAATTTACAGATGAAGAAAGTAAGAGACTCAGAAAATAAAACTATACTTACCCTGTCACAAAACTAGTGTCATAAGTGGGATGTGGACCCAAATCTGCCTCACTCCAAGTCTGCACCAACCAGCTGGAACTAGTTGCTTAGGTAGAATGGTTAAAAAACTTTGGAGAAACTCCATGTTAGATTTGTAATGGAAGAGGAGCATAAAACTGAATATATTCTAAATTCACCTTACATTTAGGGAGAACAAATTTCAAATAATTTGACTGAAAGCCAAAATTGTCCCATGGACCAAATTTCTACAAGGTAAAACAAAACCAAAAAAAAAAAAGATGGGAAAATCAAGAATGAAATTCGGAAGGCACAAAGAGAAGCAATTCAATGAGGAGGAAAGGGAGGGGGGAAAGAACTTTCTAAGGAAGCCAAAGTTGGATGTAAAGGGAATTCGCCAACCAACTGAGATTTTTTCAAAATATGTAGAAAGATCATGGAAGTAAGGGCAAGTAACAAAGGAAGACTGTGGAATTTTTTTTATTTTGTTGATGTGTTTGTTTTCACCTTACAAATATTTACAGATTATTCTCACTCTGTGAGTTTATTATAACAAAAGACTAATGTAAAAACTAATAATTGTAATGAACTTAACTGAAAATATATGAAACATTTCACATCTGTACTTTAAAAAAATAACAGAAATCTACTTTCCTTCCCACCCCCTCCACACCATTGGGAAAAAAAAATAAGAAAAGAAAAGAAAATTATTTGTAATAAATATAAATAGTCAAGCAAAACAAATATCCTTAATGGCTATATTACAAAATCAACATGTATTATTCTGCACCTTAAATGCATATCACTCTGTCAGGGACAGCATGATTCATCATTAGTCCTCTGGAGTCATTTATGATCATTGTATTAATTATATTGAAATCTTGCATGTTTCAAAGTTGTTTGTTTTTCGTGTTGATATTGTATAAGTAGTTCGTATGATTGTGCTTAGGTCATTCTTGATAAATTTATAAATGTCTTCAAAATTGTTCATTTTTATAATATAGATACTTTATTATAAGTTGTTCCTTTGGTTATTTTACTTCTTTCTGAAGCAGTTCATATGACTCTTTCCATGTCTGTTCAAAATCATCTGTTTCATCATTTCTAACAGTACAATGATATCCTAACATATTCATATTCCAAAACTTATTCAGCCATCCTCCTTGATGGTCATGTGTTTATTTTCCAGCAGTTCTGAAGCACAGCCATCAGAGTGGTGTAGCTGACCAAAGTAAGGAAAATTTAAAAATACTGGAGGAGCTGTGGGAAAAAAGATACATTAGTGTACTCTTAGTGGACCTGTGAGCTGGTCATGCCATCAAGAAAGCAACATAGAACTATACCCCAAAAGTTGCTAAACAGTAGCACACCATTTGATCCATGGATACTACTACTAGGTCTGTATCCCAAAAAGATCAAAGAAAGATGAAAATGTGTAAAAATACTTTTTGCAACTCTTTTTATAGTGGCAAAAAAAATGGCCACTCATGTGGTGCCTATTCATTTGGGAATGTCTGAACAAGTTGTGGTTATATGAATGTGATGGAAAGCTATCATGTTATAAGAAAAGATTAAGGGTATTATTTAAGAAAAATGACAATAACAATAAAAACCTAGGAAGACCTGTATGAACTGATGCAAATTGAAGCTAATAGAACCAGGAGAAGAATCTACCCAGTGATAGCACTATTGTAAAGAAAATCAATTGAAAAGATATAGCTCTGATTAACACAATGTTATCAACCACAATTCCAGGGGTTTTATGATGAAACTATTCACCTCCAGATAGAGGTGATTACTTTGGAGTCCAAAGTAAAAATATATGTAAAACAAGAGTAGAACAATGCTCTATATAATACAATATCCATTGTATCTTCTTCTGTTCCTCACACTATTACAATTCCTAGTCATAGCAACAACAACAAAAAAAGAGAATAGTAATTGATGGAATATCATAGGGGAAAAAAATAAAATGGTCACTTTTTGCAGATGACATGATAGTTATATGTAAAAAAAACATAAAAAATCAACAAAAGCATTGATTGAAACAATGAATCAATTCAGCAAACTTTCAGGATACATAATAAATTCACACAGATTATCAGCATTTCTCTTTAGTGCTAACTATAAAAATATGACAGTATTCTAAGAATAGAGTCAGGAGTTTTTTTTTTTAAAGCACAGGATATACTTTGACTATCAAGGATACTAGAAATACAAAAGGATTGCTAATGTATATATGTTTTTGCACATTGAGGAAATCATTATCCTTGACATCTAGAATAGTGTTTTACATATATTATGTTCTAAATACATATTTGTTGAATTGGAAAAAAATAATCCAAAAAACTATTACATAGCATCATCACATAGTTAGAATGATGGTGTTATCATAGCATAATTGGAATAAATAAGAGGAACAAATGTCAGAGATCTTTGTGCTTAGTTTGAGACACTAAAATCATTTTATTGCACACTAAAGATTTTGGTTGCAATGTCCTTTTAATTATGTGAGCTGTAATTTGTGAGAAAACTTATATTTTTTGAACAATTATGCAAAGCAAACCAAATTCAGTATGCAGAAATCATAGAATCAAAAAACTGGGAACTAGAAGAGACCTAAGAAGTAATCCAATCTAGCCTCATTGTTTCACAGATAAAGAAACAGAAGGCAAAGGGGCCCAAGTCAAACATGCTGCCCTTCGTCACACAATTAATTTTAAGAAGAGCAGGAAAAAGGAAAATTAAATAATGTTTCTCTCAATGAAACTTTCAAGGAAGGGGTTAATTTCTCTTTGTCCAATTCTCTGTCTCTGACACTTCCCAAATCCAATAGGATTAAAGGCTGAATTGATACTTTAAATAAACATCAACAATTCTCAAGTTTATTAAGGACATTCAGTCATATTGTTAAGTGCCAAATGTATATGCACTGGAGATAGGCAAAAACAAACAAACAAACAAAAAGCCATAACCCAAAGGATCTTACATTACTGAAGGAGAGCATGATCTGCTTATAATCCTCAGCATTAGTAACTAATCAGGGACTTTAATTTCAAAGGTCAGCTAGGGGGGATGCTGGATAGAGTGCCAGACTCTGAGTCAGAAAGACTCATCTTCCTGAGTTAAAATCCAGCTTCAGAAACATTCTAGCTGGGTGACTCTGGGCAAGTCACTTTATCCCTGTTTGCTTCAGTTTCCTCATCTATAAAATGAGTTGGGAAAGAAAATGTCAAGCCATTCCAGTACCTTTACTAAGAAATTGCTAAAACGTGCTCATGAAGAATCAGACACAACTGAACAACAACTTTGATTCCAATGATGCAGGAAATCAGTGTAAATTGGTATCTGGTGTATAATGTATAGTCTTAGAATTTAAATAGTTGCCTAGAGGTACTGGGAGACTAAACAAGGTACACAGTTATGAATTTGTAACTGTAATAATTTTCTTAACATAATCATTCTTATATCACCCAGGCATGGCAAACCAATATGTTTTAACCAGAAGTCACAGAGGAGATGTCTTTAAGAAATATTCCTACAGCGTCATGGTTTTCCTTAATCTAGTGATATGCCTACATTACTATTATTCATAGGAGTATTACTTATGCTGCTCTACTTATATTCTTGATTCTGACAAGTTGCTCTCCAAAACTGAATACAAAACAAGTAGTGGATTTAGCTTCTTAGAGAATTTGTGAAAGAGAAAGTAGATGATTCAAAAATGTTTTCAGAAGCTTCCATATATCTGTATTTCCTAGTGCTCTTTATATGAGATGTTAATTTGAGACTAACCAGGAATGCTAATGTCATGTGGAATGGAAATGTATTTTGGAGGGAGCAGGTATGAGGTTACACTAGGAGACATCCACTGGATGACCCTGTGATATATGATCTCCCTTTTTTTGCCTTTAAACTAATATTTAAGTACTCCAGTCAGCTTGCTGGAATCAAAGTATATAGTTTGCTCAAATAATTAACTATACAGTTATATTTGATTTAGTGACAAGTCATGTAAGCTATATAAAAGCCATCTACATGAAATCCCCAATGGCTTCCTGAACTTGATCAGACCCAGCCTTGGGCAGGTTACTTCATCAATATCTGGGCTAAAGGGGTTACATGTGGAATTAGGGGAGACCTAAGATACTGCATCTAAATAATATACTAAGATGAGACTTAACACCTCCATGCCATAAATATGCTTGAATTAATTATGTTTCCTTGTTTGAATGAACTTTAGCATTAGAAAACAGAAATGTTGCATTGGCATTAGTATTTCAGTCTGCCTTCAAGAGGCAGCTAAAATGTTACTACTTTCTATAGAACTATTTCCTGATCCTTGCTTAGTGTTACTGCCTTCCCTCTGTGATAATTTCCAGATTATATGTGTGCTAATCTATTAATTGTTTGTACAAAGGGATTTACATATCTCCCCCCTTGAAGTATGAACTCCTTAGGTGGCACATAGAAAAAGAACTGGGCAAAGGGCTTGTAATATGATATTTGAGAGTGCAAAGGAGCTAGGATTACAACCAAGAATCCCCTCCCCAGAAAAACTGAGTATGATCCTTCAGGGGAAAAACAGATATTAAATGAGATAGAGGACTTTCAAGCATTCTTGAAAAGACCAGAGATGAATAGAAAATTTGACTTTAAAATGCAAGAATCAAGAGAACCATAAAAAGGTAAACAGGAAAGGGAAATCATAAGGAACTTAATAAGGTTTAACTATTTACATTCCTATATGAGAAGATACTCGTAAGTCATAAGACCTTTCTCATTATTAGGATAGTTAGAAGGAATATATATATAGACCGAGGGCAAAAGTGTGAGTTGAATATGAAGGGACGATATATAAAAAATAAAATTATAGGGTGAGAGAGGAATGCACTGGGAGAAAGAGATAGGGAGAGGTAGGATGGGGTAAAGTATCTTTCATAAAAGAAGCATGTAAAATCTTTTACAGTAGAGGGGAAGATGGGGTGAGGTAAGGAGGAGTCAGTAAAACTTACTCTCATCAGAATTGGCTCAAAGAGGGAATGATATTCACATTAAATTTGGTATAGAAATTTATCTTATCCTATACAAAAGTAGAAGGGGAAGGGGATAAGAAAATGCAGGGGTGAAACACAGGAGGGCAGATTGGGAGTGGGGTAGTCAGAAGCAAAACAGTTTTGAGGAGGGATAGAGTGAAAAGAGAGATAGAATAGAATAAATGGGGGGATAGGATGGAGGAAAATACAGTTAGCTTAGTAACTGAAAAAAAATTAAGCAATTGTCTCTGATAAAGGTCTCATTTCTCAAACATATAGATAGTTGAGTCAATTTATAAAAAATAATAGCCATTCCTCAATTGATATATGATTAAAAGATACGATCACTTTTCAGATAAAGTAATCAAAGTTATTTATAGCCATATGAAAAATGCTCTAAATCAGTATTGATTGGAGAAATGAAAATTAAAACAGTTATGAGTTACTACCTCATACCTCTTAGGTTGTCTAATAGGCAAAAAAAAGTAATTGACAAATGTTGGAGGGGACATGGAAAAAAATGAGACTAATGTACTGTTTGGTGGAATTGTGAACTGATTCAACTATTCTGTAGAGCAGCTTGGAACTGTGCCCAAAAGGTTGTGAAACCATGCATACCCTTTGATCTAGCAATACCGCTACTAGGTCTTCATACCAAAAGAGAGTTTTTTTTTAAAGGGAAAAGGACCTATATATACAAAACTATTTATAGCAGCTCTTTACTGGGGGCAAAGAATTAGAAAATTAAGGGGATGTCCATCCATTGGGGAATGGCTTAAGAAGTTGTGGTATGTAATTATGGTAGAATACTATTGTACTATAAGAAATTATGAGGAGGATGATCTCAGAAAAACCTGGAAAGACTTGCATGGGCTGATACAAAGTGAAGTGTACTATGTACAAAGTAACAGCAATATCATAAGATGATCAGTTGTGAATGACTTAGCTCTTCCCAGCAATACGACAATTTAAGACAACTCTGAAAAACTCATGATGAAAAATATTATCCATCCCCAGAGAAAAAACTGATTGTGTTGAATACAAATTGAAACATCCTTTTTTAAAACTTCCTGTATTTTTCTTGAAGTTTTTTTTGTCTGTTTTCTTTCATAACATGACTATTGTGGATATGTTTTGCATGACTACACATGTGTAACCTATATTGAATTGCTTGAGGAGGTGATAAGGTAAAAAGGGAGAGAATTTAGAATTCAAAGTTTTAGAAACAAATGTCCAAAATTGTTTTTATATGTAACTGTGGAAATTTTTTTTTAATTTAAAAATTTTTTAAAGAAAAGAAAATAAAAAGGACTAGGTGTAGAGTTAGAAAGATTTCAGGTCAAATATCACTTCAGTAATTAATATTCTTATCTTGGGCAAGATTCCTCATTAGTATGAGGCTTATGATAGCTCCATCCCAGAGCTGTTATGTGGACCAAATGAAATAATATTGCTAAAGAGCTTGGTGCATGGCAGTTGCTTAATAAATCCAGGTTTCCTTGGTGGAAGGCAGGGACTATGGTTTTGTTGGTTTGCTTGCTTGCTTGGTTTGTGTGTGTGTGTGTGTGTGTGTGTGTGTGCGTGCATGTGTGTGTGTGCGTATGTGTGTGTTTATATTCCTAATCCTTAGCATAGAGTTTAGCATATGGCAAGTGCTTCATAAATGTTTTGTTGAATTGATTTGGCTTTACCATGGCAAGCTAAGCAGATCTATGTACTTTCAGAATATACTTTTGATTTTAAAAGATTTTAAAACATTCCACTTAATTTTATTATTAACATATTAACAACATTTTAAAATTTAGCTTGTATTCTGTGGTAAATTAGAGAATTACTATGTGTTTATCTAAAGAAATCTTTTAAAATGTTTTATCATTAGCATGATATTTGGTCATTATTAATTTTATAATTCCTATATTAATATATCATTATGATGGTGAGACTTAGGAAATTAATTTTTACAATGTTCTAAAGAATGTGTGAATGTTTTTGTCTGATTCTAAATTAATAAAAAAAAAAAAGAATAAACCTAAGGGCTACAACAACATAGGATTTTTCTTTAATGATTTTTGCAACAGTTTTTGCTAATCCTTCAAACTGTCTTTTCCATTCTATTTAAACCATTATGTTTTAAAGAATTTGCCCCTTTAATATTTCTCAACTAATCCAGTGAATAATACATTCAAAAAATAACCTACATAATAGCTTTCTAAGATTCTCTGGGCTATTGAATTCCCCTTAGAAGTGAATACCTATATGCAAACTGAAAAAGGAGCACATGGCTAAAAGACAAATATTTTACCATTGGTTAATCTTAAAGCATTGGCTTTACTTGAGAAAGACAATTGACCAAAAAGTAATGGAATGAGCCAGAGATTGTTGAATATTGGGCAAGGAGTTCCTCCACATCTTTTATGAGGCTTAACTTCATAGCTAAGTTTTATTATATTTTTATTACATTTCAAATGCCTATTGCTGGTGAAGTCACTACTATCCTGCCAGTCCCTAAACCTTAATATCCAATCTGTTTCCAGGGATCATCAATGTCTCCTCTTTATATTATGTATGATATTATCACCACTCTGGTGGAGTCCATCATTACCTCATACTTCTACTATCATGATAGCCTGCTTATCAGTCTCCCTGCCTCAAGTTGCTCTCCAATTTATCCTCCATTCCATTGCCAAAATGATTTTCCTAAAGCCCAAATACAACCATTTCACTTGCCTATTCAATAAACTCTAATGGCTCTTTATCACTTACATAATCAAGTATAAAATCATCTGACATTCATAGTGTTTCATAATCTGCCCCTTAACCCTTATAGTATTCTTACACTTTATTCCTCACATGTTGTTTACATGATATTGGCCTCCTTGCTGTTCCCTCAACAAGATATTTCATCTCTTGTCTGTCAGCATTTTCTCTAGCTACCCCTCATATCAGGGATGCTCTCCCTCTTCATCTCTGTCTTCTGACTTCTCTGTCATCCTACATTTCCCAACTAAAATGTTATTTTCTATGGGAAGACTTTCTCAACCCCTCTAACTTCTAGTGCCTTCCCCCTTTTAATTATATTTTATTTACCCTTTATATAGCTTATTTGTAGATATTTGTTTGCTTGGTGTCTCCCCCATTAGTTTGTGAGCTTCTTAAGGTCAGGGACTTTATTTTCCCTTTTTTTTATATATATCCTCAGTACTCAGCACATTTTCTGGTACATATTAGCCCTCTCATAAATTCTTATTGACTGACAGACTAATAGGATAAACTCACCCACAAAATGGAGGAGGGTTGCTAAATGGATCAGAAAGCAGAATCCAAGAATATGTTCCTAAAACAAATACTTAAAATATAAACATTCCCAAAGAGTTAATTAAAATAAGGAGATATGGAAGAATTCATTATGCCTTAGGTGAATATAAAAAAGCAGGGCAGCAATTGTGATTTCTGATAAGACAACAATAAAACAATACCAACTTTAAAAGATAAAGAAGGAGCCAATGTCTAAAGGCATCATCCATAATAAAATATCAAAATATTAAGTGGTCAGAAAATGGAAACTATACAGAGTAATAATTATTATTAACATGGGGCCAAAGCATTATTTATGGAAAATATATAATTTTATTAAAGAAAATTATAACAATGAAACCACTTGAGACTTTGGGGATACAGTTAACACATCCTCAGGGGGAAAATGTCTCTCTACCCTTTTAACAAGAAAGTAGAGAAACAAGAGATCAGTTAATTGGAGATGCAAGTAAAAAATACCCACAAAATAGTAATTCTGGAGATAAAAGAACAAACAAGTTTGAAAAAAATAAAATAATAAATGAAACTTGGAATTCTTTTTTCAAAGAATTATTCATTATACAAATCATTAGCTAATTGGATTTTTTAAAAAGAAAGGAAAACCAAATCACTGATGTTAAAATTACATCAGATGAAACAGAAATTAAAGAAAATGTTATAAACTATTTTGTACAACTACATGCCCCATAAAATCTGGTAATTTAAAAGAATTAGATAAATACTTAGAAAAAAAATAATGCCCAGATAAGATTTAAAAATAGGGAAATTAAATAGCCCAAGGAATAAACCAAAGGAGATAAAACTGAATGTCATAAATTAACATATAAGAAAAAAAAACAATCAGTCCCAGAAGGATTTACAAATGAATTCTATCACATGTTCAAAGAAAATCTAACTCTAATTCTTCACAAATTGTTTCCAAACTTGGAGAAATAAGGTATCCAACAAATTATTTTTTTATAAAACAAATATGGTTAACCTGGAGAAAGAGAAAAAAAGAGATATAAAACATAGATCCATGTCTCTTATGAATATTGAAGTAAAATAATGAATAAAATATTACCAAAGAGGCTACAGTAACATATTCATAAGTTCGTTCACTGTGATCATTCTGAATCTATACCTAGAATAGAGAACTAGTTCAAAATAGGAAAAAAAAATATCACTATAATAGACCATATTCCTGACAGAATAATTTAAAAACAAGATGATTACATCAATAGAAAAAAAAGAGATTTTAACAAAATATCACATGTATTTTAAAAAATACTAGAACTTATAAGGGTACCTGGATATTTCATTAATTGGTAGTATTATCTGTTGAAAACTAAGTGCAGCACCACCTTTGTCATGCATAAAGGAAGGAACTTTCTTTCTCACCAATCTTCTGTCTTCCCCACCATGCCATAGAAAGCTCATTATTGGGAAAACATCACCTTCCTAGAAGATTCTATCAGTATTTATTCTCTATTTCATTACTTCCCTCTGCCCTGATTGAAGGATGGCACCATGAGATATAAAATCTCCATTTAAGAATAGAGTTAAACTCAGGCACCTCATTTCTCACCTGGTTGCAGTTTTCTGAGATTTTTCTGACTTTTCCAATTGACTCCACCTGAGTCAGATAAATTCTTTTTCCATACCCTCCCTGATTTTCAGCTTCCTTTTTCTTGTTGTGATCTCCTTTTAGACTGTTAAATATATTTTATTTCATTAAATATTCCCAATTATATGTAAAAAATTAAAATTCATCATTTTAAAAATTGAATTACAATTTTTACCTCTCTTCTTTGTCTCCCCTGTCACTAAGAAGACAAGCAATTTCATGTTTGCTATACACGTGTAATGATGCAAAACATATTTCCATATTAGCCATGTTGCAAAAGAAAACACTCCAAAACAAATTTGAAAAAACAAGAAAATTAGTATTCTTCAATATACATTCAGAATTCATCAGTTCTCTCTCTGTAGGTGAATAGTTTTTTTTTTTTTCTTTTTTTTTTTTTTTTATCATTCCTCCCTGAGAATTACCTTGGATCATTGTTTTGTTAATTGTGTTTAAGTATTTCACAGTTGATCTTCCTTACAATAAAACTATTGCTATATAACAATATTCTCTTTGATCTGCTCCCCTTTGCATGGAGGAATCCAGTCTGCTCATCATGTCATTTCTTGTAGAAAAATAATATCCCATCACAATCACATACCACAACTTGTTCAGCCTTTCCCCAATTGATGGGCATGCTCTTGATTTCTAATTTCTTGCCACCAAACAAAGAGCTTAATAAATATTTTTTTTAATTTTAATTTTTTGCTTTCTGGAGTGCAATTGGGATAAAGCAACTTGCCCAAGTTCACACAACTAGTTTTGTTTTGTGTTAAGTGTCTTAGGCCAAATTTTAGTTCAGGTCCTCCTGACTCCAATGACGGTGCTCTATTCACTCTGCCACCTAGCTGCTCCTGCATAAATATTTTTGTACAAATAGACTTTTTTCTTTGATGTCTTTGAGATAGAGACCTAATAGTGATGTTGCTGGGTTCAAAACTATGTAGTTTTATAGCTCCCTGGGTGTAGCTCCAAATTGTTCTCTGAAATGATTAGACTAGTTCACAATTCCCCCAACAGTTCATTAGTGTCCCAATTTTACCACAGCCTCTCAAGCATTTATAATTTTCCTTTTCTGTCATGTTAGCCAATCTGATATATGGGAAATGGTTTCTGGGTTTGTTTGTTTTTAAATTTCTATTTCTCAAGTCAATAGTAATCCCAATATTTCCTTCATGTGACTTCATAGCTGATGTTTTTCTTCTGAAAACTACATGACTGTTTACTTTGACCATTTAGCAATTACAGAATCATTCTTTTTTATGTAATTTTGGGTCAGTTTTCTGATATTTGAGAAATGTAGTCTTTATCAGAGAAACTTATTGAAAAAAAAATTTTCCCCAATCTACTACTTCCCTTTTAATTTTGGCTACATGAGTTTTGTTTATGAAAAAAATATACCTTTTTAATTTTATTCCATCAAAAGTATCCATTTTACTCCCATCATCCTCTTTTTCTCTTTTTGGTCATAAACTCTTAATCCATAAATCTGACAGATACATTTCCCCATTCTCTTCTAATTAATTTTGATGTGGCCCTTTATACACAACTCATTTGTAAATTTTAAGCTTATCTTGGTACAAGATGTGAGAAGATGGTCTATGCCTACTTTCTGTCAAACTGCTTTCCACTTTTCCCAGCAAATTTTTTTGGGGCAGAGCCAAAATGGTGCAGTAAAAACAAGCATTTGCTTGAACTCCCACTCCAACAAACTCCAATACCTGTAAAAATGACTCAAAAATTTTAGTTCTACAGAACCCACAAAGTGACAGAGACTAAGAAATCTGCTGCTGATGGCAAACTGGCAGGCCAACAGAAAGGGTCTATCACACTGAGTTGAGAGCAGAGCACAGTCCCACATGAGTCACACTGGCACAGACCAGCAGCACAGAATTGTTGGAGCAGACTTCAGGAAAGTGAATCACTGGCAGTTGTAGTGGTTTCCTGACTTCTCAACCCATAAACAGCAAAGAGAAAGTAAAAAGGTTGGTGTGGGAACTGTTGATCCTGGGTGAGAGAAGAATGTGGTCCAGTCCCTAACTCTGGCGTGACAGAGGTTGTAACAGCTTTAGTGCTACTCTATAGCTGCATCCTGATTTCCATGCCTATAGTAGGGGGACCAGGATAATTTCTCTTGCTTTGACCTGCTTGGATCTGGGTCACAGTCTTGGGATATGGTCCTAGGGTGAGGAGCACTGGTATGGCAGAGTTTGTGGTAGCTGTGCAGAGGGCATCCTCCTCACAGTTCTGAGGAAGGTGCCTGAAAGAAGCTCTGACTATGGCTGTGCAAAACCCCAGAAATTTGGGACACAGCACTCTCCACTCTGGAAGCAGAGTTCTACCATGGCAAAAAGCTAAAAAATCAAATAAATTGGCTGGCAAGATGAGCAGAGAAAGCAAAATCATACAATAGAATTGTTTTGTTTGGACAAAGATGATCAAAACATACAACCAAAAGACAGCAAGGTCAAAATTCCTGCATCAAAAACCTCCAAGAAAAATATGAAGTGCTTGCAGGTCATGGAGGAGCTCAAGAAAGATTTTGAAAATCAAGTAAGAGAAGTAGAGGAAAAATTAAGAAAAAATGAGAGTGATGCAAGAAAATCATGAAAAGCAAGTCAGCAGCCTGCTAAAGGAGGCCCCCAAAAATACTGAAGAAAATAACACCTTAAAAAAGTAGACTAACCCAGCAAATTTTGTAAGATGGTGAGTTCTTACCCTAAGAGCTTGGATCTTTGTTTTTTATCAAACCCTACATTACTATCTTCTTTTAATAGAGCATTGCATACTTAATCTGTTGCACTGATCCATCACTACATTTCTTAAATAGTACCAGATTATTTTGATGATTAGCACTTGGCAATATAATTTGAAATCTGGTACTGCTAGGCTGACTTGCTTTACATTTCTTTTCAATTAATTTCCTTGATATTTTTTAAATTTTGTTCTACCAGATGAATTTTGTTATTATTTTTTCTTGATCCATAACATTTCTTTGATACATAACTTTTAATGTCATTATTATAATAATGGCTTGATCTACCCATGTACATTTAATATTTCTCCAATTGTTTATAACTGTCTTTATGTGAAAGCATTTTGTAATTGTGTTCAGGTAGTCCCTAGGCTTGTCTTGGTAAAAAGATTCCCAAATATGTTACATTGTCTGCTATTAGTTTAAATGTTATTTCTCTTTCTATATCTTTCTTCTGGATTTTATTGACAGTATATAAAAATGCAGATGATTTATGTGGGTTTAGTTTATATCCTGTAACTTTGCTAAGATTTATGTGGGTTTAGTTTATATCCTGTAACTTTGCTAAAGTTCTTCATTGTTTCAACCAGCTTTCTGGTGATTTTCTAAGGCTTTTCTAAGTATATCATCTACAAAGAGTGATAGTTTTGTTTCCTCATTGGCTATTACAGAAGTGGTTGTGGAGAACACAGGGACTGAGAGGGACCAACCAAGAGAGAAAATCCCCCATAAGGAGAGACCATCAAAAGAAAAGGCTGGTTGATCAGATGTTGATCAGGATGGATACAGTAGAAATCAACTAGAAAATAGCTGATAAGCATATATCTCAAGGAAGTTCTTTACAAATATTCCAATAAGCCTTGGATATTGTTTTATCAATAGCTTATAATTATTCTAAGATTCTGGATGTCTTAGTATTTCCTTTCTGGATGGCTATAAAAATAGTATTCTGGGTGCCTTTTCAATTTCCATTCTGCCTCACCTACTGGGAAGAATCTTCTAAGCTGAATCAAAAAGTGAAATTGTTCTCTAAGAACCTGAGGAATTTGAACACTGAGAAATGTAGTTATCCTTCATAACAAATTTCTCCAAAAGAGGTCTTATCTCCAAAATCTATGAAGAATTAATAAAAAAAAAACTCTATAAAACTATGTTAACTCTGAAAATGCCAAAGAGCTTACAGAGGTTGTACTGTGAAAAATAAAATAAACCAAAGAGCCACAGAGATGGTTGACAACAATTTTCAACTCTGACCAAAAAGACACAGAGGTTATAGCAAAAAACTTTATATTAACTGTCAACTCTGAATTATAGTCCTTTCTATATTCTATTTAGTAAATGAGTATTTGGTCTAAACAAATGCTTTTTACTAGATATGTATTTCACTATAAAAAAAAGTCTTCAAATGTTTCAAAATAATGTAGGAAAATTAGATATTATACAAATTTTTGTGGGACCAAGGAGCTATTATAATAATTATTGAAACTAAATCAGAAACATCTTTAGTTTGGTTTGAAGTAAATAATTTTAGTACAGCTTTCTTAGAGAGGAGTAGTTTATGGAATATTTTGTGTTACATCAATGGAAAAGTTAATTTCATTCATATTTATTGCTTATGTGTAAATAACACCTGTTTGTAAAACATTCCCTGTGGTAATAACATGTTGTATTGTAAACAACTTATTTGATAAGCACCACTTTGACCTTATTTATTGAGTGTCATCCCAATTCATTTCCTATCATTGAAGCTGACCTCATGATTTTTATGTAAATTCATTTCTGTGTCACATATTGTCTTATAAAATATATTGTAAAACCTCTGTTTTATATGAGGATCAAAATCCTTATCTGTTTCTACTCCTCCTAAGGAAGGAATATTGAGTATTTGAATTAATTTAAATTGAATGGTTTTTAAATTTGGAGTTCTAAAATAATTAATAGTTAATTGATAAATAATGTGAAGTATTTTTTTAAAGATTTGAGTAACATTTTTTGAGGAACCAAGATGATCAAATGAAGATACATATGTAATTTGAGGGGATGTGGTTTAGAGTTCTACCTTGTGAAGTATTTAAAATGTTTAGCTTTTATTTGGTTTTCTTTCATATAACAATGTATCAGTAACATTTGGCTTGTTGTGAATCGTGTTTATGTTAGTACAGCATTTAGATTAAGCTAGAAACAGCATGACTTATGTTAAACCAAAATTTTCTCAAGTTTCAGGTAAACTTGGGTTCCTACTCTGGTGTTCTGTTATTGATTAGTTTAGAGATGCAAGATTTGTGCTGGTTTTCACAAAATGTACTAGTTATTGGAGAAGTAAATTTTGAGAGTCTGTACCAACTTGTACTGAGATCTGTTTTTTGTAAAGAATTAATAGTAGGAACTTCTGAGGAACCTCTACAAGTAACATTGCAATGCCATGCACAGAATCTTTCCAGAAGAACTGCTATTGTGAACAGCTTTTTTAAGGTTCTGATTACTCAGTACAGTGATCACTCTATTCCATAACAAAAGCAAAACATCCACGGAAAATCAAGGTACAGAATAATTCAAAATACAGCATTCACCATATTACAACTTATCACAGAAAATCACAATATAATATTCACAACATAGTCTCAAAGTAAAATAGTCACTCTTAAGTTAACTCAATCAGTCACTTATCAATAGTATCAAAGTACAGAGTCAAAGTCTTCCACTCTTGGGGCAAAGTCATGATTAACTCAATTAGTCACTTATCAATAGTATCAAAATCTTCCACTCAAGGGGCAAAGTCTTGATTAACTCAATCAGTCACTTATCAGTAGTTTCAAAGTACAATAGTCAAAGTACTCAAAGTACAATCAGGTGCTTATTCAGCAAAGTCTTACTAAGTATCATACACAAAACCCTCTACCCCTTAGGTCACTAGTACACTATAATTCTATAATTACTCAGTATCCAAAGAGAGGTCTTTTCTTCATCTTTACTTTGGGCCTGTTCTCAGATTCCCTGGATCCCCTTCCATGGTCCCAGATTCTACCTGGATTCACCAGACTGTCACCTGGGTTCAATGGCAGACAGCTCCAAGTTCCTTGACCAGCTCTCTGGGAAGGTCCTTTTGCATACTGAAGTTCACAGGGTCTGGTCCATGTCAGCTCCTTCACCATTTCTGCTCCATGGAATTCAAGGCTCAACCAAGCTGCAAGCAAAGTCTCAGCATCCCAGTCATGCTTCAGTCACCTGGGCTCCTGGCTCCTGGCTCCAGCTCCTGGTTCTGGCCTCCTGACTCCTGGCCTCCTGGCTCTGGGCTCCTGGCTCCTGGCTCCAGGCTCTGGCCTCCTGTTCAGAAGAATCTCCACCACCACAAGTTTTGAGGACTCAGTTCTCCATTCTTCTGTAGCTGCTCTGCCACCAGATCTTGGTCTCAAGGAAATTCCAACTGTGCTTCTCTGGGGCTTTTCTTATACACACAGTATCACCTACTTTCTTCGACCAACCCCTTCCTGTTATGTCAGTTAACAGGAGACAGGAGTTTATACCTGCTGTTCCCCCAATGAGAGGCTTGATCAGTTACTAAGTGTTAAGTACCTGCTACTTTTGCCAATACAAAAAGAATCTTAAATTCAAAATTACATTAGCATTACAAACATGTAACTAGAATGGGAAATACAAAGAGGGGTACCCTTGAGGACACAATATTTTTCATACTGGCTGAGGAAAGATGAATCAGGAAGCAGACAAGTGCATGGGATATCTAAGATTCAGAATGAATTGTATTGATTGAATGGATATTGGAAGGGAATATTAAGCTGCAGTGACACTTAATGTCTGTTATTGTTGCTGTCCGTTGTTA
The DNA here is from genome assembly GCF_028583685.1 of Petaurus breviceps papuanus. Taxonomy (NCBI): domain Eukaryota; kingdom Metazoa; phylum Chordata; class Mammalia; order Diprotodontia; family Petauridae; genus Petaurus; species Petaurus breviceps. Next base: position 58,787,259 of record NW_027186304.1, read on the forward strand.
TTCCACTTTGGCTTTTATTTTCATATCTGTATACTAAGCTCTCTCAATTTTCTTGATGTTATTTGATTTTTCTCTCAAATTAGCCACTAATTTCAGTCATTCTTACTATGACTTATGCTGTGTTTGGTGAATGTTTCTGTTCTCATTTAGTAATTGGGTCTGCTCCAGGTGGTATTCATGGTACTATTTTACCTAGTGTGCTCTCTTTGGTCATCAATGTATCTAGGAGTTGTCTTTGACCAACAGTAGAGGATATCAAGGATTGTTATTGGGTGCCCTGAACTTGTCTTTTTGAATTGCCATACTTTCCATAAAAAAACAGACCCAGGGCATGCAAGAGGTTCTGAATATGTCAAGAACAAAGCACCACTCCCTACCCCATGCACATACATACAGCTAACATAATTTGTTGTTTACATCCCAAACTGGACTCGCTGTGTGTCTTTGGGAGTCAAGATAGACACCATAGAGTCTGCATTAGGCTTATGCAGCTGGGACCCATACTATCTTCATAGTCTAGAAGTTCCCAAGGGAAAAGAATGTGGCTTTTGCCAACACCTTGATCCTCCCCTTTAGGAGGGTTTTTTTTTTCTTTTCCTACTTTTACTATACATTTTCCCCTCTCATGGCAAGCCTCTTTAGGTAGAGATTTATTTTTCATCTTCCTTCCTTTGTCCTATTGTTATAAATAAGCAAACTTCCATATGTACTGTGAACACTTTGGGTTCTAAATGAATGGTCACTTCTCTTGTAATACACATAGTTTTCATATACGTTTAATTAAGAGGGGGTGAAGTCAAGATGGTGGAGTAGAAACAGGACTTTTGTGGGGCTACCACTTCCACCTCCTCCAATTCATGTAAAAGGTGGCTCTGAAAAACTTTGGATCTACAGAACCCACAAAATGACACAAAGAAGCTAACCTCCCACTGAGGACAGCCCAGCAGGCCATCAGGAAATGACCAGTCCCCCAAAAGAGCCTGAGGTTTTAGTCTCAAGATGGCCTGAAAAGCCACTGGATCTAGGAAATTCAGATCACCAGCAACTGTGGTAGTTTCCAGAATTATCAATACATAAAGACTAAGGACAAAGTTAGAGGTCAGTGCAGTGTGGACTTTGGGATCCAGTAGTTTGGGAGTGTGGTCAGGCCTTTATCCACTGGAGGGAGAACCTGCTAAGGCCCCATGGCCATACAGTCACCACCACGTGGCAACATCAGCTCCTGGCCTGCAGATTGTAGGGGGACCAAGCAACCAGTATGAGGGGTAATAGCACTTGCTATAACATGCTTGGATCTGGATTGGTGTCTAGGCTGGAGGTCCTGGGGTGTGTGACTAGTTGCCAGAGTGTGTGGAATCTTCAGAGAGGGCACCCAACTAATACCTATGGCAGCTGGGGAAACCCAGCATTTGGACTAAAGCTCCCCTGTCTGGTAGCAGAGTCCTATTGTGGTGAAAATATCAAAAGTCAAGTAATTGAGTGGCAACATGAGCAGGCAAAGGAAGAAAAGCAAGTGGAGCAATCCAACTTACATTCCTTTTGAGGGGACAAAAAGGATAAAGTATGGAAGAGGAGGAAGACAATGAAGTCAGAACTACTGCAACAAAAGCTTCCAAGAAAAATACAAGCTGGTAACATGCCATAGAGGATTTTAAGAAGGATTTTGAAAATCAAATAAGGGGAGTGGAGGAAAATTTTGGAAGAGAAATGAGAACCATGTAAGAAAATTATGAAATGAGAGTCAACAACCTGACTGAAGAAAATACCAGCTTAAAAATAGACTAACTGAAATGGCAAAAGAGGCTCAAAAAGGCAATGAGGAGAATAATACCTTAAAAAGCCAAATTTGCCAGATGGAAAAAAGCTCAAAAGCTCACTGAAGAGAATCATTCCTTCAGAATTAGATTGGAGCAAATGGAAGCTAGTGATTTTATGAGAAATCAAGATACCATTAAACAGATCCAAACAAATGAAAAAAATAGAAGGCAATGTGAAATATCTCATTGGGAAAACCACTGAAAAACAATGAAAATAGATCAAGGAGAGATAATTTTAAAAGTACTGGGCTACCTGAAAGCCATGATAAAAAAAAAGAACCTAGAAATAGTCCTTCAAAAAATTCTCAAGGAAAATTGCACTGATGATTTAGAACCAGAGGGCAAAATAGAGGTTAAAAGAATCCACCAATCACTTCCTCAAAAAGATCCCCAAAATAAAACTCCTGGAATTCCCAGATTAAGTAGAAAATATTACAAGCAGCCAGGAAGAAACAATTTGAATATTGTGGAAACACAATCAGGATAACACAGGATATGACAGCTTCTACACTAAGGGATTAAAGGACTTGGAATATGATATTCTAGAGGTCAAAGGAGCTGGGATTAAAACCAAGAATCACCTACTCAGCAGAACTGAGTATCATGTTTTAGGTGAAAATATGGTAATTCAGTGGAATAGAGGACTTTTTCAAGCATTCTTGATGAACAAAACAGAGTTGAAGAGAAAATTTGACACTGAGATACAAGAAGCAAGAGAAGTATAAGGTAAACAGGAAAAAAGAAACCATAAGGAATTTATCAAAGTCGAACTTCTTATATACCTACATGGAAAAAATGATAATTTTAACTTATGAAACTTTTGTCAGTATGAGAATAGTTGAAGGGTATAGAAATATAAAGAAAAAAATATACACACACAGGCATATATATCTATATAAGAGGGTATATGGGCGTATGAATACATATGTGAGTGTGTGTATATGTGTTTACAGGTATACATAGATAGAGCAGAGAGGACCAACTTAATGGGAAGGGATGATACTTAAAAGTTGAAATTGAGAGGTGAGAGAGGAATATAATGAGAGGAGATGGGGAGAGACAGAATGGGGTAAACTATCTTGTATAGAAGAGACAAAGGAAAATGGTTATAATGGAGGGGAAGAACAAGAAGGCAAAAGGGAATGGGTCAACCTTATTCTCTTTGAATTTGGCTTAGGGAGGGAATGACATAAACACTAAATAGGGTATCTCACCCTACAGGAGTTTAGGGAGGAAGAGGATGAGTGGGGGGTTGATGGAAGTGAGAGCAGGCTGGGGGGGAGGGTAGTTGGAAGCACCCACTTTTGAAAAGGGACAGTATTAAAATAGAGAATAGAACAAGTGGGAGGTGGGATAGGAGGCAGGGAAATATAGTCAGTCGTTTACATTATATCCACTATGGAAATATTTTGCATAGCTACACATATACAACCTATATTGAATTGCTCATCTTCCCAGTAAGATTTGGTGACAAGGAATGAAGGGAATGAACCTGAAATTCAAAGTTTTTAAAATCAAATGTTTAAATACATATGTGTGTGTATACTATTATTATTATTTTACATGTAACTTGGAAATAAGATATACAGGCACTGTGGCATAGAGATCCACTGTACCCTATTGGAAAGTCAGAGGTGGTATGGGAGAAGATATGGGAGAGAGCAGATTGGAGGATGGGATATCCAATGGAATTCCTATTTTGGGGTGGTGGGTAGGGGAAAAACAGGGAGAAAATTTGTAACTAAAAATCTTGCAGAAATGAATGATGTAAAATAGAAGTTAATAAAGCATTTGATAAAAAATAAGTTTAATTAAGTTGCTATTGCCTATTGATTAATTGTATTGTGCCATAAGAAAAGTACATAGAACAGATTAAGAGAAATATGAAAAAGTCACACAAACTTGTAGAGTGAATTGAGCAGAATGATGATGATCGCTTACATGATGGCCATAATAATAGCATGAAAGAAAACAATTCTTACCAATGTAACTACTAGGAGTGATTTCAAAGGACTGAAGATTAAACACATTTATCCCCCACCTCTTCGCAGAAAGGTCATGGATGGAACAGAGCTACAGTGTAAGACATATATTCTCAGATGGTTAATGTGCTACTTTGTTCTGCTTTATCATACATGTTCCTTACTATGAAAGGCATTTCCTGGGAGGGGAAAGGGATTAATGAGTAGTCAAGAATCTTCTGGTGCCAGCTCTAACCTGCTTGGGAGAAGCAATTGTTAAAATTTCACATTGATATAAATCAGGGCTACATTTATTGTTCTGTCAGTCTTCTAGAATTAAGATAATGTTCAAAATGTGAATTGAACTTAAAAGTTTGTGTACATACTTTTTTTTTTTTTACTGTAGAGCTTAGTTGTTAAATATTTACCACCACAGATCCCCTGTGTTGCTCTCTAAACAGTTTTTGAAGCAGAAGTGCAGTAGAAGAGTCATGGTATGAAAATGTTATCAGACTGGATAGTGATGATGATGATGATGATATCAATAATCATGTTTATGTGGTGCCATAAGTTTGCAAAATGTTGTATATCTATTATCTCATTTGAACCTCATAAGACACCTGGTAGTAATGGGCATAAAAAAAATAAATATAACATTTTCTGTAAATGCAAAGAAGCCAAAAAAGAAGTGCATTAAAAGATAAAAATAGATAAATTTTGTCACTACCTTGTTAAATTGAACATATATGTAATATATGATATGTATTCCTTTTAAATTTAATATAACAAAGATTTTATATAATTTTTATACAAATAAAAATATTTTATATAAATTTTATATAAATATAAAAGATTTTATATATTTTTTATAAAAGGATAATAATTTCTAATATCATCCTATATTCTTTTCTATTTCATGAAATATTTGGGTTGTTAATGATTAATATATGTACAATGAAAAATATTAAATAATGAATTAAGAAATAGAGAACATTTTATTCATTCAGAATTTTTAAACTTCAAGAGATCTTTAAAGACTACAGATTAAAAGATCATATTTCAGGGGATCTGCAAACTTAGGTGGGAAAACAATTTGTTAACTATTTCAATCTAATTGATTTCTTTTTTAAATTAAATTTTATGTTTATTTTTAGTTTAGATAACTCATTCCACAAGATTTTGAGTTACAAATTTTTCATTGTCTTTCCCCTAACCACCACCCTAAAACAGTGATCCTACTGTATACCCCCACCCCGAATCTGTTCTCTCCTATATCGTCCCCCATACACCCTCTGACTTTCCAGTAGGTCAGAGTGGATCTCTATACCCCAGTGCCTGTATATCTTATTTCCCAGTTGCATGTAAATAATAATAATTTTTTTTAACATTTGATTTTAAAACTGTGAATTCCAGATTCTTTCTCTTCCTCCCTCATCACCCACCCTCCTGGGAAGATAACTAATTCAATATAGGTTATACATGTGTAGCTATGCAAAATTTTACCATAATGGATGTATTTTGAAAGACTGATTATATCTCCCTCCATCTTATCCCACCCCTCCAACCCTTGTTATATCCTCTACACCCCCCCAACCTGCCCTCCCTTTCATCATCCCCCCTCTCATCCCATTGTCCCCTACTCTCCTGTAGGATGAGATTATGTACACACACACACACACACACACACACACATTTATATTCCCTTCAACTATTATCGTACTGAGAAAAGTTTCATAAATTACAATTATCATTTTTCCAAGTAGGAATGTAAATAGTTCAACTTTGATAAGATCCTTATGATTTCTTCTCCTTGTTTACCTTCTCATGCTTCTCTTGCTTCTTGTATCTGAATGTCAAATTTTCTATTCAACTCTGTTTTTTTTCACCAAGAATGCTTGAAAGTCCTATTCCACTGAATGACCATATTTTCCCCTGGGACATGATAGTCAGTTTTGCTAAGTAGGTGATTCTTAGTTTTAATCCCAGCTACTTTGACATACAGAATTTTATATTCCAAGCCCTTTGATCTCACAATGCAGAAGCTGCCAGACCCTGTGTTATCCTGATTGTGTTTCCACAATATTCAAATTGTTTCTTCCTGGCTGCTTGTAATATTTTCTCCTTGATCTGGGAACTCTAGAACCTGGCTATAATATTCCTAGGAGTTTTATTTTGGGGATCTTTTTCAAGAGGTGATCAGTAGATTTTTTGCACCTCTATTTTGCCCTCTGGTTCTAAAACATCAAGGCAATTTTTGTTGAGAATTTCTTGAAGGATGATTTCTAGGTTCTTTTTTTGATCATGGCTTTCAGGTAACCTAATAATTTTTAAATTATCTCTCCTTGATCTGTTTTCTAGGTAAGTGCTTTTCCCAATGAGATATTTCACATTGCCTTCTATTTTTTTCATCTGTTTGGATCTGTTTAATCGTATCTCGATTTCTCATAAAGTCACTAGCTTCCATTTGCTCCAGTTTAATTGTGAAGCAATGATTCTCCTCAGTGAGCTTTAGAGATTCTTTTTCCGTCGGGCAAATTTGGCTTTTTAAGGCATTCTTCTCCTCATCACCTTTTTGAGCCTCTTGCCATTTGAGTTAGTCTATTTTTTAAGGTGTTATTTTCTTCAGTCAGGTTGTTGACTCTCTTTTCATGATTTTCTTGCATCATTCTCATTTCTCATACTTCTTCCACTTCTCTTATTTTGTTTTCAAAATCCTTTTTAATCTCCTCTGTGGCCTGTAACTAGTTCATATTTTTCTTGAACAATTTTGGTGCAGGAGTTAGACTCCATTGTCTTCCTCCTCTTCCATGTTTTGACCCTTTTGTTCCCCCCCCCCCAAAAGAAATCCAAAGTTGGGTTGCTGTTCTTGCTTTGCTTCCTTTGCTTGCTCTTTTTGCCACTCAATTACTTGACTTGAGCTTTTTGCCACAGTAGAACTCTGCTTCTAGAGAGGACAGCTTTGTCTCAAATCACTGGGGTTTTCACAGCTACTGGAGCTATTAGTTGGCTGCCCTCTCTAAAGACTCCATTGGCTCTGTCACCTGGTCACCCACCCCAGGACCTTCACCCTAGACAGCAATCCAGATCCAAGGAGGTTAAAGGAAGAGCTATTAACCCTCAGAATGGTTGCTTGGTCCCCCTGCCATCTGTAGGCCAGGAACTCTGAAGCAGCCACGCAGTGCCCACCATACCTCAGCTGCTTCCCCCTCCGGGGGGACAGTGGCCAGACCACACTCCTGGACCCTCTGTTCCCACTAAGTCCACACTGACCTCTAACTTTGTCTTTGGCATTTATGGGTTGATAATTCTGGAAACTACCACAGCTACTGGTGATCCACTCTTCCTATGTCCCTCCAGCCAGGTCTGCACTCTGCTCCCAGCGAGCTGCAATGGATGCTTCCGGCTGACCTGCCAGGCTGTCTTCAATGGGAGGTTTGTTTCTCTCTGTTACTTTATAGGTTCTGTTGCCCTAAAGTTTGTTTAAAGTCATTTTTTATAAGTATTTGAGGTGGTTATGGGGAGAGCACAGAAGTCTAATTTGTTTCTAATTCTGTTTAATTTCTATGCATTTGAAAACATTATTCTGCGAAGTGGTCCATAGGCTTCCCAAGACTATTGAACTATTCATGCCAGAGAAAAAGGTTAATACTTAACCCCTTGGTCTTCTAGAAAGATATGATCCTTCATTCTTTAGGCATGAAAACTGATGAACAGATAAGTTAATAGGATTTTTCCTGAAATCATACATATAGTTAATTATAGAGTTGGGACCAGGCAAGATGACTACCACTTCAGTAATTCCTCTTACAGAATGAATGAACAAATCAACAAAACATTTATTAAGCTCCTACTATATACAAAACACTTTGTTAAGTTCTGTGAAAACAAATACAAAAATAAGACAACCCCTGCTCTCAAAGAGTACACACTCTAACAGAGAAAACTACATGTATGCATGTTTTCAGTTTTGAGTCAAATGGGAAGTTCCTTTGGCCCTGAGGGTGGAGTGACAAAAAAAAAAATGGTAATGTTCATTCTTAATGTTGTTTCCAGTGGTATAGAAACATTCATCACTGCAAAGGACTTTGGTGGCAGTACCTTTCTTTTCTGGGTGTTTAGTAGCTATAGATATAGCACTTACAGAAGTAGTCACTGGGCTGCATCTCCACTTGGGTTGTTTTCCAGCATTCCAAATTCTTGGGTTCAGTGTTGTGGGTTGTCTCTATCAGTATCTGTGTTTTGATCTGCCTGGCACAATCTGCCTCCTGGCTCTCATTTATGGTATGTTTCTACTTCAGGTAGATCATCTTGCTTAACCCTTTATGTAACGATTCTAAGAAAAATGTTAATTTATGTTACCATTGTATTTTTTTCACCTCAGTAAAAATTAGATTGGTTATACAAAATTTAAACATGACAGACCTAATGCTAGCTCACATGGAGTTAGAAGAGAGACAGGTAGAGATAGAGCTGATAGGTGAGGTGGGGGAGGAATGTCAGAAAAGAGGAAAACTGGGTCATATGCACATCTGACTGACAAGTTATCATATGTTAATGCGTGGAGGAGTTTCAAATAAAGTTACATGAGAGATTCAAGAAGGGATAGATCACTGTGGGGATCAGACAAGATTTCATGAAAGAGGTAACCCTTGATCCAGGCTTTGAAAGAAGGGAAGAATTTCAATAAGCAGAGATTGGGAAGACCATTGCTGTTATGACAGACAAAATGTACAAAAGCCTGGATACAAGAAAAGGCAAGATTGGGGAACAGTTTAACTAGAACATACCATGTGGAATGGGGTTATCCACCAAAGAATAATTAATGCATCTGTGCCTCTTCCCATTTGACCTTCAGTGAAACTGCATAGAATAAATTTTTCTTGCTAACAGTATTACTTTAGAACAATTCACATCACATTTTCTTAAGAGCCATGTTTTTTATAGTTACCATGCAACTTCGGTATAGCTTGACCACCCATCTCATGATTGATAAGCAATTGTATACATTTTATTTCATTGATACATGCAGTATACTAGATTAATGACTCATAAAATGTTAGATGATTTGCGTGTCTCTTACTATTCAAGCATAATAGTTTATTTTCCTGTATCCATATTAAGGACACACTCCAGGAGGTAGAATCAAGATGGCTGAGAAAAGACAAGCAGGTGCCTGAGAATTTCCAGTTTCCCTTGGAAATGATGTTAAATCAAGCCTCTAAATGAGTTCTGGAGCAATAGAACTTACAAAAAATGGAGGGAAATATTCAGCTTAAGAAAACTTAGAAGGACTTCAGAAAAAATTCTGTCTCACTTGAGTAAAAGGGAAGTGCAGCCAGCACAGACTGTGTCTGCAAGCTAGCAGAAGGCTTTTGGCCACAGCACTGATTAGCAGTTAGAATGGTGTATACATAGACAGAGGGTGTGAGTATAAATTGACACTGATGTGATGATATAAAAATAATTAAGGAGTGAGAAAAAAAGGGATTATACTGAGAGAAGAGAACAGGGGGAAGGTAGAGTAGGATAAATTACATCACGTGAGAAGGCATAAAAGACCTATTACAATAGAAGGGAAGAAGTAGGGGGGAGGTGAGCTTTGTTTGAACTTTACTCTTATCAGGTATGTTTGTGTCATAGATGGAATTTGGTAGGATTTCCTATTTACCTTTTTATTCAAACATTTTTATGTAGTATTGAAATTATTTGTCTTTAAAGGTTTGTTAGAATTCATAGGTAAGTAAATCTGTTTTTTTTATTTTAATGTGGTCATTAGTGACTTGTTTAATTTCTAAGATTAGGTTATTCAAGTATTCTATTTTATTATATTAATCCAGCAATTTATATATGCTTTTGCAAATATTCATCCATTTAGCTTGTCAGTTTTATTAGAATATCATTTGGCAAAATGATTCATAACAAATGCTTCTATTTCATCTTTATTCATTTTGACTTCATCCTTTTCATTTCTGATACTAGTAATTTGTACTTCTTTTGAAATAAAAACAAATGAAAGGAATAAAATAATAATAATAAAACACATAGATTATTTAAAACTTAAGAAAGTAATGGAAGCTATACATGTATATATAATGCGTTTGTTAGCTTCTAACTTGACTTTTTAATGGGTTTTCTTCTTACTTTAAGTTTTATTCATTTTGTTTACTTCTGGGATTTTCCATTGATGTTTGATTGTGGGGATCTTTTGGTTATTGTTCTAGGGCTTTTAAAATATATGCCCAATATATTGTTTTGAATTTCCTCTCTTTAATTGATATAAACATTTAGAGAAATACATTTTTATCCTAGAACTGCTTTGGCTGCATCCTACATATTTTGGTATGTTGTCATTGTTGTTGTCTTTAATGAAAGCACTGGTTTTTTAGTGATTTTTTTCTTTAACTCATTCATTGTATATGATTAGATTATTTAATTTCTAATTAATTTATAATCTATACTTCAAAGACTCTCTATTGAATATAATTATTATTGCATTATGGTCAGGAAAAGACTGTCAACCTGAAAGTTTGGTTAAAGGAGGCAAATAGATTAGGTGATACATATTTATATCATTCATTACCTTAAAGCTAGCTGAATACTTACATGTGCTGCCTGAACAAAGAATGAGAAGTCTTAAATACATTTTACAACCATCCCAATTCAGGGTGCCTGTGGCATTCAAATTTATGATCTCCATATATGTTTAATCATGATATAAGAAATTAATTTACTTAATTGAATAAGTGATAAATACAATAAGATAAGAGTTTGACAAAATGTCAATTGAAATTACAAACTAGGATATCTGTGTTTTCTTTACCATTAACATGCCATAACATAGTATATATATCTAAAAAAATATTAAGATAAGAAAAAGTCCCATTACTCAAGGTAGTGTCTCAGGTTAAGGGAATCTTCTTTAATGTCCACAAAGTCAGCTCCATCTGGCCTTGTTGACGTAGGAAGAGGTAATTTGGTATATTTCTTCCTATTCCTATTCAATATTCTCCAAATGTGTGTCATATCTAAATTTTCTAAAATTATATTCATCTCATTAAATTCTTTGTTGTTTATTTTTTGGTAAGATTTATCTAGGTCTGAAAAGAAAAGACTGAGGTTCCATATGATTATAGTTTTACTGCTTCACCCTGCAAATCATTTAAATTTCCCTTCAAGGATTTGAATGCTATGCCATCTGTTGCATATATTTCAGTATAGATAGTAATTAATTCCCTCTGCTATCTTTTAGAAAAATGATGTTTTCCTGCTTATCTCCATTTAATTAGATCTACTTTTGCTTTTTCTGACATCATGATTGCAACCCCCATTTGTTTTTTTTACTTCAGCTAATGCATAATAGGTTTTACTACAGTCCCTCATTTTATGTCTATGTGTATCTTTCTGTGTAGCCCTTCATTTTAAGTCTATGCCTATTTATTGCTTTTTTCTTTGTTTCTTGTAAACAACATATCATTGGATTCTGATTTCTTATTCATCCTGCTATTCTCTCCCATTTCATCAGTGATTTCATCCCATTCACCTTCACAGTATGATTGGCAGTTCTATATTTCCCTCCATCATGTTCTTTTTTTTCTTGTCCTTCTTGTTTTTACCTTGTCTCCTCAAGTGTCTTTTCTTTCTGACCACGACTTCGCTTAATCTACTATATAGCTGTACAGTAACAAAAGTTGGCATTATCAGTTGATGTGTAAATATACTTCTTTCAATTAGTCTCTAGGATAGTTAAGTTTCTAAAATTTATCTGAACTTCACCATTCGAAATATTGTTTTGGGGAATTCATAGTTTTAATGTACATCTATTAAACTGATGACAGACATCATTCCCCAAAGATCTTTTGTGATTACATTATCTAACATTTTGCCTCTTTGTTTTTTTGGCTTTGCTGGTTATAAAGGTTTGGATTGGAGAGGGCTCATTAAATCCCAATCCTTGGAGCTGGATCATTGGATTCAAATCTTAATGTGAATAGGGAAGGGAGGATGAATGACAAGGATTCATGGGACAGAATCAGATTACCAGGAACATAGAAGTGTATTCCTGCCCCCAACCAAATGACATTCATGTGTGTTTGCTTTTTTTTCTTTCTTTTTTTTTTTTTAAGCAATCGGGGTTAAGTAACTTGCTCAAGGTTACACGGCCAGGTGTTTCTGGGTGGGTGCTAAGTGTCTGAGCCCGGGATTTGATCTCCATGTCTTCTCAACACTGGAGCCGGTGCTCTTACTCGCTGTGCTACCTGGCCGCCCCAAGTGTGTGTTTTTTTTTAATTCAACATAATTGTTTTTTTTTCCCCCTATTATTTTACCTATCCCTTTCTTTTAAACCATTTCCCTTGTACTTCCTTATTTGGTAAGATGAATTTCCATATTAACTTGGGAGTGAATGTGTATTCTTCTCTCCTTAAACCACTTAAGATAAGAGTGAGGTTAAAGTATTTTCTGCTCCTCTTCCCCCTCCATTCTTCCTTCCATTATAAAAACTTTTGTGTGTGTGCCCCATTTATGTGAAAATTTTCTCCATTTTTCCTCTCCCTTCATCTTGTTCCCAAACATTCATTCCTCTTTCCTATCCTTCCATTCTTCTATTGAAATCCTCCCATTATGAGTCCCTCTGTTTTAGTAGACTTTTTCTAAGACTCCTGTTGATGATAAAGTTAGAAGGGTTATTTTCCTATTTAGAATATAAAGATATTAATTCTTTAGTCTCTTTTTGCACTTTCACATATATGTTTTCAAGTTAATATCTTCTTCAGTTTTTTTTTTAATAGTCAAGTTCTTTTTACATTTGCTTATTTTTCCAGTCTACTTCTTGATTTTGGACTGTTAGCATTAGATTTTATTTACTTCTGGGGGAGGAGAGGAATGTCTGGCGGATGAGTCCATCATATCTCTTTCTGTAACTTTTACAACTCAGTCTGAAGGTTTATAAGTCTTCAGTGGTTCCAAACTTGTAATCTAGGGGAAGGTCTGTTCACTGCCCTCTTGGTCTATGTTCTGCAAATTCCTGACCTTGATTTACTTTTTTTTTTGTTTGTATTTCCATATCATGCTATCTCCATTGCTTTGCTCACATTGCCTTAACTATAAAAAAATTGGCAACACCCATCTCAACTTATTGAATGTAATAATTAAAAAAAAGATTTTTAAAAAGAAAAAAGGACCTATATATCCAAAAATACATATAGCAGCATTTTTCTGGTGGCAAAGACTTGGAAATTGAGGGAATGCCCATCAATTGGGAAATGACTGAACAAACTGTACTATGTGATTATAATATAAAGCTATCTTGTTATAAGAAATGATGGCAAAGATGCTTTCAGAAAAATCTGGAAAGACTTACATGAATTGATAAGAAGTGAAAGGTACTATGTACAAGAATAACAACAATATTGTAAGATGATCAACTGTGAATGATTTAGCTATTATCAGCCATATGGAGATCTCAGACAAATCTGAAGGATTTATGATGAAAAATTCTATTCATCCCTAGAGGAAGAATTGGTGGTATCTGAATACAAATTGAAGCATACTTTTTTCTACTTGATTTTTTTCAATGTTTTCTTTCACAACATGACTTATATGAAAATGTTTTACATGACTGCACATGTATAACCTAACCTATATCATATTGCTTGTCTTCTCAATGAGGGGTCTAGGGAGGGAGCAGGGAGAGAATTTGGAACTCAAAAATTTTTAAAATGAATATTGAAATTGTTTTTATATGTATTTGGGGAAATAAATGCTATTTTTTAAAAGAAGAATATAAGTTCAGGATAGAACCAGTATAATTTGATGATTTAGGAGAACATAGAATATTCATTTGAATACTTAAATGGGATAAGGTGAAAACTACAAAATGCAAGCTTTTAGTGCCAGTAAATGGTAGTTGTGAACTTTAAAGAGTGTTGTGATATGGTCTGCATAACATAGAAATGACTGAGAAGGCTACCTGCTGTGATAGAGACACAGTATGTGAGCTTCCCGAGGTGCTAAAAAAATATCTGAAGAAAATTGGTACATGCTTTGAGTTTCAAGTATCAGTGAGGGAGAGTTTTATGAAAGCATATTCCGGACTGGACAATAGAAGGAAGAGAAGATGGCAGTAGAGTTCAAAACTGCCTGGGCTGTCTTGGTACCCCGCCTGGGAGTCAATCAATACTACAGATGATTTTAAGTTGAAGTCTGATAAAGGGGCACTCCAAAGAGAATCTGCCCATGGGCTGGCAATCAAACAATAGCTTGAGTGATTGAAAATGAGACTAGACTTTTCCTGTAAAGGCTCTGTGCTCAAAATTATAAATACTATAAATTGGCAGCAGTGCTAATCTTTGAAGGATGTCCCAGGCCAAACAGCAGAAAAGAGAAAATAGATTTGTGTTCCATATGTGAGGTATGTGTGTTTGTGTGTGTGTGTGTGTGTGTGTGTGTAGGGGTGTTTGTGTGTGTGTGTGTGTGTTCCCTATTTGCTGTGCTAATCTTAACTGGAAATATGGTAACACATCAAAGAGTCATCACAAAATAAATTCCTAGGCTTGAGGAAGAATGGAATTTTTTGGTTTTAGAAAAGAGTCTGGTAGAGTGGAAAGACCATTGGATTTGGCATTATACTACCTTAGTTTAAAATCTGGCTCTGCCATTTAGTGTATATGTGACTTTAGGCTGGTCACCTCATTTTTCTAGGCTTCAGCTGGCTCATTTTCAAAATGAGAGGGTTGGACTAGATGTAAGATCCATTCTTCCATAGATGAAAGATCCTCAATATATGATCCTAAACAAGGAATGCCATAAAGTGTCTTCTTTGTACTACCCAACATTTTATAAACAAAGTGGCTACCTATTTTATGAGCCACCCCATAACTTTGTTAGCCATCATATTCTAAAATGGATTATTAAGCCAAGTATTAATGAATATCTAGCAAGTATTTATAGGCATCAAGAATTCATGGATTCTTGATATGTATGAAAGATTAATCTAATTTCTTTTGCTACAGGGCTTTCAACCCAGTAGATCTAAGGAATCAAGTTGCTGTAGTTTATCTAGACATTAATAAATTATATACTCTATATAGTATTATATACATATACTATATATAACATATGTAATACTATATGTAATATATATTGCTATGTAATTACATGTATACTATGTAGAGTATTACATACTACATATAAAATATATACTATTCTTGTAGAAAAGATAGAGAGATATGGGCTGGATACTAAAAAACAGTGAAAGGGCTAGAGATAATTCATGTACAAACTCAAAGAGTAGATGGGAATGACTTACTGTCAAATTGGAACAATGAATCCAGTGGTAGGCCCATATAACTTGTGCTTGATTCTGTGTTATTTGTTATTTTTTATTAATTATTTGGATAAAGACATATCCAACATACACATCAAATTTACTGATAATGCAAAACTGGAAATGACACTGGATATCATCCAGAATCAGGATAGAAAGGGAATAGAGAGGATAGAGGATATTAATATTGGCATCACTGAAAGGATAGAAATATTGGGAAGGGGGGCAGAGTCAAGATAGCAGAGTAGAAACAGGGCTTCCCCTGGGATCTGGCTCCCACCACCTCCAATTCATGTAAAAGGTGACTCTGAACAAACTTTGGAGGTACAGAACCCACAAAATTACATAGAAAAGTTAACCTCCCACTGGGGACAGCCCAGCAGGCCATCAGGAATTTCCCAGCACAGTGCTCTGGGAGCCAAGCCCAGCCCCACTCGGAGGTTTTAATCTCCAGGGCAGGCCTGACCAGCCACTGGCTGGAGGAACTTCAGATCACCGGCAGCTGTGGCAGCCAACACATAGATGCTAAGGACAAAGTAAGAGGTCAGTGTAGTGTGGACATTGGCATCCAGTAGCTGGGGGTGAAGTTGGCCTTTATCCCCTGGAGGTAGAAGTCACTAAAGCGCAGTGGCCCTGCAGCCACTACCACGTGGAAGCTTCAGCTTCTGGCCAGTGTACTGTAGGTGGAACAAGCAACCAATCTGAGGAGTAATGGCTCGTGCCTTAACCTGCTTGAATCTGGATTGCAGTGTAGGGTGGAGATCCTGAGGTGTGTCACCAGCTTGCCAGAGTATGTGGAGGCTTCAGAGAGGGCACCAAACTAATACCTTCAGCAGCTGAGAAAACCCCAGCATTTGGTACAAAGGTCCCCTGTCTGGTAGCAGAGTCCTACTGTGGCAAAAAGCCCAGAATTCAAGGAATTGAGTGGCAACATGAATAAAGGAGGGAAGCAAAGCAAACAGAGGAATCCAACATTAGACTCCTAAGTTGGGGACAAAACAGATCAGAGCATGGAACAGGAGGAAGACAGTGAAGTCAGAACTCATGCACCAAAAGCTTTCAAGAAAAAATATGAGCTCATTACAGGCCATAGAGGAGCTTACAAAGGATTTTGAAAATCAAGTGAGAGAAGTGGAGGGAAAACTGGAAAGAGAAATGAGAATGATGCAAGAAAATTATGAAATGAGAGTCAACAACCTGACTGAAGAAAATAACACCTTAAAAAATAGACTAACTCAAATGGCAAAAGAGTCTCAAAAAGGCAATGAGGCAATGGCCTTAAAAAGCCAAATTTTCCAGATGGAAACAGAATCTCACAAGCTCACTGAAGAGAATCATTCCTTCACAATTAGTTTGGAGCAAATGGAAACTAGTGAATATAGGACAAATCAAGATACTATTAAACAGATCCAAAGAAAGGAAAAAAAATAGAAGGCAATATGAAATATCTAATTGGGAAAACCACTGACCTGGAAAATAGATCCAGGAGATATAATGTAAAAATTATTGGACTAGCTGAAAACACTGATCATAAAAAGCACCTAGAAATTATCCTTCAAGAAATTCTCAAGGAAAATTGCCCTGATGTTTTAGAACCAGAGGGAAAAATAGAGGTTGAAAGATTCCACTGATCACCTCCTGGAAAAGATCCCAAAAAGAAAACTCCTAGGAATATTATAGCCAGGTTCCAGAATTCCCAGCTTAAGGAGAGAATATTACAAGCAGCCAGGAAGAAACAATTTGAATATTGTGGTAACACAATCAGGATAACACAGGATCCAGCAGCTTCTACACTGAAGGATTGAAGGGCTTGGAATATGATATTCAGGAGGTCAAAGGAGCTGGGATTAAAACCAAGAATTACCTACCCAGCAATACTGGGTATCATGTTTTAGGAGAAAATATGGTCATTCAGTGGAATAGTGGAGCTTCAAGCATTCTTGATGAAAAAATAGAACTGAATAGGAAATTTGACATTCAGATACAAGATGCTAGAGAAGCATGAGAAGGTAAACAGGGAAAAGAAATCATAAGGAATTTATCAAAGTTGACCTGTTTACATTCCTACATGGAAAAATGATCATTGTAACTTATGAAACTTTTGTCAGTATGAGAATAGTTGAAGGGAATAGAAATGTGTGTGTATATATATATATATATATGTATTTATATATATATATATACACACACACATATATATATATATGTATATATATACACACACATACACATATATATGTCTATATAAGAGGGTATGTGGGCATATGAACACATACATGAGTGTGTTTATATGTGTACAGGTATACATAGATAGAGGGCACAGAAGCAACTTAATAGGAAAGGATGATACTTAAAAGTTGAAATTGAGAGGTGAGAGAGGAATATAATGAGAGGAAATGGGGAGAGACAGATTGGGGTAAACTCATATAGAAGAGGAAAGGGAAAATGATTACAATGTAGGGAAAGAACAGGAAGTCAAAAGGGAACAGGTCACCCTCATTCTCATTGAATTTGGCTTAGGGAGAGAATGACATACACACTAAATAGGGTATCTCACCCTATAGGGGAGTAGGGGGGAAGGGGATGAGAGGGAGCATGATGGAAGGGAGGGAAGGCTGGGGGAGGGGGAAGTTGGAAGCAGCCATTTTTGAAAAGGGACAGGATCAAAGTAGAGAATAGAAAAAGGGGGGGTGGGGTAAGATGGAGGGAAATATAGTCAGTCTTTTACAATATATCTACTATGGAAATATTTTGCATAGCTACACATGTACAACCTATATTGAATTGTTTTTATTCCCAGTAAAGTGGGTGACAAGAGAGGAAGGGAATGAATCTGGAATTCAAAGTTTTAAAATAAAATGTTTAAAACATATATATACATACACACACACACACACACACACACATATATATGTACTCACACACAAATATATACATATATACTATTATGAATATTATTTCACATGTAAATGGGAAATAACATATATAGGCACTGGGCCATAGAGACCCACCGTGCCCTATAGAAAGTTGGAGGGGGTATGGGAAAAGATATGGGAGAGAGCAGATTGGAGAAGGGGATATCCAG
This sequence comes from Petaurus breviceps papuanus, assembly GCF_028583685.1. Classification (NCBI taxonomy): domain Eukaryota; kingdom Metazoa; phylum Chordata; class Mammalia; order Diprotodontia; family Petauridae; genus Petaurus; species Petaurus breviceps. The sequence goes on from NW_027186304.1 coordinate 58,805,445, forward strand.
TGGGATTGCTATTTTGGGATGGTGGGTAGGGGAAAAACAGGGAGAAAATTTGTAACTCAAAATCTTGCGGAAATGAACTATGTAAACTAGAAGTTAATAAAGCATTTGATTAAAAAAATATTGGGATCATTCTAATAAGATGATGGATATATGGAATAGGGGAAAACCCCATTTATTAAGTGTTTGCTATGTGACCAGCATTGAGCTAAGTATTGAAAATGCAAATAGAAAGTTAAAACAGACTCTACTCTCATAGGGCATTCACATTCTATTTGGGGGTAGTAACACATAAAGGAGAGCTTGTGTTCTGTTCATGACATGCAGAAAAGTCAAATACTACTTAGGTTCCAGCAAGGAAATTAACAAAGCAGATGGCAATGTCCTAAGAACCTTAAGAAGTCAGGGTAGGGCAGATGATCTCTGATCAAGAGGATGATGGCTTCCAATGGTCAGAATGTGCTGCATTCTAGGCATCAGGATAAAGTTGATGTTGGGGATCCTGGGTGTAAGGAGCTTTTTTTGCAGTGTGACTTGACTTGGTGGGATGAGACCCATAGCTAGAATACAGCTGGTCCATAAATAAAAAAAGGAGAGAGGCTAAATATCATTGCCTATTAAGAAGATAAGCATATATAAGAAAAATAGGAAACATGAGGGAGATATATAGATAATGATCAATGGAAATAAAAACAAAAATTGTAGTATCAGTATATTATAGGCCACTGGGACAAAAGAAAAAATAAAACAGGTGAAGAGTATAGGAAACAAATCACAGTCACAGAAGCATGATAAAGAAATAATGAAGGAATTCAATTATCAGGATATCCACTGGAGCTTTCTCTTTGCCTCAAGCAGAATTTCTAGCAATTTCCAGAATTACCTAAATTATAATTTCATCCTTTAATATGTGACTGAACCAGTTAGGGAAATTGATATTCTGGACTTCATTCTTACCAACAAGAAGAAAATCATTGTTAGTACGGGAAGGATAGGAAACTGGGGAAAGGGAAGAATATCTTAAAACTTGTGATAAAGAAGTAGTGGGGTGCTGAGCATACTCTGACATGGATCATAGATTTTTGAACAGGAGATTTTAAAGCATTTAGAGGAAAGATAAGTGGGCTGCCCCAGAATAAAATTTTACAGGGAAGATCATCTTGGGGGAGAATGAGAGCCCTCAACTATAAACTTTTAGAAATGAAAATAGATAATTCCTAGCAGAAGGAAAAGGGGAAGATGTCTAAAGATAAAGATGTGGATGTACAGAGAATCCATCATCAACCTTAAACTATTAAAACACATGTAAAAAAATTGGGAATGAAGCTAGTATGAGCTTAAAAGTGTGACACCATATTGCTGGAATGTTAAAGATGAAAATGAGGGAGGTTGGCAAAGAAAGCTAAGGAAAACAAATGATTTTGGGACTTTGTAAATCTCTTTTGGGTAAAAGGCATGATCACTGCTCAGAGTAGATAAGATGACAACCACAAACAAAAAAGGAAGAATTATGTAACTTGTATTTTGATTCTGCTTTCTCCTTTTTAAGGAAAGTGGTCTGGGTAATAGGGAATTAAAACACACATAAGGAAACATTAAGAAAGAACCTGGCTTCTTGGCACTCATTGGAACTACATCCCAGGGCACTGAAAAAGAAAATAGATCTGATTTTTTACTTCTATTACTGCTCTGTGACTCATTGTAGAAAGAGTGCAACTGATAGGATAGGATGAGAGAAGGAACAGTTTGTTGTTGTTTTAATAAGGGAAGGGAATGGAGTCTGCAACTAATGATAAATCAGAAAGCTTGATTTTCACTGTTAGAACCTCTGGAATTAATTCTTAAAGGGAATTATGGAAAAAAAGGCATGATTACCAATAGCAAATGCCCCTTCATGAAGAATGTTGGTCATATCCAACTAGACTTACTTTTTGATAGTGTTACTAGAACAGTAGATCAAAAAAATACTCTAGATAAAAGTATACCTTAGTTTTAGAATTACTTGATTTAACTAGTATTTATGATGCACTTACGTTTCAGGGACTGTTATGAGTGTTTGTGATACAAACACAAAAATGAAACATCCTGTACTTTCTCTGGTCATTTATTCTAGTGGAAGGAAAGAACATCTACACATATAACTAAATTTAAAAAGTGCAAAGTAATTTGTCAGGAGAAGGGAAACTAACAAATAAAGAATCCAGCAACACAGAAGCTGAATGTCAGAGAAAGCTAGGGATTCTGAAAGGCAGAGGTGAAGAAGTAATTCTAGAGGGGGGAACATTTGCAAAAGTGTAGACAGGAAATGCATCATTAGATACAAGGAATGGGAATAAAATTCAATACATCTGCAACAAGTGGTCAGGCACCTGATTATGAAGGGCTTTAAATGCCAGAGTAGTTTGTATTTTGTTCTAGAGACAATAGAGCTACTTGAACTTGGGAATAACATGGTCAAACCTGGACTTTCAGAATATCAGTTTGGCAGCTGTAATTTTGCAAACTATGTCATGTTATTCTTGTGGAAAAGTGCAGAAATATGGATAATAAAAATAATAACCATAGCTACCATTTATAGAGCACTTCGACATTGGCAAATACTTTACAAATATCTCTTTTCATCCTACAGCGACTCTTGCAAAAATTCTACTTTTCTATATTTGTTACATATCACTTCCTTTCATGCACTCTATGATCTACCTAACTAGCCTTCCTTTTGTGCCATACATGACACTGCATCTTCTATCTCTAAGTCTTTGCCTGGAATATACTTATTCCTTTTTTCCACTTTGTAGAATCCCTAATTTCCTTCAAGGCATGAAGTTACTCCCAAATTACCTTGTATTTATTTTATTTGTATTCTGTATGTCCCTCTATTAAACTTAAACTGCTTGGGGTCAGGGATTGTTTTATTTTGTATCTATGTTGTCAGGGCCTAGCATATTATGAGGGATTCATAGATTCTTATAGGTGATGAACCAATTTAACTTATAGAGGTCTTGCTTTCCTTACCTATAAAATGAGGGAATTGTACCCAATGACTTTTAAATTCCCTTATAGACTAAATTTATAATCTGAAGATCTCACTATAAAGGTAGTCATACAAAGGGCTAATGACTTTTCTCCAGTTCTTATAGCAAACATTGTAGCACTTATGTTTGTTTATCTGCTGTTTCTCATTTCCAGTATGACTGACTCTTCTCCTTTACTGTCCCTGTTTGATTTCAATGTGTGTAACCTTTTTTATGTGTGTCACCTCATACAAAAGTCATCATTGTGCAACCTACCTATCCCCCCACTGCCTTTCCATTGCCCTTAGGATTACTTTTAATTTGGATTCCTTTGAAAATATGGTTTTCTTTGGCATATAGGATCATTTGAAGAATGCTATTATTAGTTAGTTGGGCTTTTGTTGTGGCTACTAGAAATGAGTGAGTGAGGGAGAGAGAGGTAAGAACCAGAGAGATGAAAGGAGGAAAGCAGTAACACAGGCTCAGAGGCTACTATCTCAACCATCCTGCCACTGGTGGGTCAGTCTCCCAGAGATGCTGGCTACTTCTCTCCTCCCTTGATATCAGTTAGCCAGTGAGACTAATTAGTTATATAGAAATATGTATTTATTATGGTGTTTTAGTAATAATAGTTGGCACAAAATATTCCCCAAAACTGAAAACATACTCTCCTGCAAGTACTTACATAATCCAGGGGAAAAGAGAGTGTAGGCTTCTAGAGATATGTATGGCTGTTTTGACCCTGCTCACTGCACAACTGATTTACAACAGTCCTCTAGCTTAAGAGGAGTCCCTCCCTGGGAGGATGTAGGTTGCCTTCTTGACCCTTGCTCTCTACATCTGGACTCAGTTTATACTCCTCCAGTGTAGGTGTGGCTATCAGTAGTTTAATTCCTTGGCTGGGTACCCAGTTTATGTCTAAGGAAAGAACCATGGATCATCTGGAAATGTTAGGGAAAACAGCCCCTGATGAGTTTGGGTGCTGAGAATAACATGTAAAACAATGGGAGTTAGTCCAATGTGAAGTTTTATTGCAAGAAATGGCTAAGAGGATGAAGGAGAGACAGGAAAAGGGAACTCAAAGTACAACTCAAATATACACACTATCATAGGGTATAACTCATATGAAGGCTGTACTACATTGGAAAGCAAAGGGATATGTGTCCAAGAGAAAAGGGGTTTTCAAACTGGAAGGAAGAACTGCTCCACAGTGTTCTTCTGAGAGTGAAGTTTTTATAATATGAATTGGGATGGCCTCCCTGGAGCTGACAGAAGTGTTTATCAGGGGTCAGGGCAAAATGTTATTTTTTTTTCTTTTTTTAAATTTATTTTTCTTTTTTTAAATTAAATTTAATGTTTATTTTTGTTTACATCATTCATTCCACAAGAATTTGAGTTACAAATTTTTCCCCGCCTTTCCCCTACCCACAACCCCAAAACAGTGATCCCATTGTATACCCCCTCCTGCAATGTGCTCTCTCCTATACCCTCCCCAATCTCCCCTCTGGCTTTCCAATAGGGCAAGATGGATCCCAGTGCCTGTATGTCTTATTTCTCTGTAGCATGTAAAATAATAATAATAATATATTTTTTCAACATTTGACTTTAAAACTTTGAATTCCAGATTCTTTCCCTTCCTTCCTCATCACTCACCCTTACTGGGAAGTTATCTTCCCAGCAATTCAATGTAGGTTGTATATGTGTAGCTATACAAAACATTTCCATAGTGGATATATTGTAAAAGACTGACTATATTTCCCTCCATCCTATCCCAACCCCCACTTGTTCTATTCTCTACTTTGTCTCTTTTCAAAAGTGTGTGCTTCCAACTTCCCTACCCACCAACCTGCCCTCTTTTCTATCATTGCCCCCCTCTCATCCCCTTCCCCCTACTCTCCTGTAGGGCGAAATACCCTATTTAGTGTGTGTCATTCCCTCCCTAAGCCAGATTCAATAAGAATAAGGTTGATTCATTCCCTTTTGCCTTTCTATTCTTCCCATCCATTGTAACAGTTTTCCCTTGCCTCTTCTATATGGGATAATTTGCCACATTCTGTCTCTCCCCATCTCCTCTCATTATATTCCTCTCTCACCTCTCAATTTCACCTTTTAAGTATCATCCCTTCCAATTCAACTTGTCCTGTGCCCTCTAAGTATATATATATATATATTTACATATTTATATATACACACACTCACATATGAATCCACATGCCCATATATCCTCCTATATAGATATATATGTATGTGTGTTTATATGTGTATATATACATACATATATGTATATATACATATATGTATATATACACACACACACACATTTCTATTCCCTTCAGCTATGCTCATACTGAGAAAAGTTTCATAAGTTACAATTATTGTTTTTCCAGGTGGGAATGTAAATAGCTCAAATTTGATAAGTTCCTTATGATTTCTTTTCTCTGTTTACTTTCTCATGCTTCTCTTTCTTCTTATATCTTAATGTCAAATTTTTCTATTCCACTCTGTTTTTTTCATCAAGAATGCTTGAAAGTCCTCCATTTCATTGAATGACCATGTTTTCCTATGAAACTTGATGTTCAGTTTTGCTGGGGAGGTGATTCTTGGTTTTAATCCTAGTTCCACTGACCCCCGGAATATCATATTCCAAGCTCTTTGATCCTTCAATGTAGAAGCTGCCAGATCCTGTGTTATCCTGATTGTGTTTCCACAATATTCAAATTGTTTCTTCTTGGCTGCTTGTAATATTTTCTCCTTGATCTGGGGACTCTGGAAGCTGGCTATCATATTCCTAGGAGTTTTCTTTAGGGGATCTTTTCAAGAGGTGATCAGTGGACTCTTTCAACCTCTATTTTGCCCTCTGGTTCTAAAATATCAGGGCAATTTTCCTTGAGAATTTCTTAAAGGATGATTTCTAGGCACTGTTTTTGATCATTGTTTTCAGGTAGTCCAATAATTTTTAAATTATCTCCTGGATCTATTTTCCAGGTCAGTGGTTTTCCCAATGATATATTTCCCTTTGCCTTCTATAATTTCTTTTGTTTGGATGTGTTTAACAGTATCTTGATTTCTCATAAAGTCACTAGCTTCCACTTGCTGCAATCAAATTCTGAGGGCATTATTCTCTTCAGTGAGCTTTCGAGATTCTTTTTCTGTCTGGCAAATTTGACTTTTTAAGGCATTCTTCTCCTCATTGGCTTTTTGGGCCTTTTGCCATTTGGGTTAGTCTATTTTTTAAGGTATCATTTTCTTCATTCAGGTTGTCTCTCTTTTCATGATTTTCTTGCATCATTCTCATTTCTCTTCCCAATTTTTCCTCCACTTCTCTTATTTGGTTTTCAAAATCCTTCTTAAGCTCCTCTATGTCCTGTAATCAGTTCATATTTTCTTGGAAGCTTTTGGTGCAGGAGTTCTGACTTCATTGTTTTCCTCCCATTCCATTCTTTGATCCTTTTGTCCCCAAAAAAGGAATCCAAAGTCAGATTGCTGTGCTTGCTTTGCTTTCTTTGCTTGTTTGAGCTGCCAGTCAATTACTTGACTTTAGAGCTTTTTGCAACAGTAGAACTCTGCTTCCAGAGAGGAGAGGTTTGTCCCAAATTGCTGTGGTATTTTGCAGCTGCTGGAGCTTTTAGTTGGGTGCCCTCTCAGAAGCCTCCTCTGGTTCTGGCACACTGGTCACACACCCCAGGACCTCCACCCTAGCCAGCAATCCAGATCCAAGCAAGTTAAATCATGAGTTATTACCCCTCAGACTGGTTGCTTGGTCCCCCTACATTCTGCAGGCCAGGAGCTCTCAAGCAGCCACCCAGTGGCAGTTGCTATGCCTCAGCTGCTTCTCCCTTGAGGGGGGCAGAGGCTGGACCACACTCCTGGACCCCCTGTTCCCACAAAGCCTAAACTGAACTCTCACTTTTTCTTTGGCATTTATGGGTCAATAATTCTGGAAACCACCACAGCTGCTGGTGATCCACTCTCCTAATGTGCCTCCAGCCAGGGCTTGTTGTGGCCATCCTGAAGTTGAAACCCACAGACTCACATGGGGCTGGGTTCTTCTCCCAGTGTGCCATGATGGACCCTTCCTGTCTGCCTACTGGGCTGTCTTCATCAGGACCTTTGTTTCTCTCTGTCACTTTGTGCATTCTGCAGCCCTAAAATTTGTTTAGAGCCATTTTTAATAGGTGTTTGAGGTGGTTGTGGAGGGGGCATACAAGTTTTCCTGCCTCAATGCATCCATCTTGGCTCCACCCCCCAAAATGTTATTTTTTTAACTTTTTTTTTAAATTGAACACATTCCACAGCACAACGTTTTAGGTCATGCACCATATCTGTACAATTTAATGATTTCAATAAGCTGTTCAGACACAACTTTTCTCAAAGAGGTAATTGGGAAACATACTTAATTACAAGTTGGAAGTAGACTATCCCAGTACTTTGATATATTAGTGTAATAGTAACATACAATTGCTCAATTACAATTAGGAAAACCAAAATCCAGAGTTTAGCCAGTAATTGCTACTATGAATTGCTCAGGTCAGATATCTTAGGTGCCAAAGACAAAGTCCACTGCTATGGTTTGATAAGCATAATCCAAAAGTTGTATACGTGCTCAAACACTATGATATCCCAAGGAAACTAAGGAATTTCCATTTTACACAAGCATAAAAAGACTCTGCCCTCTGAGAAACAATATTACCATTTTCTTCTGGGCTGCAAGAACATCTTTTCTTAGCTGGTTTAATATTATACCTATAAGATGAAAAGGCTTAAAAGTAAGCCACTTTCATGAACTACTGTTAAGCTTAGAAAACTGTGACCTTGTCATTAGGGAGAAAAAAAAAAACCCAACCTGGTGATACACAAAATATTATTTGGGACACACAACAGTGTTAAACTCCCAAAAATGTTGTCAGTATTTTTATGAATATGTTCTATATGTTTACAGCCTCCCTTACATGGAAACTGTCATGGTGGCCTCAAAACAATCACGTTTAATCTAAAACAATGGTTTCCATGCATAGATTCTACAAGTTACAGTCTCCCTTGATGGGAAACTGTCCTGATGTTCTCAAGACCACCAATCCTAATTTTATAATAGTGCCAAAAATGTAACTCACAGCTCTAGGTTATAGGTTCTTTTTGCCATTGTTTGAATTCTCAGAATGTTCACCATAGGTATAGTGTAGAATTTTACTGGACTTCTCCTTCAGTTCCAAGGTTACTTTACCTCAATGTGACTAGTATTCCTTAGTTCCCAATGCAGAAATTATCATCAGCCATTGCTGTTCTGAGGACATTGCTAGGACACTAATTGAAAGTTCAAAATCATCCAACTTTTCTAATATCACATCACTCTTTGGTAATGGTGGTGGGGATACAGAGGTTCTTCTTTCCCAGCCCTGACCCCTATGAGTGATTCCCTTATAGAGACTTGGCCAGAACTATTTCCTCCAGCAGTCAGACCTATTTCTTCAATGCTATAATCAGAATTGGTATACCTGAATCTTTTTAAGCAATCATAACACACTTTCTGGGTTCTTTTCAGTGGCTTAAAACTCCTTATCATTCCTTAACGCCATTCACACTGTCTTTAATTGATTGGTAGAACACATATATTGTCACCTAAAAGATATCAGTGTATAGGCCATCTTGACAGATACTTTTATTTTTGTTTTAATAATATTTTATTTTCCCTAATTATATGCCAAGAGAATTTTTAGGATTCATGTTTACAAGATTTTGAGCCCCAAATTTTTCTCCCTCGTCCTCATTGGAAAATGGTAGACAATTTGATATAGGTTATATATATGCAATTATATTAAAAAATATTTCCATATTAGAGTTGTGAACAAAGCAGATTAAGGGGGGAAAGAGGCAAAAAATAGAGTAAGTGAAAAAACTATGCTTCGATCTGCATTTAGAGTCCATCGGTTATTTCCCTGGATATGGATAGCATTTGCCATCATAAGTCTTTTGTAATTGTCTGGGATCATTGTGTTGCTGAAAAGAGCCAAGTCATTGATAGTAGATCATCAGACAATGTTGCTAAAACTGTATTCAATGTTCATTTCCCATTATTTTGCTGTAAGAAATAAGATGATTTCAAAAAGTCATTGATAGACATGAGCTATTGTAGAGTAAAATCAGCAGAACAAGATGAAGAATGTATACAATAACATCAATATTAATAATGAACAATTTTGAAGATGAATGAAATTGTAACAATTTATACAAAAACAATTTTCTGAAGACAAACAACTTTGAAAGTCCTATGAACAATGATCAATGCAATGACCATTACAGATTCCAGAGGAACAACAATGAAAACCTACTATCCATGAGAAGGAGATAATTGGATTTAGGGCACAAAGTGACACATATTTTTTGTACATAGTCATTAAGATAGTTAATATTTCTTAACTATGCATACATTTATACAAAATTAATGCATTTTTTCATTGGGTAGGGAGGCCAAATAGATTTCTGTTCATTTATTGGGGAAAAAAAGGGAAGTGAGAGGTTGCTACAGATATGAAATATTGTGTGCAATCCAGATGAGGTAACTGTATTATTAGATTCATTTAATCTCCTTACTTTGTTACAAGAGACCACTCACATTATAGAATATGTATATGTATGTAATTTTTAAAATCACATCAATAAAACTGAAAGGAACAAAAAAAAGAAATATTCAAGTTTTTATCACCTTTATTTTTCAATTATGAATGTTTGGACTTATTTTTTCATATTACCTTATGTTTCACTTAGGAGGTTTTTAATGCTTTTCTCACTGCATTTAACATAATGTCATTTGGAAACAGAAATACATCATCACTTAGGGGTTTTTCCTTTAGGTCAACTCTTTTATGATAAAGGTAAACACTTCAGGTGTGCATATGTTTAATGGGACAAATTACTATTGTTTATATACTTTCTTCTAAATGAGCTTAAGGAGGAAAGAAGAGTGGCAAAGGTTCTATCTTTTTGACATATTTCTATGAAATTCTGTCACATTTTAAGACAACTTCGAAAATACTGGCAGATGATCCCAATGATGAATATAGCCTTAGGAATTAATAATCTGCTTAGCTACTATAGGCAGGGACCAGAGATTTGGGTTTTTGCCCCAGGTGTGCCATTTATCTGTTCAAGTTATAAACTTTATGTACAGTTTTGCGACTGACATCTAGAAGTTGATTCTGCTTCTTATACTTCATCCAAAACCAGAAGTGGTAAAAAAAAAAAAAAGCTAAGATATTTGGGGATCTAGGGTATCAAAAAAAGTGAGGGAAAATACATATACCTTGATCCTAATTCAGGTCCCTGTGTTCAAAGGGAACAACACATCTATCTATAGTAGGATCATTAAGGAATGAATTCCAGGTAACTCATGTTTTGTAATTATAGAACGCTTTCCATACACCTTAAATTCAAATACTATGCCAATAAAATATTTTAATTAAAAAATCCACATATTCCAGCAATGACTTTCAGATACCATAGGTTTTGCTGGTATTTTGTGACCCTGTTCAAGTCATTGAACATTTCTATGGATTAATTAGAAATAAAAAATATATACCTATATCACAAGGTTTCAGGATTGTTCAGACAATTCAATGAGATAATAAATGTAACTGTGTTATGAAAAATGGTATAAACTCTTTATACAAGTAAAGGGTATAATTCATTTTATATGAATTGGTTTTCCTCCAAAATAAGTGAAGTAAGAGGCATGTTCCTTAATATGATGTTTTTATTCTGTCAGAGACAGATATGCTCTAATAAAAAAAAATGAAGTTGGAGAACCAAGGTTCAAATCACAACTTGGCTACTTCCTGACTGTGTGACTTTGTGGGAGTTACTTAACCTCTCTGAGACTCTGTTTCCTCCTCTGTAATATCAGAGGCCTCCAAGTAAGTACAAACTCTACCAGGCTAAGACTCTGACTCCTGGACTAAAAGTTAAATATGCATGTTCAAGCAAAATTAATTCCCTCAGGTTGTCTACCAAAATATATCTCACTGTGTGCCCTAAATCTATCACTGTCATGGACATTTTTGTGACCTTTGACAAACCACGTAAGTATCCGAGCCTCAGTTTTTCTCAGTTGAAAATGGAGGTTAATGTTTGTATTATCCCACTCACAGATGTGTTTGGAGGAAAATTTGTTTATAAGTGTGTATAGGTGGAGTTTTTTTTTTTATTATTGTACCCACTTAATTACCTATGTTAAATAAGAACATATATTGATTCAGTCCATCAGAACCCAGATGAACTGTTTCTGTATATCGCTTTGAATCAAAGTCACTGGATAAGAAACTGAGCCAGCTGTAAAGAGTTTGTATAAAAAATAACTGCACCCTTTTTTCTTGGGACTGGATACCTCTGGGGCTCATTCATGTTTCTAAGACTTCTAAGAGATTTTGGCATCTAAAGTACTAGTAGCTTTTCAGTTACTCCTCACTAAGGTGTTTCTCAGTGGCATATCTATATGGCCACCCTACCCAATTTTAAGTTACCTGAGGAATGTTATCTTAGTAATATTTTCAGTTTCTCTCAAGACCTAGTGCATAATTATTCTAGTAGATATTTAATTAATGTTTCCTGAATTGAGTTGAATGAAGTTGATTCTCCTAAGTTAATGGGTTAAAAACTTGGGATCAATAGGGATTAAATGGAGCAGTCTCTTCTCCATGTTCTATTATTTGTTCTTCTACCACCTAAGCTGCAAAGTAATTTTATGCTTGAAGAGTATAATATCCTATGATATTTTTCCATCAAAAGGGGCAAATTTCCAGTCCTCTTAAAGAATAATATTCTACATAACAGCCATCTATCTGCTTCCAAAGTATAACTGAAATGTACATACACCTCCTCAATAACTGCCTAAAATTCCTTAAATTTTTATATCCTGCTTCTAAAAGAAAGATCCTCACATGTTTGTTAAATGGGACCTGGATTTTTTTTTTTCAGTCAGATTGTTTTATATTAACATTAATTAAAAAAAAAACACAGGATAAAGGCTTTTTGGAAGTGGTTTTAAAAGCTTTGAATATTAGATTTTGAACATTTCTAACACAAAAACCTTAACCCAGAAAGAAATTTTCTTTTGAATTTAAATTTTAATATATAAAATTCTATTGATGTTTTTAAAAGAAAAAAGCTTGGTAGACTCAGAGGCAGGCCCAGAAGGCCTGGCCTGAAGATGCAGGCCTGGAAGAAGCCTGATCAACTCAGGGAGCAAGTTGTCTCACCAACCACAAGGGCCAGCCAACCAGGCCTAGCACCAAAGGGCTGAGACTGGAAAGAGTGAAGTAAGAACCAAATGCAGGGGCCCCTGTTTTGGACAACAAATACTCCTGGGACTGCCACTTCATAGCCCAGAAATTAAAAAGAAAAAAGCCCCTCTCAGGACTTCCAAAGACCAAGATGACAGAGTGAACCTCACCTGCTCCAACCCCTCCTCCCCCCCTCCCGAAAACATAGTGACTATAGCCCCAGGGCAAAACCCCCTACAGTAAATGCTTGGAATCTCTAGAGGGAGGGCGTGGCTAGGACTCTGCCTCAAAATGGGTAGAAAGCAGACTCTACAAAGACTCTGAAGTCCTAATATCCTCAGAGGGAGGAACCAAATTCAGAGGGAGACAATTTGGACTCCACACCCACAGCTGAAACATCAACAGGGAATGGGTCCCAAGCACAGAAAGCTCTCCTAGATGAGATCAAAAGGAACTTTGAAAACCAAATGAGAGAGATAGAAGACAAAATGAATAATTCTCTCAAAACCAAAATTGCAGAGTTAGAAAAACATTATAATGAAGAAAACATCTCTCTAAAAGGAAAAGTGTATGATATGGAAAAGGAGCTCCAAAAATTAACCAAGGAAAATGATTTGCTAAAAACTAGAATCAACCAAATTGAAATAAATAACTCTATGATGAACCAAGAATTAGTCAAACAAAACAACAAGAATGAAAAACTAGAAAAAGAGGTAAAATACCTCAATGGAAAAATAACTGACCTGGAAAACAGAACCAGGAGAGATAATCTGAGAATCATAGGCCTACAAGAAAATCATGATAAAAAAAAATGAGCCCGGACAACATTCTCCAAGAGCTCGTTAAGGAAAACTACCCTGAGATACTAGAACCTGATGGTAAAATAGAAATAGAGAGAATCCACCAGACACCTGCTGAAAGAGATCCCCAACTGAAAAGTCCTCGAAATGTTGTGGCCAAACTCCAGAACTACCAGATAAAAGAAAAAATACTTCAAACAGCCAGAAAAAAAACAATTCAAATATCGAGGGTCCACAATGAGGATCGCACAGGATTTGGCAGCCTCTACACTGAAAGACCGGAGGCAGTGGAATACAATTTTCCAGAAGACGAAAGAGCTTGGGTTACAACCAAGGATCACATACCCAGCAAGACTGAGCATATTCTTCCAGGCAAAGGGATGGTCATTCAACGATATAACAGTTCCAGACCTTCCTGATAAAAAAGCCAGAACTCAATGGAAATTTCAACCTCCAATTACGAGATGCAAAAGTGACATAGAAAGGTAAACAAGGAAAACACACACACACACACACACACACACACACACACACACACCCTGCTATTTGATAAGAGCAAACTGGTTATAGACAAGTAGAGGGTATGAGTATAAAATACACAAAATGACAATTTAAAAAAATCTTATTAAGGGTTACAAAGGGACTGCAATGGAAGAAGAGGAATGAATGAAGTGGAAAAGGGTAAATTATGCCACACAAAGAGGCATATAAAAACAGTATAGCAGAGGAAAAGAAAGGAGGGAGATGAGAACCATATGAGCTTTTCCCTCATTGGTTCTGGTTCAAGGAGGGAATAATAACCAGTTAAGCATAGGACTCTATGGAGAAGAAACATCAAAAGTATCATTTTAGAGGGAAAGAGGGAAGGGAGTGGAGCTTCGCATGATATTTGTACCTGTCACTCTTGGTGCAAAGAAGAAATAACATAGTTCATCAAGTATAAAAATATCCTATAGACAGTAGGAGGGGGAAATGGCTAAGAAAGGGGGGGGAGGTGGTTAGTAGGTAGGGAAGAAGTAAGGGGAAAGGGGAAGAAAAGGGAGGGCAGCTGATTAGGGAATACTGAGGGAGGCAGTGGTCAAAAGGAAAACTATTAAGGGGGGTAAGGGAGAAGGGGGAAAAATATGAGCATAAACAGGGGAGGGAATAGGATGGAGGGAAAGAAACAAATAACAATCATAACTGTAAATGTGAGAGGAATGAACTCTCCCATAAAACAGAGATGGATAGCAGAATAGATTAGAAATCATAATCCTACAATATGCTGTTTACAAGAAACACCTTTGAAACAGAGGGATACACACAGGATAAAGGTAAAAGGCTGGAGTAAAATATATCATGTCTCAGCTAAAGTAAAAAAAAAAGCAGGGGTAGCAATCCTTATCTCAGATAAAGCAAAAGCAAAAACTGAACTAATTAAAAGAGATAAGGAGGGAAATTATATCCTGTTAAAAGGCACGATCGAGAATGAAGCAATATCATTATTTAACATTTATGCACCAAGTGGTATAGCATCCAAATTCCTAGAGGAGAAGGTAAAGGCATTAGAGGAAGAAATAGATAGCAAAACTATACTAGTGGGAGACCTTAATCCCCCCCCTCTCTGAACTTGATAAATCCAACTTAAAAATAAACAAGAAAGAAGTTAAGGAGGTGAACAGAATTTTAGAGAGGATAGGTATGATAGATCTCTGGAGAAAACTGAATGGGGATAAAAAGAAATATACTTTCTCCTCAGCAGTTCATGGCACATACTCAAAAATTGACCACGTTCTAGGGCCTGAAAACCTCACAATTCTATGCAGTAAGGCAGAAATATTAAATGCATCCTTCTCAGATAATGATGCAATAAAAATTATATGCAATAAAGGGCCATGGAAAGACAAACTAATTAGAAACTAAACAATTTAATCCTAGAGAATGAGTGGGTCAAACAAGAAATTGTAGAAATAATCAGAAATTTCATTCAAGAGAATGATAATAATGAGACAACAAGCCAAAATTTGTGAGATGCATTAAAGGCAGTTCTTAGGGGAAGTTTTATATCCCTGAGTGCATACATGATTAAATTAGAGAAAAGGGAGGTCAACGAATTGGTGTCCCCTATCACCCCTCTTATTCAATCTGGTACTAGAAATTTTAGCAGAAGCAAGTAAAGAAGAAAAAGAAATCAAAGGAATCATATTAGGCAAAGAAGAGACCAAGCTATCACTCTTTGCAGATGATATGATGATATACTTAGAGAATCCTAGAGAATCAAGTAAAAAACTACTTGAGACAATAAATAAATGTGGCAAAGTTGCAGGATATAAAATAAACCCATGTAAATCCTCAGAATTCCTATATATTTCGAAGAAATTCAATAACAATAGATAGAAAGTGAAATCCTATTTAAAGTTACTGTAGACATTATAAAATATTTGGGAATCTACCTGCCAAAACAAACCCAGGACCTATATGACCACAACTACAAAACACTTTTCACACTAATAAAGTCAGATCTAACTAGTTGGAAAAATATCTAGTGGCTGGGTCGAGCTAATATAATAAAAGAGATAATTTTACCAAAATTAAACTATGTATTTAGTGCCATAACAATTAATTTACCAAAAAACTACTTTATAGAGCTAGAAAAATAGTAACAAAATTCATTTCGAAGAATAAATGGTCCAGAATATCAAGGGAAGTAAGTAAAAGAAATGCTAGGGATGGTGGACTAACTATACCAGATTTCAATCTGTATTATAAAGCAGCTGTCATCAAAACTACTTGGTACTGGCTGAAGAATAGAGGAATGGATCAACGCAATAGATTAGGCACACAAGATTCAGAAGTCAACGACTATAGTAATCTATTGTTTGATAAACCCAAGACCCTAGTTTTTGGGATAAGAACTCACTATATGACAAAAATTTTTGGGAAAACTGGAATATAGTATGGCAGAAACTGGGCATAGACCATTATCTAACACCATATACCAAAATCAAGTCTAAATGGGTGCATGATCTAGGTATAAAGGTTGATACTGTAAGCAGTCTCATAAAATAAGGAGTTGTTTACCTGTCAGACCTGTGGAGAGGGAAAGACTTTATGACTAAACAAGAATTAGAGAATATTATAAAATGTAAAATGGATAATTTTGACTACATAAAATTGAGAAGCTTCTGTACAAAGAAAGCCAATGTAACCAAGATTAAGGGGGAGGTGGGAAATTGGGAAAGAATCTTTACAACCTATGTCTCTGACAAAGGACTCATTTCTAAAATATACAGAGAATTGAGCTAAATTTATAAGAATACAAGTCATTCCCTAATTGATAAATGGTCAAAGGATATGAATAGGCAATTTTCAGAGAAAGAAATTAAAGATATCTATATGCACCTGAAGAAATGCTCTAAATCACTATTGATTAGAGAAATGCAAATCAAAACAACTCTGAGTTACCACATCCCACCAGTCAGATTGGCTAAGATGACAAAACAGGAAAATGACAAATGCTGGAGAGGATGTGGACAAATTGGAACACTAATGCATTGCTGGTGGAGTTGTGAATTGATTCAGCCTTTCTGGAGAGCAATCTGGAATTATGCCCAAAGGACTATAAATACTTTCACATTGTTTGACCCAGCAATATCCCTCCTAGGGTTACATCCCAAAGAGATCATAGAAGTGGGAGGAAGACCCATATGTACAAAAATGTTTATAGCAGCTCTTTTTGTGGTGGCAAAGAATTGGAAATTAACGGGGTGACCATCAATTGGGGAATGGCTGAACAAGTTGGGGTATATGCATGTTATGGAATACTATTGTGCTATATGAAACGAGGAGTAGGCGGACTTCATATTTACCTGGAGAGGCTTATACAAACTGAGGCTGAGTGAGAAGAGTAGAACCAGGAGAAATTTGTACACAATTACAGACACAACGTATGTGTGATGACCAACTTTGATAGACTGGACTCTTCTCAGCAATGCAGTGATATAAGTCAATCCCAAAAGACTCAGGATGGAGAGAAATGTTTGCATCCAGAGAAAGAACTAGAAAGAACTGAGTTTATATCCAGATAGAAGCAAAATACATGATCTTTATCCTTTTCTTGTTTGGTTTTATGTCCTCTTTACCATTTTTCATTCCATCTGATACAATCCGTCTTCATAACCTGACTAATGTATAATGTGAAAGTATTTACAGATCCTATACTTGACTATAAGCCACCATGGGGGAGAGAGAAGGGAGGGGGACAATATGTGAAACTCAAGGAATTGTGGAATTGAATCTTGTAAACTAAAAGTAAACAAACAAATTAATTTAAAAAATAAAATAAAAATTATTTTAAAAAAAGGAAAAAGCTTTTGTAGGGTTCCTGTTTGACTATTTTATTCTTTGCATTGATTCAAATATAATTCTTAGGTATTTGATTATGGCTATGTGATTACGGTTAAGGAGAGGGTAGGTCTGGCAACATATACAACATAGAATATTCACTCTACAGTAATTGACAGATTCTATAATCCAATCTCCTCATTTTGGAGCTGATAAAACAGATACAAAGGGAACATAAAACTGTCAAGAATGCACACGTAGGGGCATATAACTAGGTATTCTGTACAAAGACTAGCAATGGAACTCCATCTTGGAAAACTTCTGCTGCTTATTCATCATCATAAATTAGTCTCATTCTCTCAGTGACAAATTCTCTGTTCCAAAGCAGTGCAGTTCACATGAACTTGTAGAGAGGAATGAAGAAAGGAGAGAGTATTTTTAGGCATAATTTTGAGTATGGGTTATTTGCTTGGAACAAAAGAGTTATATTATTGAAAGAGAAGGCCTGTGGAATATAGTAGAAAAATATATGAAGACTGGAAGTGAAGAATCCTGAAATCTCCTGTATATGATAAAATCACCTAATCACTTAGGAACTTGTGACCATTAGGAATTTATTTTTAGTAGCTCTTTTTGTGGTGCCTAAGAATTGGAAATTGAGTGGATTCCCATCAAATGGGGAATGGCTGTACAATTAGTGGTATATGAATGTAATGCAATACTACTGGTCTATAAGAAATTATGAGCAGGCAGATTTCAGAAAAGCCTGGAAAAACTTAAATGAACTGATGCTGACTGAAGTGAGCAGACCCAGGAGAGCATTGTGTACAGAAACAGCAAAATTGTGCTGTGATTAACTGTGATAGACTTAGCTCTTCTTAGCAATACAATGATCCAAGACAATTACAAAGACTCATGATGGAAAATGCTAACCACATCCAGAGAAAGAATTATAGTGTTTAATAGATTAAAGCATACTATTTTCACTTTTTTGTTTTTTTTTTCTTTCTTGTGGTTTTTCCTTTCTGTTCTGATTCTTCTTTCATGACATAACTAATGTGGAAATACATTTAACATGATTGTACCCGTGAAGAAAGGAAAAAAATTTTGAAGTTCCAAATTTTACAAAATGAATGTTGAAAACTATCTTTAAGTGTAATTGGAAAAAAACCATTATTAAAGAGGAACAAAATAAAATGACCTAATCTCTCTGTCTTTGTGTTATCAAATGCAATAAGGAAGCATCATAATGCTACTCCAACTGTCTACTAACCTCATATAGATATTGGCAAGAATGAATGATTTGTTGCTTAGAAAAAGGATGAAAATGACTTATTCCCTTTTTCCTGTACAGTGATAGTCTGCATAAAAACACATTAATTTCCCAGGTTTCTGCATTGCAGTAACCTTTACCAAGCACAAATTCACAAGTCTTTCCTGTGAGGTAGTTCTTATTTAAAATCTGAATAAAGTACTCTCTCTAATTCAGTAAGTTTAATTCAGGCACCAGAGGTAGAAAACAAAAACAAACCAAAAACACATTTCAGAAAGACCCTACTTAACCCTGGCTAACTGGCTATAATTAAACTGCTACTAGACATAACCATTGTCATCTTTCTCATCAAGTATATGATTTTCAAAGTTGTATTATACTTTAGAAATGCTAGTAATGTTAATATTCATGTCTTGAGAACCAATATCTTTATTTTCTGCAGGGATATAATTTTGAAACTATAATATAAATCAATAAACAAAGCATGTTTTTACCCTACCCCCTCTTTTAACTTCTCCAGTTTCATGTCAATAACTTTAACAACAGCAAAAAAAAAAAGATATTTAAAATCTTATAAAAGGAACATATGGCTTGTTATCTTGGTATCATGTATTTTGATACCATTTATTTGCATTACACTTGTCTTTGCCTATGGAAACTTCTTCCAGGTTGGTAAAGCTGTTAATTAGGGAAACATAGAATCCACCTTCTACTCTGTCCTCTAGGATTTAAGCAGAGCCCTTTAGTTAATGGTTAACAAAGCAAAAGGCATGTCAAATATCACCCCAAGTGCAAAAATGAAAGTGTTGACTGAGGTTGCTAAAGTCTAGGAGAAAGTCTGTAGCCTCTAGGTAAAAATCGATCTGTGTTTTGTTAAATAATAGAGTCAATTACAGACATAGAATGCACTCTGTGTACATTCTGTTACTTCAATCACTTGTGATGAGGAATACTTTTCTCTTTAGCTTCCCTTCTTCCCTTCCAACCAAGAAATGGCTCCCCTTGCTGTTTAAATTCTGCAAAAAGGCAGCTGCTTAGGAGGAGTCCTTCCTTAGCTATTCTCCTTCCTTTCTTCCATCATTTCCACTTGGAATACTATGGAGGAAGTCTATATAGATAATGTAGGCACTCCAACTTTTCCACTTTTGCTTTTTCATGTAGCCTATGCTTAATTATTCAGTCAACATTCATTTATTAAGAACTTATTATATATGCCATTGTACCTGGATTGTGTTAAGAAAGAAAAATAAAAATATAGTCCCTATCCTAGGAGAGACAGCATGCAAACAACTATTTATATACAAGAGATAGATAGGATGATTTGGAGGAAGCGATATTTTGAGTAGCCCTGTTAGCAATTTATAAAGTTACCAAGTATTTCTTGGAATTACAAAGCCCCTATCACCAACTGCTAGATGGTTAGCTGTTAGTAGCCCTACTGGTCTGGGAATTATCTCCCTAAAATAATCATATACAAATCCACATATTAAAATTCATATTCTTCATTCTTTCTGCCCTAGTCACCTGATGTTGTCTCTGCTGCATCCTCTCTCAAATCATGTTGACTCTTTTCCTGTGCTACTTGGAAGCAAGCTCTGCTTAGCTTCAAAGGAAAGAATCTTAGTGCCTATAATGCTACCCTGGACAGAAGTCTGGGAAGTGACAATACAATCTTGCTTTCTCTCCACTGAGTTTAATGAACAATATACTGATGGTTCACAAATGCAGAAAGAAATAATATTTGTAGCAAAAAGATGAGAAGAATTGTTTAAGTGGAGTCAGGTAGGAGGGATTTAGGGAAACGGATTTGCTTTTAAATCTAAGCTGGATCCATGATGGAACTCATGTCAAATGAAATACAAAATTTCCTGCTTGGCATTCAAAGTCTTTTATATCCTAACCCCTCTTATACTTTCAGTCATCTGATCCATACTCTTCCAACCAGGAATACTAACCTCCTTGCTTTTACATAAATAAGACAGAGCATTTTTTCTAAATGTCCCTCTTCATCTCTGCCTATTGGCTTCCTGGATTTTCTTCAATTCTCAATTAAAATCTTCTCTTCTATAGGAACCCTTCACTAACTACTCAATTCTAGTGTCTTCCCTCTCTTTCTTACTTCTTATTTATCCACAAGTAGCTTGTTTGTTTGTATTTGTTTGCTTTTAATGGGATGTGTCTCCTGTGTGTGCAATAGCTTCTTGGAGCCACAGGTGAGAGCTGGGTGACCCATTGGACAAGAAATGTGGATGAGCAGCCCTGAAAAGGACTCAGCAAGACCTCACACTAAAGATGCTGGCCAAAACTGATGGGGGAGGGGATCCCAATAGGTCCAGCAGGAATTATGATCTTATCTAAGACCAGAAAACCTGCAATATCGTCTGGAAAGAATTCAAGGTCTCAGGCTTAATTGGAGAGAGAGTTGTAGAAGTTTATTTTTACGCTTCCATGAGAAGCAGACAAGAGTCCTTTAGGGGACCTGCAAGTGAGAGGGGTACATGCTTTTACCTTTAAAGGGTAGGGCTGCCATTGTCAGGGCTGACCAGATGGGAGGGGCCTCAGTGCATACCGTGTTTCCCCGATAATAAGACCTATCCTGAAAATAAGCCCTCTCTTTACTGTGTAAGATTCCTCTAAAATAAGCCCTCCCCCAAAAATAAGCCCTATTGAGATTGCTACTGTAGTGAAGGTGATCCCCTGTGCTACACGCTGCATTA
>NW_027186304.1:58826937-58851500 GCF_028583685.1 Petaurus breviceps papuanus
GCTGCAGCAGTGAGCGCGTCATCCTGTTCTTCCCCAGTGATTTGCTTGCTGGCGCCATTGAGAGCAGTGCTGCTGAGGAGAGCTGAGGCATGACAACATAAGCCCTCCCCTGAAAATGAGCCCTCTGGTGTTTTTCTTTCCAAAAAAAATAATAAGACAGTGTCTTATTATCGGGGAAACATGGTAGACAAAGGTCAGAGCTGACCAAGAGGAGCATGTGAATAGATAGTTTAGATAAGATTTGGGCCAGGTCGTTAAGGAGACAAAAGGCAAGGATAAAGGAGGGTGTGGGCCAGGCCTGGGAAGAAATCAAGAGATTAAGTAAGAACAAAGGGGTCACAGGGTGTTGCCTAGGTGGAGTGTGGGATAGGGAGAAGGGGCAGAGCTCAAGGGTGGGAAAGGACAAATTGCAGTTACAATTAAACAGACTGGTTTTACAAGTTGGTTTCACAAATTGATCTAGACCCCAGGTACCCCATCAAAACCATCAGAGCAAATGAGCTAAAACCAAGGTGAGAGTAGTCTACAGACCTCAAACCCATTGGTGAGTTGGAGGGATGTCTACTACAACCATGTGAAGACTTCTCCCAGCAGAAAGGATTGTTGAGAACAATGTGTTCCAGTAGCAATGAAGGTGAATAAAGCAGGGTCCATGAAGGGCTTAGAGCTTAGTCAGACATCAAAGATGTCAAAGTCATGCCAGTAGATGCCTCCTGGGCCATTGCCAGCCATTCTAACTTTTGTTTTGCAACTAGACTTTGATGACTATGGAAGAGAGAGTGAGACTGATGACTATGTAACTCTGCCTCACTTAAATCCAATTCACATGCAAGTGAAAACAATCCTGTGAAGTCATTGATTCTATTCAAAAAGGAATGACAAAAAAAAATTTGCTTCCTTGCTCCCCCATTAGACTGTAAGCTTTGGGAGGGTATGGACTGTGTCTTTTTGCCTCATTTTCTATCCTCAACCCTTAGCACAATACATAGCACATATAGGTACTTAAATGTTTATTAAATGAGATTTTTTTGAAAGTTATGGAGAAAATGTTAACTCAGATTAAACTGAAAAGTATGTCATGCATATATGTGTGTGTGTGTATTATGCATGTATATAGTATCTCTACATATGTATGTATAAATGCCACTTGTTAAACATTTATGAACACAATACTGCATTGGAGCAAGGAAAACTTTTTTCTTCTTCCCTAGATGGAACTCCCCAAGGGTGAATTTTCTCTTCTCTTTTCAAACTTCCAACACCATCCACTCTGTCTTCTCTTTCAGCTCTGCACATTATATACTATATTTTTGGTAAAAATAGAAATTTCTGTCATGAATTTCTTCTTCTCTCCAAATCTACAGCTCAAGTCTCCCCAACTTTATCCCTCACTTTATTTTTTACTGATCCTATCTATGAAGACTTGACCCTCCCAACTAAGACCAACATCTCTACTTATGCCTTTGTTCTCATTCTATTCTTTTCCTTTAATAACTTGCTTCTTTGATCATCATCTATCTCTATGATTTTTAGTTATTTCCTTTCTACTGGTTCATTTCCAGAATAATATGTGTATAGTACTCATAGGTCTCCTATACTTAAAAAAAAAAAAACATGAAACTTTCACTTAACCCACCATGACCTAAAGCTTTTACCCCAAATCCCTCCTCCCATTCATAGCCAAATTCCTAGAAAATGCTCCCAAAACTCCTTGCCCCATTTCCATCTCTCACTTAATCTTCAAAGTTTCCTTACATGACTTTCTGCCCTGCTGCAGAACTACAACTTCTTTCTCTAACAATAAAAATGTTATCTTAATTGTTGAATATGATGATCCATTCTGTCCTTTTCCTTCTTGGCCTTCTCCAGAGTGTTCACACTGTGGAGCATCCTTTACTCCCTGGATTTCTGTGATATGGAACTGTTTGGTTTCTCTTTCTACCCCAAGGATCTTAATTAAACCCTCTTTTCTCTCTCTGCACTCCCTTAATAACCTGATCAGCTCATATGCATTAAATTATTATCTCCATGAAGATGACTTAGAGAACTCTAGAAATAATACTTGTCTCTCTCCTCACCTACAGTCTTGTATCACTGATTGAACATTAGATATCTCCAACTGGAGAGTCAGTCTATTTATATGCATTTATTAAGTCCTTACTATGCTAAGTGTTGTATAAAAGAAAGGTATAAACATGATCGAGACAATGTAAAAAAATCCCTAGTAAGATATATTTAGTTTAAATAGAAGGTAATCTCAGAGGGAAGCCACTAGCAAGGCAAAGGACTAGGATAGGCACAGAAAATTCAACATGACCAAAATGAATTCAAAATTATCACTTATTTTTAATTTAATATTTTCTTTAATTAGGTGTAAAAACAACTTTTAAAATTTGTTTTAGAAAATGTTGAGTTCCAATTCCTTCCCTCCCATCTTCTCCTAATGCCTCATTGAGAAAGTAAGCAATTTGATAAAGATTACATGTGTGCAATCAGGTAAAGCATATTTCCATATTATTCATATTGTGAAAGAAACATAGACCAAACACAATGAGAAAAATAAAGCAAAAAAAAACCCTGCTTCAATCTACTTTCATATTTCATCAGTTCTTCATCTGGAGATGGATGGAATTTTACTTTTATCATAAATCCTTCAAAAATGTCTTAGACCATTTTATTGCTGAGGGTAGCTAAGTCAATCACAGTTGATCATTGTGCAATGTTGCCATTACTGTGTACAATATTCTCCTATTTCTGCTCATTTCACTTTGTATCAGTTTATGTAAGTTTTTCCAGGTCTTTCTGAGAGCATCCTGATCATCATTTCTTATGAAACTTTTCTCAGTATGAGAATAGGGAAGGGAATTGAAGGGAATAGAAATGTATATACATATACATATATATATATATGTGTGTGTGTGTGTGTATGTGTATATGTATACATATATACACATACAAATATATATCTATATAGGAGGGTATATGGGAGTATGAATACATATATGAGTGTGCGTATATATATGTACAGGTACACATAGACAGAGGGCACAGAACTAATTTAATAGGAAGGGATGATACTTAAAAGGGGAAATTAAGAGGTAAGAAAGGAATATAATGAGAGCAGATGGGGAGAGACAGAATGGGGTAAATTATCTCATACAGAAGAAGCAAGGGAAAATGGTTAAAATGGAGGGGTAGAATAGGAAGGCAAAAGGGAATGGGTCAACCTTATTCTTATTGAATTTGGCTTAGGGAGGGAATGACATACACACTAAATAAGGATATCTCACTGTGATAGTAATGGAATGTGGAGATTCCTCTGTATTGGGCTTGGTTTTCAAATTGTAGTGGGACCTGCAACAACAGCACTGTCCTTCACCAGTGGACAGTATTCATTCTGTCTGCAGGACAGTCTCCAGACCCCTGCAACAATAGCACTGTCCTTCACCAGTGGACAGTATTCACTCTCTGTCTGCAGGACAGTCTCAGGGCTTCTTAGCCAAAAGCCAGGTTCCAGGACTTCTTCAACAACAGGACTGTCTTTCACCAGTGGACAAATCTGGCAAAACAACATCAAAACAGACAGACAAAGTACCAGCAAAACAGCCATGTCTCCTCAGTCCTTGGCAGCTCAGGGGGCAGGTCTCAAAAGTCCAGGGCGATTCAAAGTGGCCCCAGCAACCCCTCTCAGTCTCTCTCTCTCCCTCCAGGAGGTGCTGCTTCCAAAAAAGGTCTTCCGCCTCTCTCTTGTCTCTCCAAATCTAAGTCACCAGCTCCTCCCAGTTCAGGACTTTCTTTTCACATCAACAAGTCCATCCCACAGGTGGGATTAACAAGCTCTGTGTTTTAACACAATCAATTTGAAAACCAAGCCCAATACAGGGGAATCTCCACATTCCATTACTATCACACTCACCCCACAGAAGAATAGGAGGGAAGATGATGAAAGGAGGGATGATGGAAGGGAGGGTAGGCTGGGGGGGGGGGGGGGAGGGAAGTTGGAAGCACTCATTTTTGAAGAGACAGGATTAAAGTAGAGAATCAAACAAGTGGGAGTTGGGATAGGATGGAGGGAAATATAATCAATCTTTTACAATATATATTCACTATGGAAATGTTTTGCATAGCTACAAATGTACAACCTGTATTGAATTGCTGATCTTCCCAGTAAGGATGGGTGATGAGGGAGGAAGGGATTGAATCTGGAATTCAAATTTTTAAAATCAAATGTTTATAAAAACATATATATCTGCTATTATTAATATTATTTTACATGTAACTGGGAAGTAAGATATACAGGCACTGGGGCATAGAGATCCACTGTGCCCTACTGGAAAGTCGGAGGGGGGTAAGGAAGAAGATATGGGAGGGAGAAGATTGGAGGAGGGGATATGCAGTGAGACTGCTGTTTTGGGGTGGTGGGTAGGGGGAAAATGGGGAGAAAATTTGTAACTCAAGATCTTGCAGAAATGAATGATGTAAACTAGAAGTTAATAAAGTATTTGATAAATAAAAAAAATAATGAGAAACTAGGAGGTTATTTGCAATAGTTAAACTAAGAGGCAATTATGACTGGAATTAAGGTGGTGTCTATTTGCTCTGACAGAATGGGACAGATTCAATAGTTGTAGAAGATGGCATGAAATATGGCAAGTTATTATTTGAAGTAAAGAGAGTAAGGGATGAGGAATGACTTGAGTTTCAAATCTACGTGGCTGGAAGGGTGTTGGTCCCTCCAGTAGAATCAGGTAAGTTTGAATTAGGGGTAACTTAAAAGTGGTAACGTTGGATTTTTGGAGAGTCAAGTTTTAATCTTTTGCTGAATATAAGCTCCTTGAGGGAAAAGACTGTATATCCTCCATTTTATCCTAATGTTGACAATGTCTACCATAATGACTTACATATTATTAAATGATTACTGGATTAGATTGAACTGTTGGAATTTCAGAAGATATAAGGTTGATTTTTCTTGGGGGGTGGGAGACTTACAGATCTTTGTCAGAAAATGGTAAGGTTTAGCTGGGGATCCTCCTAAGTTACAGGGAATGAGGAATTTAAGGGTTCATTTACATATCATGGCCATTTTTTACCTTAGTCTCCCATTTTCCTACCTTAATAAGACTTTCCATCCCACCAAAAAATGGCCTGTATCTCTTTTTCTACAGGCACTCATGCCATGTTCCATTTTTTTCTGGCAATTGAACTGTATCTTATGCATGGTAAACACTAAATAAGTGTTTGTTGACTTTAATGATAATATTCATTTCCTCAGGTTCATACTCCAGTAGACCTAAGCTAAAATAATGAGTTTTGTTGTTTGATGGAAAAGAAAGGACTAAAGATAAACATCAGGATTGTCAATACATTTGACCTTTCCTCTAACTCAATATCCTGATAATGAACTTTATTTTATTTCTCTCATAGTATGGATATCTACTCACCTAGTCTTATTATATCCATTGCATCTTAAAGTAAACAACAAGAAAGTTATGGTTTTCTTCACTAATTTTATCACTCCTTCTAACATGGGCTTCCATCTTCCTAACCCTACTACTCATACCTGTGCTACATGCCTTTGCTTATTTCTTATTTCCATACCTATAAATTGCTATTCATGTACATTTGAGAGAATTTGGCATGACAAACTGGAAGTAGGGTAGACACAGATTCAAATTTCATATCTCTGACATTTGCTAAATATATGATCCTGGGAAAGTCACTTAAACTTTCTGAGTCTCAGTTTCCACATGTGTAAGAGGAGCATAATTATACCCATACCACCTACCTCAGAAGTGTTGTGAGGTTCACATGAGATAAAGTACAGAAATTGTATTTTTATTTAATGTATTCACTTCATTCAATAAACATTTATTCAGCACCTACTATGTACCATCTACGCACCATCTAAGTGCCCACAAACTTGGGCAAGCTTTAAAACACTATAAATATATCAATGATTATAGAGTAAATCATGTGACCTTTCTGTACTTCAATTTTCTCATTTATTTTATGAGAAAAATAGATTAGATACTCATGTAACTCAATAATCAATGAACTTCTGATCTAGGTTCACTTTGATACTGAATCATGTTTGTGTGTATTTTTTCCCTCACTTTTACCTAGGATTTCATTGGCTAAGAGAACTCTCTGCTGTGGATATCCCATTTCAGGTAATGACATCTCCAAAACTTTTGGCCTTATAAAGTTGACTAGGGTAGTAGTTTGTCTTTCATTTTTGAAGAAGACTAGTGACATCACTTGCATGTGAGCTGGATTTAAGTGAGGCAGAGTTTTGCAAAGTCATCAACCTCTCTCTTGCAGAGTCACTCAAGTCCAGAGATAAGACAAAAGTCAGGATAACTGGCAGTGGCCCAGGATGTAGTGGATGACCTTGGATTCTTCAATGTCTGATCAAGCTCTGAGGTGATCTATAGCACTTTCTTCAGCTGCCTTCATAGATGTTGGAACAAATTGTTCTTGTCTACCCATTCCTCTGGGGAAATTCTCCATATGCTTGGTGTAAGCATTCCCCATAATTCGCCAATGGGTTTGAAGCCTGTCAGCTACTCTCAGCTCTTACCTGTGGCTCCAAGAAGCTGTCAGATAAACAGCCAGCCACAATTGAGTAAACCAGGTTGACTTATTGATTTGCTCATGTTCAGAAATCGGGTATGTCCCACAGGTAGGACTTGAATATGAGTTTGCAAACAGTGGTTTCTAAGCACAGAATCAGGCACAAAGTTGGTGCTTAATAAATATATGATTAATTGATTGACTGAATCCTGGTCTTTCTGACACCAAAGCTGTCATTCTGTTCATTAGACCAATTGCCTTCATATGTGAATATAGATTAGGGTACTGTAGTTCATGCAGATTTATACAAAATATCATGCAAATAATCTTTCATGCAAATAATCTTTTTTTTTTCAAGTATGAATTGTGCATGATTGGCTGCCCTCTTAAATGAGAAATCCTACCCTGAAAATTAGAATGTGAAATCTTTAGAGTTTGTCACAGCAAAATAATCACTTGGTTGAACAGCACACTACAGGATAAAGGCCCTCTGGAATCAAAGGTTTGCTCCTTATATAGTCACAGTATTCTTTATGCAGATTGTTTCATTTAAAACCTTAAGTGTTTAACTTGAGATTGGTTTATTGCTTTTTTGTTTTGTTGAATTATTTCAATAATTTTTTATTATATATACTTTTTACTCCATGAATGAATCCCAGGGTTGCAAGTTTAAATCTGTAAATCTAAATTATTGTGCCAGTATTTTTTCAGTTTTCTACCTGAGGCCAGACATTGCATGTTGGGAATGGTATGCAACCTTCCAGACATATTTTACTTATTTGTCTCCAGATTGACTATGAAGGGGCCATCTGCTCTGGGGATGAAAGTGTCGTTTTTGTTACAACGTGAAGTATTTTCTCAATAAAATTCTATGCATGGAAATACAAAGGATATGGAGGGACAGGGAACTGATCTTGACAAATATTTTAAATGAAGACAATTTCCTCTCAATAAGTATTAGAGTGGAGACAAAAGTTGGTTTTAATACCACTCTACATAGTAAAATGATACGAGATGTCTATTCAGAAAAAAAAAATAGGGAATAAGTTCTCTTAGAACAACTTTGTAAATTCCTGAATTGAATAACAAAAGCTATCAGACATGAAATAAGCCTTCATTTTGATTTCAGTTTGCTTTCTGGGATTTCAAGTTTTGTTATATTTTTTGTTTAAAAAAAAAAACGAGACTTAGGATAGGAGTAGCACTCTGGAGACAGTTGTTAGAAGGACCCTGAGGTAAGCTTCCACTCTGGGGCTCCACCCCATAACTTCTTCCCCAGGGCCTGTGCTGACTCCACCCTCTTCCACCCACGCTAGGTCACAAGCCTGTCAGTATGAACTGACACTTCTATGTGATCTGCATCAGGGACAAGTTCATCAGAACAAGGGGAGGCAGAACTCCAAAGCAATCTGGAATCATTTAAGTAATACCTACTATAGGCAAGTATTACATGAGTCTGAGATTCTTCCATTGCCTAATTCAGAGAAACTTCATCCTTCTTGAAGAAATTATTCAAGAGGTCAAAGAAGGAAAACTAATGAATGAAGATGAGGTAAAAGAAGAAATAACGAAAGAAGTAGAGCCACACACATTTTTTTTTTTTGCATATTCAAGGAAATTTGGGGAAGGGAGCTGAAAAGACTAATGACAAAGAGGCAGAAAGCTTATCAGACTCTGAGTCTAAAGAAGGAACAATCAAGAAGAAATACAACCCAGTCACAGAAAAGGTCCTAGATGTAAATAACAATCCCTCTAGTCTAAGTGCAGCCAACTTTCAGAGAACATAGACAGGCTATTAAAAATAACTTTAAAAGGAATAAGGAGGAAACAAAAAAATTTATGGTGTTTACTTTAGTGAAGGAATTTTTGACAAGTTTTTGTTAACCCAATGGTTCAGGTGATACATATTGTTTTTGCTAATCATTGGGAAGGGAACATGAAAAGATCAGCAGGAGGGAAAAGGCTAAGAAGTTCATCCTATACTTGCTAGGAAGGTGGTGGCAGTAGGATTTTTCTTCAGCATTCTAGTTGAGTTCTCAAAATTCTCAAGGTTGCTTTGCAAGAGTGAACTTAGGGCTTTGTGATGATTTATATTGAAAGATTATTTGTGGGGGCGACTAGGTGGCACTACGGCCCTGGAGTCAGGATGACCTGAGTTCAAATGTGGCCTCAGACACTTAACACAAAAACTAGCCTTGTGACCTTGGGCAAGTCACTTAAACCCAATTCCCTTACCTTTCCCCCCCTCCAAAAAACAAAAAAACAAAAAAATAGATTATTTGTGGAATTTTTGTGGTTTTGAAGCCAAAACTTATTTTTAGAGGTATGTTGATCATTTAGGTTCTCATAAGTTTTTCTTGATTTGGTATTTGAATCCAGTTGTAGGATCAAATAATTCTTACCATCATAAAGCAAATGCCAGAATGAACTAGTAGAAAATTCAAAGGAGGCCTCTTTCCAATAGACAAACCACCATATACCAAGAGAAAAATTACTCTCAAAAACATAGCTCTAAGCTAGAAGAAGAAAACCTAAAAGACAAAACTACTTTTCCACACTGAAACCCCTGGTCTGGAAGATCACACAAGACAAGAAGATCTGCAAGAAATGCAGCCAGAGTGGGAATGACTGCCCCCCCCTCCCAACGAGCAGGATGAGATCATCAATAAGTGCATGGTGTAGCCTCACATCCACACACAATGCTACCAGGGCCTCCCAGGTTCAGATCCCCTTCCTGGTACCCCAACCTGTGGGTGCCCACAGGTCAGAAAATCATGCATTTCAGGGACAAGGATATAACTTAGCAGGATAAACACTCCACCCTTTCTCCTGGGAAACAAGGAGTCTGAGGATTTCAGTATTGCCACTTTGTCCATCTAAGAATAAAGTGGCACAACCCAGAATAAATGAAGACAGCTGTCTAAAGTGTCCTAGGGTGCCCAGGTCCTCTATATACTCTCAGGTAAATAAAACATCAAGCATGGATGACCTATGGTCTATCTGGAAGGAAGAAGAAAGGGCTGGATTTGGCTAATCTTCAGTCAGTTTGCTTGATGATGGCTTCATCTTTGGCAGCGGTGAAACTGTTTTCATCTGGCACTAAAATGGAGGATACAGTAGATTCTTTAATCTCAGAGTCCAAGTACACACAGCTCCATATGAGTAATGGGGGCTTAAATACAGGATTTGATTTTCTGGATAACTGGTAAAATGAAACAAAACCAAGAAGAAACCCATTTTTCCCCCAAAGCCTTGTGCTGGAGAAGGATAAAAAATGACAACTTTTCTCCTATCTTTCATTTTTCCTAGTTTTTGTGTATTTTTTCCTAATAATTTGAAACAATTCAATGTCACCTGTCTAGATGTTACCATTTGATTTGATCAGGAATATATATATATATATACACATACTTATATACATTACAATACATAAGCAAATGCTCACCCCCTTCCCCAACACTGCCTCTTTTGTGTGAGATAATTTACGCCATTCTACCTCTCCCTTTCTCTCTCTCCCAGTACATTCCTCTCTCAACCCTTAATTTTATTTTTAGGTATCATCCCTTCATATTGAACTCACATCAGTGCCTTCTGTCTATATATAATTCTGTCTTAATAATAAGAAAGATCTTATGAGTTATAAGTACCATCTTCTCATGTAGAAATGTAAGAGTTTAGCCTTATTAAGCTCCTTATGATTTCCATTTTCTGATTACCTTCTTCTGCTTCTCTTGATTCTTGTATATGAAAATAAAAATTTTTATTCAGCTCTGGTCTTTTCATCAAGAATATTTAAAAGTCACCTGTTTAATTGAATATCCATTTTCCCCCTGAAAGATCATACTTAATTTCATTGGGTAGGTGATTCTTGGTTGTAATCCTAGCTCTTTTGTCCCCTGGAATAACATATTACAAGCCCTCAGATCCTTTAAGGAAGAAATTGCTAAATCTTGTGTTATCCTGACTGTGGCTCCATGATACTTGAATTGTTTCTTTCTGGCTACTTGCAATATTCTCTCCTTGATCTGGGAGTTCTGGGATTTGGCTATAATATTCCTGAGAGTTTTCATTTGGGGATCTCTTTCAGGAGGTGATCAGTAGATTCTTTCCATTTCTATTTTACACTCTGGTTCTAGAATATCAGTCCAGTTTTCCTTGACGATTTCTTGAAAGATGATATCTAGGCTCCTTTTTTGACCATGACTTTCAGGTAGTAGAATAATTTTTAAAATAATCTCCCTTAGATCTATTTTCTAGGTCAGTTGTTTTTCCAATGAGATATTTCACATTGTCTTCTACTTTTTTTATTCTTTTACCTTTGTTTTATTATTTCTTGAATTCTTATAAGATTATTAGTGTTTTTATTTGTTCCATCCTAATTTTTAAGGAATTATTTTCTTCAGTGAGCTTTTGTACCTCCTTTTTCATTTAACTAATGCTACTTTTTAAGAAATGTTTTTCTTATGTGATTTTTGTGCCTCTTTTTCCATTTGGCCAATTCTACTTTTTTAAGGCATTCTTCTCCTCATTATCTTTTGTATCTTTTTATCATTTGGCCTAGTCTGTTTTTTTAAGGTGATATTTCTTTACTATTTTTTTTTCTCTTTTACCAAGTTGTTGATATGTTTCTCATGATTTTCTTGCATCACTCTAATTTCTCTTCCCAATTTTTTCTCTACCTCTCAACTAATTTTCAAAATCCTTTCTGAATTCTTCCATGGTGTAAGACCAATTCAAGTTTTTTTTTTTCTTGGAGGTTTCAGATATTGGAGCTTTGACCTTGTTATTTCCTGAATGTCTGTTTTGATCTTCCTTGCCATCACAATAACTTTCTATGGTCAGAAATGTTTTGCGCTATTCGTTTTCCAATCCTATTTCTTGACTGTTAACTCTTTGTTAAAGTAGGACTCTCCTACCAGGGTGGAAGGTACACTGTCCCAAATTTCAGGGGGTTTATGAAACTGTTATCAGAGAAACTTTTAGGAACCTGAGACTTCAACTTTTCTAAGGTGGTATGATATAAGGAGAGGTGTATTTAGTACTCTCTTGGCCTGTGTCCTGCTCTGTGAATGATCACAGTGATCTGCCCTGGAATTCTGATAAGGGTCCCTGCTCCACAGTTGCAAACTCTTGCGTGATAGTACTCCTCCTTGCCCTGGGACTGTCACCTAGGACTGAGACCCCAATCCTAGTAGGGATGAAACAACAGAGTCCTGCATCAGTGCTAGCAGAGACCCTTGTAATCACCTTCTGACTGGTAGTTTGATCCCCTTACTGTCTTTGGGCTGAATTCTCCAGAAGCAGCTGCTGCCTCTGCTGATTTCTGTTCCTGATTTGTTGGGTCTGGGTCTGTTCTGGCATGTCTATGCTGGACTGCATTCCACTATTACGCAAGTGCAACAGACCTTTCCAGCTGCTCACTTCATTTGTCTGGGCTAGAAAATTATTTCACACTATCCTTTTGTAGATTATGCTGCTCCCAGAATTATTTTTATGGAATTATTTAAAGGTATTGGTAGGGATCTGGAAAAAAAGCTCAGGCAAGTTGCTGCTTTTCTCCTCCATCTTTGTTCCACAACCACCTCCTAATTTAGGATTTTTTAAAGCCTGCTATAAGAAGATTATATACTCTGGAGGAATGTTCTGTCTCAAACTCCACCAAATCATTGTCTTCTCACCCTTAGCCATGTGAATATTCCATGTAGTAAACTACAAAAGTAGACTGTCTTCTACAACTTCTTTTTATTTAAGAGGTGAATTATCTTTACAATGGTTTGCTTTGCTAAAATGTCTCTGACATCTCAGCAGTAACCATGTCAAGATTTACCTCTCTTTAAATAACTCACCAGACACTTGCCAACCTGTGCAGGTGGTCTAGTCCTCAATCACCAAAACATCTTGGTACTGGCCTCAATTATCTTGTAAGTCCTAGAAACCAGTATACTGGTACAAGCCAAAGAAAATAAGAGTGTTCTCATGCTGCCCTAATACAGATCAACACCATGGATGTTTTGGGGTTTTTTAGATTGCATGCTTAAAAGTCTTATATCAACCTTGTATTCCTTCATGTCCAATTTAGCAACTGTCTCAGAACTTCCCCTTACTTCCATTTTGTGACAGTTTCTTCTTTGAAGAACGTTATTCCTCACATGTCCCTGGTATCTAGATAGAAATGTGAAAAGCTATGTCAGTCATTGTTGGATAAAGGGCTATACTGATTGGTTGTCCTAGAACCCAGTACAGCACTAGTTGGTTGACCAAGTTTCTCTGTTCTTAAAGATTCAAAGGCTGCTTACTCCAACAAACAGGCTGCCTTGCTATGTGTTCTTCATGGAATATACCAGGGATTCCTCCCCAGTATCAGCAGATATGGAGATGTAATATTACCACTAACCTATCCCTCCTGGAGAGCTTTGGCATTCTGATGTGATAGCAGGGGACCTTCCTGGAGCTGGGACTGCCTTCACAGTACTTCCCTTACTCACTATACTACCATGAACTTTTGCTGGAGACCTCCAGTTACCACATTAGATATCGCTCGGCTGGAAAAGGAGACACACATAGAGCCATCTATGTAAAATGCAACTCTGTTGTTGCCTCCAGAATGTACTGTCCCCATGTAGGTGCTGGGGCAAATTCTAATGCAGACTAATCTATGCACTGCCTCTCACTGTGTCCTCTTCACCTGAGGCCTTAATTTTCCTGAGCCTTTGCCAGTGAATGATCAGTTCCAGCACCATAGAGAATGCATTAGGATTTGAGGGGAGTGTGCAGGGATGGGGTGGGAAAGGTCGATCTTTTTTATTTATAGGTTTTCATTAAATGGTTCCCAGAAAAAAATGTTTTAATTTCTGCCCATTGAAGTAAACACAAGATCTCTCTTTGGAGACTTGAGTCAAATCTGTCCACTAAAGGTCAAGGGTAGGAATATTTTTATTTTTATTTTTATTTTCTCACTGAGTACTTCATGAGAGTAGGGTCTTGAACTAATCGCATTCTCATGCCAAAAAATGTAATAGAAGTTTTTTTTCTTGCTACTAGAAAGACCAAGAACTAGATGTTTTGCCTCATGTATGTATACTGTATATAATTGGTTTGATATTTCACTATTTAAGAAAAATATTTTGTTATTGTTTGATATAGAAATAAGGTTGCAAAAGCTTAATCTTGTGATGTACTTTTCTGAGAAATTTGTTTTAATGTCATGAATATTTTGAGATACTTGTTGCTTGGTTTTATGTGCTAGACAATTGAACTAGCAGTTCTTATTTATTATTCAGACAGCTGCAGACAGACAAAATAAATGACAGTTTTGTGGGAGGTATTCTTAGTATGTTGAACTGGAAATTGGGTAAGACACAAAATGCTTATTTGAAATACACCCTCATTTGACTTCTGAATGAAAACTACAAAAACCCCTTTAAAATAAAGGCTCAGATTTTTTTTTTAAGAAGGAAGATGTGTCTCTGTAGCATTTACAAAGGGAAAAAATATTCCTTCAAAAAGAATTGGAATTTGTGACAAAAAAGGATAAACAAGTACATAAGTTCTTGAAACATACATGCACATACATATACATGAATAAACTGTCAAGTAAATGAAGACTCTCTTGTAGCAGGTGGCACCTGAGCTGCTAGGGCTTCGAAGAGATGGAGGGGAAAAAAGAGAGCCCTTTCGGCCTGGGCCACAGATTGTGCAAAAGCTTTGAGTTTAGAAATGGAATGTCCTATGGAAGGAAGAACAACTAGGTCAGTTTGGCATAGGCAGTACAGGAAGGGGAGAAATGCAAAATGTAAAATAAGCCTGGAAAGGTAGCCTGTGACCAAATGTGAAATGTCATATCACTCAACTAAAGAAGAGTTGGTAAAGGGATGTCATCTGAGAATGGGAAACAAATTTCTGGGCAATAGCTTAAAGCACAGAAAATATAGACTCCTGACCAGGGACGATCTTAATATAGCACCCCTCCCCCACCTTTTCTTGCTTCAATTTCCTGAGAAATCATTCTACAATCGGTGCCTGTACTTCATGTAACCTGACTATTATAAACTCTCTGGAATCTGACTTCAGTCTTATTATTCAACTAAAACTGCCCCTTCCAAAGTTACCAATGGTCACTTAAATTGCCAAATCTAGTGGTCTTCTATAATTCTCATCAGTCTTGGCCTCCCTTTGGTTTTTGACCTTCTACCATTGGATACTTTTTCCTCTCAGTTCCTTCTTTTCTTTTCCTTCCTTCCTTCCTTCCTTCCTTCCTTCCTTCCTTCCTTCCTTCCTTCCTTCCTTCCTTCCTTCCTTCCTTCCTTCCTTCCTTCCTTCCTTCCTTCCTTCCTTCCTTCCTTCCTTCCTTCCTTCCTTCCTTCCTTTCTTCTTTCCTTCCTTCCTTCCTTCCTTCCTTCCTTCCTTCCTTCCTCTCCCTTCCTTTCTGTCTTTGCTTCTTTCTTACTTCCTTTCTATACTACTAATATTTCTTGGTCTCCTTTACTGGATCTTCCTCTACATAGTAACTATGGGCATCCCCCAAGACTCTGCTTTGGGCCATCTTTTCTTCTGCCTCTATACTCTTTCTCTTGGTGATGTCATCAGTTCTCATGAACTCTATTGTCATCTCTATTTAATTGGTTTATCCAGTTCCAAGCTCTCTCCTGACCTCCTGTCTAGTATCTCCAACTACCTAAACAGTTAGATATTACAATATATAAAGCACTGGGCCTGGGGTCAGGAATACCTTACTTCAAATCTGACCTCAGATATTTACTAGCTGTATGAAACTGGGCATGGGACTTAATCTTCATCTATTCTAGCTCTCTTAACTATAAAATGGGGATAATAATAGAACCTAGCACTCTGTTGTTGTGAAGATAAAATGAGATCATATGTGTAAAGTGCTTAGTACATTATCTGGCATATAGGAGATGATTATTACATGTTTGTTCCCTTCTTTTTCTCACATTGGATATCCCAAATTAGATGTCAGATAGGTATCTTAAATTCATCATTTCCAAAACTCAACTTATTATTTCCCTTCAAAAATTCTCCTCCCTTCCTAAATTCTCTAGTTCTCTTGAAGTACTACTGCCAAGTCCTGAGGCTTCTACCTTTGTAATATTTCTTGTATATATCCCCTTCCTTTTGCCCACATACATGCCACCCTGGTAGAGGTCCTCATTGATTCCTGCCTAAACTATAATAATGAACTTCTGGTTGGTCTCTAAATCTCAAGTTTTCTCATCATTCCATTCCATTTTCTACTCAGTTGTCAAAAAAGATAATTTCCTCTTTGTTTGATCTTTTTGGGTTAGAGACATAGTACTAACACTTCTGGGTCAATGGACATTTACACCTTTGTAACTTTTTGAGATCCAAGTTGTTTTATCCAGAATGGTTGTACCAAGTCACATCTCTATTAGCAGTATGTTAATACCTCTTCTTTTCTCATAGGTTGTCCAATGTTGGTTTATTTTCATTTTTTTAAAACTTCACCAGTCTGGGTCAAGTGGAACATTAAAAATTACTTTAGTTTGTATTTCTCAACTTACTAGTGCCTTGGATCACTTTTTTCCTTTATTTAGTTATTGATAGCTTAGATTTATTTTGCCATTTCATATCCTTTGACCATTTATCAAATGTAGAAGGTTACTTATTCCTATATATCCGAATATAATTGAAAACTGTCATGCTGTAGCAAACATAGGGGTCAGTCTTGTAGACACCTGGAGAGACTTGCATGAACTTATGGAAAGTGGGGTAAACAGAACTGGTAGAACAATTTATACAATAGCCACAACACAGTAAAATGAACATCTTTGAAAGGCTTAAGAACTCTGATCAATGCAACCATGATTCCTGAAGATTAGTGATGAAGAATGGTACTCATCATCTGATAGCAATATAATGGACTTGATATGTGGAATGATACACACATTTTTAGACATGATCAATGAAGGAATTTATATTGTTTGATTATGATTATAACAAAGGTTTGTTTTTCTTCTATTTTTCAATGGGGGCTGGAGATAAGAGAAATGTATATTAATTGAAACATTCAACTCTGACTACATTCAACATTCTCCATATTTTTCTTGGAGTAAAGAGAGAGAGAAATGAAACACATAAGCAATAGCATCATTAGCAAATGTCCTAAATCCTAGCTCACAAAGAAAGAGGAAGAGAGAGGGAGGGAAGGGGGAGAAAGAAAGAAATAGAGAGAAAGAAAGAGAAAGTTCCCAGGGATAGAAAGCCATTTTTCTACCCCTCCTGCAGTCCCAGCACCCTTAGAAAAATACAGAAAGTTCAGTTTTCATCACAGGTTTCCAGGCAAATGTTAGAAACAGACTGTCACTCATTTGGCATCCAGCAGGAAAGCAAAAAGGTAAGAAAAAAGGCCATTGCCAATATCTCACATGCTAAAGTGACAAAGGAATATTTCCTAGCTCTGCTGGATACAATACGGTAAGCTCCTGATGTGATATATCTGGGAAGAAAAGTGCTGTAGTTCACAATTACAGTAAGGATTATTTATTATGGTACTGACTCAGTAATGTGAGGGACAGCAGGGGGAACAAGCAGAGCCTTGCTCTTAGTACTGCATTTTTCAGCTTTTATTAAGGTGGAAAAGTGTATCATTTATCTTACTCACCCACTTTTAAGAAAGAGCTTCAGATACAGTTCTTAGAAACTAACCCAGGAATAACAGTGGTTCAACAGAGAATGCAATAGAATAGCAAGTTCAATAAAAGATCAAGTGGGATCGAAAATAACTGTGTGATTTTGATTATTTATGCAAGGGAATGAGACAGGCCACCATTTTTCATTGACTACCTAAGTTATCTTTAAGAACAAAGATTCATTTGGGTAAATGTCTACAAATAGAAAACAAAGATGAACAAATACAGTAAAGACAAATGCATTAATTACAGATATTATCCCACTTGCTGTTCACAGCAAACATGAGGGGTAAGTACAACTTTAATCATTTTACCAAAAAACAAAGTGAGGCTCACACTTCTCCCATTTTGTAGATAAGAAAAACAAGAGTTAAGTGACACATAGCAAAAAATAACTAAAATTGATCATAAGCCATTTGAGAGGAAAGACTCTAAATTGTGTGCCTTTACTTTTGAGCACCTTGCTCAGTAAATACTCATAGTACGTAACTGACAAATATTTTCTGACTTGAATTTAATTGGAATTATATATGTATGGTAACTTACATGCTACAAAATGATTCAAATATTTGATGTTCATAACAACTATGTAATGAAAGTATTATTATCCTAGCTTTGTAGAGAGGAAAATGAGACTCAAGATTTGATAAGAAACTCATCCAACCTTAAAAATTGGTAAATGGACTGAAAATCATAAAATTTACATAGTAAAGTCTACTAAGAGCTCATCTAGTCCCCTCATCTTCATTTTACAGATTAGAAAACTGAGGCATATACCACTCTTTATTGATCAATTCTTTCTTCTAGGCCAGGGATTCTTAAGCTGGACTCTGAAC
This sequence comes from Petaurus breviceps papuanus, assembly GCF_028583685.1. NCBI lineage: Eukaryota > Metazoa > Chordata > Mammalia > Diprotodontia > Petauridae > Petaurus > Petaurus breviceps. The sequence goes on from NW_027186304.1 coordinate 58,845,014, forward strand.
TTTACAAAAAAAATATTTTAATAACTGTTTCAATACGATCAGTTTCCTTTGTAACACCATGCCTTTCATTTCATGCATGTAAAACAAGTATTTTCAGAAGCATTCCATTGGATTTACCAGCATACCAAAGGGGTCCATGACAAAACAAAGTTAAGATCCAATGTTCTAGACATTCTAGGGGAGAGAGAGAAAACAAATGAATGAGACATGAGCCCTACACTGACAGAAAAAAGCTGCAAATAATACAAACAAGTGTTAAATTAGTTGTAGAATTATTTCTTACAGATATTTATGTCTTTAAATGTTCTGAAGAGAGGGAGATGAGTGAAACCTGGAATGGTAAGGAAATATCATATTTTGTTTTAGGAATGAATTGGATTAGATAACCTTGAGATTTCCTCTAATGCTAAGATTCTGTGATTCTGGGACTTTAACAAGGCCTTAGGACAGTACATAATAGTTCTGAGATTCAAACTTGGGTCATCTGACCTCAAAATCAGTGTGTGATTCAGATTTAGACCAATTAGACAACATACAGCACCATTATCAACTATAGTCATTGTTGGTATAGGTTAAAATCTAAAAATTATAAGCCTTCTTGTTAGTAACATAGGCTATAATATGGATGAATTTATTAATACATGTGATTTTGTGTTTATGTACCATCTACCAGTAACATAAGAGTTGGTTATATTCTTTAGCAGTGAGAGTCTCTATTAAGTAATATCCAGGGTCTACCTTATTGGCAAATATCTTACATTTATAGATTACTGTAGGCAAAAGAGTTTATATGCTAGAGCTTCTTTTACTTTCACAACCCTATTAAATGGATACTTCAAGTATCGTCACTCACCTTTTATTATAATAAAATTGAGGCTTAAAGAAATTAAATGGTTTATGTAACCTTAACAAGGTTACATAGCTAATGACAATCAGAGTCAGGACTAGAATCCAAATCCTCAACAAAACATGTACAAGCCAGGCCCAGAATGATGGATTTTAGTATTGCTCATCTCCCATTTGTCAACATTAATTTATTTTTATCTGTAATGTTAGAAGATTTCCTGGTAAGCTATTTTTGACAAGATTGTCTGTCTATGGATACCTTATTCCTTTCTAGCTATCAGGAAGGGGGCTTCTACATTTTCACTGGAACAAAAGATCTAAAAATTGCAGCATCGATTGGCTATGGGACTGAATTGATGAAGCAGCATTCTGTAAAATGGTAAGAACTTTCCCTCTAAAAAAAATAAGAAATCTAACATTCAAATGAAATTGATGATCATCACATCAATCATAGAGTATGCAGAAAAGGTAATTTTTGCTTCTATTCCTCAGTAGACAAGATGAAATAATGGTAAAAAAAATGTAAGGGAGATTCATATTGCATTACCTACTCCATACTGAATTCTCACATGTTAGGTTGCAAAGTAACTATTTAAAAGAATTTCAAGAGGCTAGGCTACTGGACTGAATCTAAGATAATTTAATAGCGATAAAATGCAGTCATACTTTAGTCGTCAATTTCTCATGTGAATGAGCTATGACAAAGACTTCTAACACCTCTAAAGGTCAGCTGAGGTTAGAGGGTGGAGAGGAAAGAAGAAGCAAGTACACAAGGATTATACTTAATTAGGTTCACAGGAGGCCAAAGAAAAATTGAGCTTGACAATTATTTTGTGCATTTGGGCCAACAATATGGGCAATTCAAGACAAAAATCTTCCAGTGTATTAGATGATGAGTATTAGAAATGAGTTCTCATCAAGATTCCTAGCTGACCAACCCGGGTCTTGTCAGGCAAATAGGCCTTGTCATTTAAAATGACAAAAGTAATTTAGTGTGTGCCACTCTCCCTTCTCTATGCTGGTTCTAGTTGGCCAACCCTGACACATGCTGATTTGGTTCCATAGTTTACTAAAGTTTCCAATCACTTTCTATCCTAAACCTAGTATACATGTGGAAGCCCATAAGTTCTGGCTGAAATCCCATATTAGGAATTCATTTTGCCAAAGTAAATGCAATCTATTTCCCTAGGTAAGTTTTCTTTTTCTTTTCTTATTTCAAAGTATCATGGTTATAGTTTGAGAAGAAAGAGGAAGGGGTCTCTATGCACATTTTGGAACTCTATCAGTTTAGTAACACTTAAGGATCTCTTAGAGAGGAAAACACTCTGTAAATATGAGTTAACAAAATATGGCAAATTCTTAATGAATGAACCATTGTTTCAAAAAACAAGATAGCTCGCTGTCTTTTAGTAAGGGAATAATACTGGAGTTTTTGTTTTATTTTTTTCTTATATCCTTTTGTGAGAGATAGGATAGGTATGAGTAACTGTCCACAGTTTAATCAGACAAATTCGAACTTGATAAATTGTGTAACTTAAATAAAGTTCAAATAATACTTTTTCACCCTCTCCTGAGCGAGTATTCCTATCATCAACTTTTTTTTTTCTTTCAGCAAAATGTTCCATTATCAACTCTGTGATTATTGTGGAGCTGTATGACTTATAGTTTTCACAGTGATATTTAATAGAGTTGGTATGCTTCCAAAAATAAAAAAGCAAGTAATAATAAAATTTCAAATGACCAGGCAACACTTAATGTGGATAATTTCATTCGTAGCTCAGGGCCTTTCAGTTCTATTTCATCATTGTCATGGGGGATGGGGGGGGGATACAAGACAATGGGTAAAATGCTGAAAGAAGAAAGTTTCTATTCACTATATAATCCAATTACATCAGCCACAGAGACCAACCTTCTCTTCTACTTTAATATTTTAGGTATTTCAAAGGGTTCTTCATTCTATTTATTCTGTGCCACCTTCCAAGGGGTAAATGCATTGATAAAGCTAAATAAAAGTAGAAAGTAGTACTCAGTTGTACTGAAAAAGTCTCATGTGTAAAGTATGAGTTAGTTACACCAGCCACTCATTGAGGTGGCTATGATGAAGAAACAGCATGGTATAGTAAAAAGAGTTCTAAGTTTGAAAGCAGGATTTGAATATTTCCTCTTACACTAATTGTGCGACCATTGGCAAGTCTTTATTCCTATGCAGTCTGAGACTGGCCTTGTTTCTGTTTCTCGAATGTGGCATCCCATTTATTTTCTCTGTGTTTTGCAGCCTGTTCTCTGTGCCTAGAATACACTCCATTCTAACTTCTATCTCTTTTGATTCTTTGTTCTTGTGTTTGTTGTTGTAGCCCTATTTGGGTTTTTTTTTTGGCAAAGATACTGGAATGGTTTGCCATTTCCTTCTCCAGTTCAGAGGACAGCGAGGTGGCACAATGGATATAGGGCTAGGCCTGGAGTCAGGACTGAGTTCAAATCAGGCCTCAGACACTAGCTTTTGTGACATTGAGCAAGTCACTTATCCCTATTTACTTCAGTTTCCTTATCTGCAAAATGAGCTGGAGAAGGACATGGCAAACCACTCCAGTATCTCTGCTAAGAAAAGTCTAAATGGAAATACAAAGAATCAGACATGACTGAACAACAAAATCTCAAGCTGATTTCACAGATGAGAAAACCAAGGCAAATAGCATTAAGTGACTTGCACTAGCAATGTCTGAGAATAGATTTGAACTTAGATCTTCCTGACTCCCGGTCCGATGCTCTATTCATTGTGCCACCTAGCTTCCTGAAAAGCACAACACCTTTATGAAACCTTTTAAATCAACTCAAGTGCTAATGCCTTCCTGTTGAAATTACCTTGTAATTACATTGTATACATTTATATGTGGGCATGTGCTCATCCAAATATAATACAAACTTGAGTACAAGGATATTTCATTTCTCTGTGACTCCATTGTTTTTTTGCTAGTGTTATGGGTTTAATGAATGTGTGTTGATTGATTAAAATTTTCTGCACTTCAGTTTCCTCATCTATAAAATGGGAGATTTATTACCTATAGTACCTATCTCTCCAAGTTGTGGAAATCAAATAGAACACATTTGTAAATTTTTAGCCCTAGGTAAATTACTTTGACAAAATAATATAAAAACAATAGACTTTGGTATAAGATGGGATTCACCTTGAAACCCATACAAAGGGGTATAGTTACTAAGGTACCAAAAGAAGTCAGCCATAAGCAGCCCCATTAGTAGGCAATACTGAACCTAAGTCAAATTCATTAGTAGAGAAAGAACCCAAGTTTGGATGTATGTGCCACAGAACAGTAAATGAGTGCGGAGACTGCTTAGGAAAGTAGAGAAAAGTTTATTTATTCTTTCTTATGAGAAAGGGCCCTCTGCCCCTGTCACTCAAATGGCATCTGCCAGGGAGAGAGCAACAGGTAGAAGCAAATCCACGGTTATATAAACTTCTAACGCAGAAACCCAACCCCCCAACTGCCTTTCACTCTCATTGGTAGGGAGGCCGGCCCACAACCTAAGCATGGGAATCTATCTTGGAGACAAAGGACCCAGAAACATGTGGGTGTCCAATGCAAGGCCAGGAAGGCAGTTTTATCCTTATTTGGCATACCTTGTGCTGAGGTGGCATTGGGGACAACCATTGCTCTAAGTCCCAGATTCCTGTAAGGTCAGGTGACCTCTAAACTTAGACCTGGTGGATGCTGAAGTCACTCTAGATTTGATTTTTTTAGAATGGGGAAACTTCACTGAAAATTATCCCTTGCAGATGGGAACACAGGTAGGAATTTGGGGAGCAAAAAATGTCCATGTAGTAATTTCACTCTGATGATGCAGAAGACTATAAGCCACTAGCAGGGCAGAGTCTATTTCAGGCTATTGCTTGGATCACAAGAAGGCACCATATTTGAGTAGAGTGTAGGCACTTTGATGTTTATAATAATCATCTAACAGAGATAATGAAAATATTATCTTTTGGGGGAGGCTAGATGGCGCAGTGAATAGACCCCTGGCCCTGGAGTCAGGAGGACCTGAGTTCAAATCCGGCTTCAGACACTTAACCCAAAAACTAGCCCTTTGACCTTGGACATGTCACTTAACACCAATTGCTCTCCAAAAAAAAAAAGAAAGAAAATATTATCTTTTCATTATTGACAAAATGATGATGTGACTTTAAAATGATAATGTATATGTGTATATATGATTATTGCCATATGCACACACATATACATTATCATTTAAAATTAGTAACTGTACTTTCAAAGTAAAGGAGGCAATAGACAAAATTTTTGGACTGTAATAAGAAAATACTCACTTTGGCCTGGATTTGTGTTAAATGCACTTTAAAAGTAGATTAATTGATTCTGGATATAATTAGCTTTACATCAAACTATATCACCAAAATTTATTTTGAGCTCCTATTGTGTTTTTAATGGGTATTATGAAAAGTACTTTTTGTTTATTGTATATGGTTTTCATTTAACAAATAAAAACTTGTTAGAAGAGTTGATGTAGTAGACCCTAATTGCATTATTTGCACATATAAGATTTGTATGGCATGAAAAATTTTCAGTAAAATACATACACATGCATGCATGCCTTTAGAAGATTTTCTTGGGCATGTGTAGATATAGGTTTTGCTTCATGAAAAAAAAAGTATTTTTTATTATTACTATAATATTATATTATTATATAATACATTACATTATTGTTGATTAAATGCAAAATTAGAGATTCATGAGGCCTTCCCTAACTAAACAAAAATGAAGAAAAATAGGGAGCACATTTTTGAAACAGTACAGAGCCTTGTTTGGACCTTTGTTGACTACAGTAGTGAGTTCTAATATATTCTTCGTAAAATTAGCCAATTTTGATTTTTACTGATGAGAAAGATAAAGAATAACTTGATTAAAATCAAAATGAGTGATTAACATGTACTATTGCATTGACCATTTAAACCAAGAGGTTAATTACCAAGAAAATCTGGTATAAGATAATAGAAAGTAGATGGGTTAAATAACAGTGCAGAACTTAACTCTGAAAATGAATGCAGACAGCATTAAAAGAATGGAAGAAAGTTCAGTCATACCAAATATACCTGTTCAATTATTTGTGTATCTATGGTCTTCCAAAGCAAGGAGTTATTCCTTGTTGGGCTTTGTATCTCAACTGTCTAGCATATCACCTTACATGCAGTAGGCATTCAATAAATATTTGTCTAATTAAATTGTAGAATAGACATGCCATGTTCTTGATGCTTCTTTTCTCATTTTCTTGTCATCTAAAAATGATCTAAAATCCTTATATCTGCTTCCATTATTTGGCCTCACAGCTCAGGTTAAAGAAAAGACCTATGTATAGGTATTTACAGAAAATTGATTGTCAAGAAGCTGATATAAACAAGAGCTTTCTTATGTAGTGCAGCTAGCAGGCAAGAAGCATACATATTCAGACACTATAGAGTTATAAAAACAGACAGAGATTTGTCCCCACAAATACAAAAAACTTACTCAGCACAAAAGAGAAGAATATATGTCAGGGAAGAATTGTGGTAAAATATGAGGTTCAAGTGGGAAAATTATATATAATCCTGAGAATGGACTTGACTTGAGAAAGG
>NW_027186304.1:58851600-58873221 GCF_028583685.1 Petaurus breviceps papuanus
AGAGAGAGAGAGAGAGAGAGAGAGAGAAAGAGAGGGAGAGAGAGACACTTATTGGAACCACAAACTGGGAGATGGATCTGATGTTCACTCTCAAAGGCAGCAGCAAGAGGATTACTTAAGGCTCTTGCAGCTGGTCAAGAGTTTCATCTAGGGGTGTCTAGGTGGCACAGAGCACCAGCCCTAGAGTCAGGAGGACCTGAGTACAAATTGACCTCAGACACTTAACCCTTACTAGCCTTGTGACCTTGGGCAAGTCACTTAACCTCAATTGCCCTAACCTCTCCCCTCCAAAAAGCAAAAAACAAAACAAAACAAAACAAAACCCAAAAACAAGTTTAATCTAATCAAATCTGCAAACATGAACTACTCTTCACACAGTTAACATAGATCTGAACAGCAGAAAAAGTATAATTTTTTTCTTTGTCTGTATGCCTTATGGGTATTAGGACCATTTAACCTAAGTGACTCCATTCTGGAATTATATTATTATAGCTATAACATCAAAAAAATCTAATGTTTACAATAATTACATTGGACTCATAGCTTGCTGAGTCTCTTTACCAAACAAATGATTCTATGAAAAGAGAAGAGTCCTGCTTATTTTTCTACTAAAAATAAAATTCATATGCTTTAGAGATATTTTACGATTCAAATATTTTAATAATATTTTCATAGCTCAAAATTATGTTCCATGAATAATATGTAAAATTGGGATGAGTTGCATTTTCAAAGAATAGCTCCTTATGTTGCTCTTTCAAGATACATATGTGCGATGCCTGTGTGTATCTTAAAATACATAAAGAAGTTAAAGATCTCTCCCTTTCCATGTGTGTATATTCATGTGTACATGTATATATGTTTTTGTACACTAGTTCTAGCATCCAGTATTTGTTTACCATTATAAGTCTAGGCTACTAGTTTAAAGATAAGCCAGGCAGCCTATAAAGCCATGAAATCAGGAGTTGGTGTCGGGAATAAATTTGTACTACATTTTTTACATGCCTGCAACCTGTCATTCTCTTTTATCAAAAGGTCTTTGCCTTGCGAGGGAGAAAGCTGATAGTTTTTGGTAAATATGCTAAGATTCTTATGTTATAAAAACCCTACATTTTCTTATCAAGATTATTTTCAAATTTCCTTTATACCTTTATCCGATTTTAGGGATTATAACTCAAAAGCCATATGTTATTTTATGGAGCAACTGATTTTCCTATGAATTATATTTTTTAAGTCTGAATCATCAATTATGTAAAAAAAAAGATTTTCACTGTCTATACAATCAAGGAGGGAAGTCTTATCCTTTAAACAGTATGTCAGTCCACATACATATATATATTCAGCATATTTTTAAAGAGTAGTTACTATATGCTTTGCTGATCCACACTTAGACAATAAAGGCAAAGTGAAAAACAAAAGGGCTGCGGGGTTGTGTCATTCTGAATGGTGATGAGCCTTGAGATCTTCTCACATGATAATCAGGACAGAAATCAGAGCATGTTTAGCCTGGGGAAGAGATATAGAGGAAATAGATTGCTGTCTTTAAAGGTCTAAAGGGCTGCCATGTGGAAGAGATTAACTTTACTTTGCTTGGCCTGGAAGGAAAAACTAAAAGCAATGGCTAGAAGTTGCAGAGAGGATGATTTTAGCTTTAGATGTTGTGACTTTTTCCCTAACAATTATAGCCCCACCAAAGTGGATGGGCTTTCTCAAAGCATAATGCATTTTCATTGTATCACTAAAGATTTCCCCATAAAGGCTAGATGACTACTATATAGAGAGCAGATTTTGATACAAGTCTAGAGTCCCTCTGAAGCCCTTTCCAATGCTGACATTTTGTTAACGCTAGACTTGGAGTTGAGAGACACTAGACTTAGAATCCTTCTTTTGGCATTTTCTAGTCAAACAAACATGGGCAAGTCAACACTTCTGTAAGCCTCAGTTTCTTTATGTGTCACTCTTTTTACCTCACAGAACCTTTTGATTCTCATTGCATATAACCTCTTAATTTTCTTATTTTGAACCATTCCCCCCAATATATTTTATTTGCCATCTACCCCATGTCATCCAGGGTTGTTCTGAGTAACTGATGACGAATGGAAAATGAGTTATGGTAGCGGGGCCAGAAAGGTCCCATCTTCAGAACATATACAATGTACTTTGCTTGCTGTCAGCCCACATTGATGCTTGGAGACCTGCTTCTGGAGTCTCTGGTATTGTAAAGACCCTCTTTCTGATTCAGAGCTTGTATAGGCATTTTGTCATTGGTTCCTGTATACTTACCATTGGTAGAATAAAAGACTTTTACTTGGTGGTTGAGCTGAAATCAATTGCTCAAATAAAGAATTCCTGCCTTCAAGAAACTTATCTTCTGATAGGGGAACACATCACATGGAAGGAGGTGTTCAGAGTGAGCCTGGATGGTATGGGTGCTTCCTAAAATTAATGTTTTAAGACAGACTTGCCCATAAGAAAAGAAGACTGTAGAGGGAGATTTGTTGCCAGCATGAAGAAGGCCACTGAGGCAAAGGTCAAGAAGCATTCAGGAAAGTCATAGACTGAATAGGTTTTGGGGTAAAAAGGAAACATCATAATCTTGTTTTCCTTCTAGTGACCCCAAAATTGTTTTCAGTCCTTGAGTGAGGACAAAGGTTGTGCCAGCAGCCCAATTTCCCCACCTAGTCTGACATTCTGCTTCTCTGTGCTTTCCTGCTCTTAATTGAAAGAGTGTCAAGAAGGACTGGATAAGACTGTGATCTTGTAAACTTCAAAATATTGGAGGAACCACCTGAGGTCCAATGATAGGAGAAGGACACAGCTGCAGTCGTCAGGTAAGGAACCAGTGTAGCACCAAGAAGTGCCTAGCACTGAATCTAACAGACACACAGATTTCCTTTGCATGCAGGGTATTGAATCCTATATGCAAGGGGAGAGCTCATCCAATGGCTATACCACACCCAAAAATGAACTCAGTGGAGCAAATGTTTAATAACAACCACTTTAAATTTGACCCTACTGTCCTTGGGAAGAGAAGAGATTATGTCTTAGTACTTGTACTTCTTTTCTTACTATTTTTTCTCAGTGAATGTCCCTTTGCACAAGCTAATGGAGAGTAATTGTTTACCAATGATATTGAAAAGGTATCCATTGAATTAATGATACCAGGGAGTTCTAATGGGCATTGGCAGATTATATTAGGGTAGTAATCACCGATTATTGAAATGCCAAAGGTATCTGAAGCTGATACCACTTCCCCTCAGTATACCTCTAGAATCCTAATGAAGACATGCAGCCAGCCCCACGCTGGGCGCCTGACATGCTAGTGTTCATTTGGTTGTGAGGGTAACACACTAACAGTTCAAGGTAGTCCAGGGCCTCTAAATGCTACAAAAGCTTTTCAAAAGTTAAATAACAAAAATTTAAGCTATTATTATTCATACTAGTGACATTTAAGTAGTAGTTTAACAGTGAATTTCTGTATATGATGCTTTAATCTACTGATAGATTGCTGCTAGATTTTTCAGGTATCATAATTCTGAGGAGCTGACACTCACCCCTACCCCCCCCCCACAGACACACACATATAATATACATGGTATTCGTGAGATTTTGCAATAGGATAGAAAAAAGGACCTTGATCACATGTTATCTAGAAGATTGAAGCCTACAGAATCTCTGTTTTTCTGAATGCCCATATTGCTGTCTAGGACCTAACCATTCTTCTAGGTACAGAGATTAAAACCCACGACATAATCCTTGAATCCTCACTTTTTCTCACTACACATATCCAACCAGTCTCCAGATGCTGTCATTACTGCCTCTCAAATCTCTTTTTTTCTGTATTTACACAGTTACCATAGTTGGAGGTCTCATAACTTCTCTCCTGAGCTATTACAACAGCCTCTTAATTGGTCTCCCCTCTTACAAGTCTCTTTACACTCCAATACATCCACTACACAGTTACTAAAGTGCATGTCTGCCCAGGTTACTCCTATCCTATACAAATTCCAGGTGCTGTTATCTCTATGAGCAAATAGAACACTCACCTATTTGGCATTAGAGTCTTTCGCAAAAATATACACATATAGAAGTATGCAAAACAGATTAAAATAGATAAAAGGGGACAGGGGAAGGACATGAGCACTGTGTGATCAGGAAAGGCTTCATGTAGAAAGGGATGCAACAGCCAAGTCTTGAAGAGGGAATTTCAGTCATAGGACACATTACTCACCTTCATAAACTCTATGATCCAGTCAAACTGACCTCATTGTTCCTCAGATATGGTACTCTATCTCCTTCTGTATTTTTGTTCTGGATAATTTCCACACATGAATGAATCAAATTCATTCCCTAATGCTCCTCCCCACACACACCCCTTCTATCTATTGTGCATAGTCCTATGTAGGTATAAATATCTATTCTGTGTAAGATGTGTGTATGTGCTTATACATACACATAGAGGTATCTTCTTTGTGTATGTAAATATATATATGTCCTATTACACATACATAGGGCATCTTCTGTGTACATATATACTACATACATACAGATATATAGGTACCTATTTTGAATATATAATATGTATATCTATATATATATATAAACCTACATGTATACATTTTATCTCCCTTGATAAAATGTAAGTTCCCTGAAGTCAGGGGCTATTCTCCATTTGGCTTCCTATTTCTAGCATCTAGCATAATATCTGGCACTCAGAAAGCACTTAATGAATGCCTATGGACTGATAGACAATTCAGCTTGGTATACTTATAAAGATACATAGTGGTTTATAGGGAAAACACTGTATTTGGAGTCAGATAGACCGAATTCAAATCCTAACTTTGATGCCTCTGTGAGCTTGGTCATATCACAATCAACATTGCTTAGCCTCAGTTTTTTTCATCTATAAAAATAAGGGAATTAATTGTATTTGATAGTCTTTAAGGTCTATTAAAACTCTAAATATGATGTAGACATGTGAGCACACACATACACACACATGCATGCATGTATAAAAGAATCAGGTTATTGCATATAGAGATATGTTTTGGTGCCCAAGGAACTAAGACTAAATCCAGAGTAGTTTCCTGACTACTTTGGTACAAGGAATTATTTACATCAATGAAATCACAAGTATGAATCATAATATGCACAAAAACATGTGTGTATGCATGTATGCATGCTTTTGTATGTAATTTTATCTAGGGGAAAAACCTGGTACAAAAAATGTACTAACAGAAGTAGAATTAGCTGGCTGTTCTAAGCTTATAAGAAACTATGCAATTGCAAAATAAAGTCACTTTCCCTGCTGAATCAGCACCATTGGCAATTAGAATCATTCAACTTCTTTCCAAGAAATACAGACAATAAAATTTACTGCAACATTTGATAACCACATTATGAGTGCTTTAATTCTCTCTATTCCATCAGTAGAATCTAAAGGAGCCAGTAACCCCATTTACCATAAGAACAGGGTAATATGTATCTGAGATGATGAGATTTATTGTACATTTAATCTGTTACACAAGTGAAAGGTCGTAGTCATTATTATACTATTTAAATGTCTAATAAAACTGTTCATCTACTGTTTTAGTTTATTGTCTGGGTCATAGGGTCCATGCATTAAAGTCAACGAAAAGCTATATCTCTTTCAAACAAAAGTATATTTCCAGCATCTTAGCTGAAGTGTAATAAAGCTGGCCAGAACATAACTTGCTAGAGCATTCTTTTACAGTAAAATTTACAGTCCTAATCAAAGCTATGGGCAAAAAATAAAAGCTTATGGACAGCTAAGTGGCACAGTCGATAGATTGTCAGGCCTGGAACCAGGAAGACTCATCTTCCTGAGTTCAAATCTGGCCTCAGACATTTACTAGCTGTGTGACCCTATGCAAGTCACTTAGCCTGTTTGCCTCAGTTTCCTTGTCTGTAATAAGAACTGGAGAAGGAAATAGCAAACAGCTTTAGTATCTTTGGCAAGAAAACCTCAAATGGGGTCAAGGAGAGTTGGACATGACTGGAAAAAAAAAACTGAACAATAGTCAAAGCTAAGAAAGACCCAGACTAAAGCAGCTGAGCAAGCAATATTCACTAACCCTAATATTTTTTGTTCTTGCCTGACTTGGGCCCTGATGCTCCCACAGTCTCCCATTCCTGCTAGGATGATTCTTTACCACAATTTCCATTGTGACTAACACCATGAAAAGTAAAGATTTCAAAGATTCTTGGTACCTGAATGCCTATAATATGTTGTTTTTATTGCCTCCTGGTGCCAGGTGATTGGGAGATAGCCACTAGAGATAAGGAAAGATATAGAAATCAAAACTTAGCAACATAATGTTGCTAAAAGAGCAAAGGTAGGAGAAAGTAGAGTAGCAGCAAATCCTCTGAAATGTCGGAGTCTAGGGCAAATGATTGGCACCAGTAACTAGGTAGTAAGCAAAGGGAAAAAGGAAATAGACACGTGGAGGCACCTCAAGAGGCAGCATAAAAACCTGACATGCCTTCTAATGGATGCCAACATTGTGCCTAAGTTTCTATGGCCAAAAATAGTCAGGTAGAAGCCCAGTAATAGCCTTTATTGGAATCTGCTTGAGCCTTGGGGAGTTAAATCTGTATTATTCTCTCTCTCTCTCTCTCTCTCTCTCTCTCTCTGTCTCTCTCTCTGTCTCTCTCTCTGTCTCTCTCTCTGTCTCTCTCTGTTTCTCCCTCTCTCCTTCCATCCCTCTGCAAAATGCAAAATTAATTTTATAAATTTACACATGATTATCCACATATTATATACATATGTGTACATTCATGTACCCCTAAATAGGCAATACTAGGAACACAGGACCAGCTACATATGGATTCCTATCTGCAGTCAGCTACACACACACACAAACACACACACACACACATATATATATATTATATATGATGTATTGAATCTCTAAATATGATATATATACATATAAACATACATACATTTTTTCTGACTAGCTTTTCATTGAGATCATGGAATCAGTCTCAAAATTAGAAACAATACCATTTAGTCTGATTTGAACTTGCGTGAAAATCCTTTATATAACACTCCCAAGGAGTGGTGATCCAGCTGCAGCTCAAAGAACTCAAGTGATGAGGAATTCAACACTTCCTGAGACACCCCATTCTACCTTGGAACAGCTTTAATTGTTAGGAAAGACATCTTTATAGGGAACTGAAATCAGCCTCTCTGTAATTTCCATCCATCAGCCTGAATTCTGTCCTCCAGGTCCAAATAGTCCTTAGGCTATGGAGCAAGTCTAATTCATCTTCCAAAAACAGCCCTTCAAGTACTTGAAGGGAGCTATTACTCTCTCCTTTCTAAGTCTTCTCTTCTCAAGACTAAACATTCACAGTTTCTAATCCTCCCACCTGAACTTGATTTAATTTGCTGTGAGCCTTCTTAAACTATGGCTTCCAGAATGGAACACAAGGCCCCAGATGGCACTGGATCAGTCTGGAGTAGAGTACTATTCTCCCCAAACTTATCTTGCAATAATTGCTAATTCCTTCCCATTTTTTATCCTTATCATTATTGCGAATTATTGAGGGATAGTCCTTCTTTCCACTGCCAAAAGCAAATAAGGGAAATAGTTTCTCATGAAATTCTTATCAGAACCAATGCCATTTTTAGAAATCTCAGTAATATTTTCAGGACTTGGCAGTAACCTAACACAAATTTCTGACCCACAATTTCTTTGACATTTCTTAGATAAATGAACTCAAAATGCAGAACTTACTGTACGTGAAATAGGCTACAATGAACAGTCACAAAGAGAAAGAAATTTTTCAGATGGAGTTATATAACTTTTAAAATGGGATTTTTAAAGGTCAAAACTCCTTTCATTAGGAACAAGCACAGGGGAAATAACACATTGGACCAGACTCTCTGTTCCCAAGACTCACCTTCTACTCAGAGAGTAAATCAGAGCTCAGAAAGTTATGAGGCAATATTCTAAGTGGACAGAGTGTGAGGCCTGAAGTATGGAAGCCCTGGGATAAAATCCTGACCTAGATATTAACTTCATGACCCTAAGCATGTCACTTAACCTCTGTTTGCTTGAGTTTCCTTTTCTGTAAAATGAAGATAATAATGCCTACCTCCCACAATTGTTATGAGGATAAAATGTGATATTTGTAAAAGAGCTTACAAACCTTAAAGTGAACATAAATTCTAGCAATTATTATGATTATTACTATTTTATTATAATCATTATTATCTCTTTTAGGCTACTAATTAGTATGCTGTTTTATAGTATATTAAATGATACTCTAATATATTAAAAAAAAAGTTCACATATGTAAGTTGCTTGGTAGAGCCCCAGCAAAGAACATATACCAGATCTATATAGTCACAAGCTAAATACAGCACCCTAAGATGTGAGGGACCTGCTTTGTTAGGAAAATCTTTACAGGAACAGAAAACCCAGTGTAGGATGTTTCCATAATAATCACAACTAACCAAGTAGCAGTTTTTTTGTGGGGGTGACTCTCACCCCCAGGGTCATTTGGTCAAACTTCCTGTAATAGTAATGGGAATTTGAAGATCTTCCCTGCCCTTAATAAGTCTAAGTGAATTTGAGGACCTTCCATATACCTTGCCCCCTAATAGACTGAATGTGGTCACATGGAGCCTGCCATGGGAGGGGTTTGCTGAAGGGTAGAACAGAGCCCAACAGGAGAAGCTTGCTTAGGGAAGGCTTGATTTTCAGGAGGTACAATTTTTGTTACTTTGTAGTCAAGTGGGTCATGAGTGTTGTGATGTTCTCTGACCCAGGAGAAGGTTTGATGGAAGGTTTTGCTTTGGGGCTCACTTTGTGAAGAGTTGTGTGATTTGGCCAGATGAGACTCTGGGCAGTTGTTGAGCCCCCGGCTTTGAAAACCCAGATGTTGGTGCTTCTCTCTCTGGTAACTAACTATATGTATGTGATGGTCAGACAGCTCAAAGCCCTGTCTGTTTAAATTGTGTTTATTTTCTCTGTCTGTATTTTTGTCCACTTGTAACTTGTTTGTGTTCTCTGAAGCTCAGGGTGCTTTTTCCCCTGAACTAGGTATATGACATATGTCTGATTAGAGTAAGATTGTTTTTTTTTTTTGAGTTTGTTTTCCTTTAGAAAAGAAGATCAAAGAACATGTGCTAGCAGCCATCCTGGGTGTGCTAGGCTGCTTGCTGCTCTACTTCCTTAATTGCTTTCTAGGATAGTGTGCAGATGAATGGTAAAGTAGGTGCATAATAGGTATAAATTATATTGATTTTAATAGGATTCTCAATTCCATCTTGATTTGTCATTCTGAATGTCATACTAGCAAAGAATATCAGCAAAATAGTTGACTGAAGGGTCACATCCAAAAAGCAGCAACTGATAAGTCATGTAGTATCAACCAGTCAAATTATATCATTAATGTCCCACAGGGGCATGTTTAAGACTTGTTCTGTTCATTGACAATTGATACAAAATAGAATGAGTACAGATTATCAAGAAGTTTTAATTTTTAAAAATGTTAATCAAATGTGTCCATTACACTGTATTTGTCAGCTTAGTAGATTCTAGACACAAAATTAGAAATGTTTGGAGTGAGAATTTGTCTCAGACATGTATAAGCTATGGGAGTCTTGACAAGTTACATATTCTCTCTTTGCCTCTGCTCCCTCATCTGTAAAAATGAGAATGAGTATTTGTAAGGATCACATGAAGCACGCACTTTACAAATCTTAACTTACAATATAAATGTCTGCAGTTATTATCATGATAAACATGGGATCAAATTTTAACTGATCACTATGGACGGGATAAATTCTCTCCTATCACATAAAATAAAGGAAAATTAAAATGTGGACAAGTGCATGGTGGTACATAAACTATTGTCAGATTTATGTTAAACAAAGATATGCGAGGTATGACAGAGAGAACAGGAAGATACCCCAAACTGCTTTATGCAAATGAGATGGACACCATCACTTTCTCCAAAGAAATAAAAATGAATATAACAAATGGAAGGGTCTATGAAGGGCATGAGCAGTATGGTAAACACGGAACTCTGAAGAAGAGAAGTAAATGATGTCATCAAATACTTATATGACAGCAATAGATGTCACATGGGTGACATAGGGTCACATGGCTAAAGGAGAGACAACATGTTTATAGCTGGAGGGTTCAACTGGTGTACTTGTAATGTCAGAAGAAAGCAAAGAAGGCCTCCAACACATTAGCTGGATGCCCTTTGGTGATCTTTTGGGAGTATAAGGACAAGGGTCACATAAGATATGCAGGGAGACTATGATCTTCATTGTGGGAAAGAATTCCCAATCACTGGGATCACAGTCCCATTTCAGTATTTGAGTAATTGAGTAATTAAAGTCACACACTCATGATATATTAGAGTTTCAGATTTGGAAAGGACCTCAGAGGTTATCAAGGTTTTCCCATAACTGAACAAGAATCCTTTCCCCTAGGCTTCAGTTTATTTGCTCAATAATAGAGCTATTTGAAAATGTGATGACAGGAAGGAAAAGGCAGGGAAAAGGAAGATACGAAGAGATTAGGCAAGATTTTGTCTAGGGGGAAGATGGCCTTAATAAAAGGAGAATGGCAGTTAAAGTCTTAACAATAGAACAGAAAAAAAGTCAACAGCCTTCTTTCAAAAATCTTCCATGGCATTCTGCTGTAACTAGTTCTACTTAAATCAATAAACAAGCATTTCATAGGCAAATAGATTTAGAGCTATAGGAGATCTTAAACTTCTTGAGTTTAAACTTCTTCATTTTATAAATGAGGGAACTGAGGCCAAAAAGATGCAATGAATTCTCCAAGGTCACACAACAAATAAGTGTCTGAGACAGGGTTTGAACTTAACCCCTCTTGACTCCAACTTCAGCTTATATCCCTTTGTAGCAGCAAGCACCCTGTAGTCCCTAGGGTGGCTGCTCATACAAGTTCTTGGATCTGCTTTGTTAAAGGAAAGCAACTCAAAATGGGCTAACAAGCTTACTTTAATCAGTCAGACATACATCGTTTACCTTGTTCAGGGGAAAAAGGTCAGCACCCCAAACTTCAAAATATACAGACAGAATTATCAAGACATTAACAGGTCAAGTAGACAGCTTTCCAAACTGTCCAACCATTACATCCATACCCAGTCAACATCTGGGTTTCCACATCTGGGTTTTTCAAAGCCGGGGGACTCTCAACAACGGCTTCCCAGAATTCAGATCAAATCACAGAACACTTCTCAAAGTGAGTCCCAAAACAAAGCTGCACATCAGGGCTTATATAGCCTCCTGGCTCAGAGAATGTAACAACCTTATTGACTCACTGGCTAATCAAGAAGTATCTACTGAAAAACAAGCCTCCCTCCCCAGGCTTCAGGTGCATTTTAGCCTAGGGGCAGGGAAGATCTTTAAAATTTGCATTCCCATTACACCCTTATACTACATTACCTCATTAAACAGTTACTAGATATTGAATACACAAAGACAAAAGTGAAAATATCACCAGGTAAATGAAGCTCTTCAGCTTCCTTTCAAGTTATTTCAAACACTGAATAGTCTCTGGAAGTCTCAGGGTTGCAGTTGATCTAAGAGGCAAAATGTATCTTTAGGGACACCCCTTAGACACTTAGCTATTCTCTCCAAGTGCTTGAATTTTATCAAAGCAATATTTAAGTGAATTTTGTTTCCTTTAAATTAGGACAATACCAGTACCCTAGTCAGATCTGAGCACTAAGTTTCTTAAACTGACATATTTGTAGGACTTGGTTGGGGAAAATTTAAAAGGTCCAATTCTAGTGAGAATCACAATCAAGCATTGATACTCTTCATAAAAGTGGTATCAGTAGCTAGATATGGTTTGCTTTTAGGTTAACCATAAGCAAATATTCCCATCTATGGCTTAATTTAGATATAATGGTAATTCTTTTCCTCAAATAAACTGTTTCATCCTTTTTGTTTAGAATGAACAAGTTATAGACATGTGTATATCACAAGTAAAATAATAACAATTAGTAATAATGACAATAATGATTGATTGATTTCCATTGCTTTCAGAAGACTGGCATCTTAGATAAAAGCTTTTATGTAATTTTCCCCCAGCATTACCTTGAATTTGGAAAGAAATAATTCTGTCCATTCTACTTTGTTATAGAGTGAATTAAAGATTTATTATTCAACCATACAAAATTCTCTGTCTCCAGGGTTTGCTTTCTAAAATGTACATCACAAAAAGCTTCACCACTTTATTAGATAGCAATTAGTGCCCTAGCTGGTGATGTGAAAGTTAAACTGGGTAAAATTAATTGTTTTAGGGCACAGTTCAGGCCTATTCAAGAAGAAAAAGACCCAATTGTTGTTTTTGATGTTATATTCCATTAGGTCCACAAAGCAGTGTTTCATAAGAGCTAATTATGCTTCAGGCTATTGTTGGTAGTGAATTTTTAAAAAGGCATAAAAATCTTGAGATCTAGATCTAAATCCCAACTTTGCCCTTCCTTTAGAATAAGCTCTGTCTTTTACTTCTCTATGACTTATATGGGAATAATGCTGAATCTCATCGATACAATGCCAAGGGGTAACACTAACATAATTAAGTACTAAAAAATTTCAATTTCAGTTAAACATTTGGAAAATGTGAGCTTTTTTAAACAGTATGGTATACTCAAATATTTAAGACTAAGATCTCATCCATTTGGAAGTTGTGCCCTGTCCCCACACACACACCACCTCCCCTCCGCTCCATCCTTCCTTACCTTTCTCAGGTACAAATAGTTAAGGGGATAAAAGAAAGTTTCTGGGAGTTTGAGCATTCCATGACTAATATTTATTAAGACCCAGTCTATTCATGCATTCACTCATTTTTTCCTTTCTCCTTCCCTCCCTTCTTCCCTTCCAATTTGCTAGGTTTTAGCAAAACATTTAACAAAGACTTTCATGCTCATCCTGTGGAAAATGTGAAGACATATATGGGCTTGATCATAATATGGTTGGGTGAGTCCAAGAACTTGTTAAATGATGAGACCCAAAAGGCTAGTCATTAATGGTTCATTATCAACTTGGAATGTAGGTCTCCAAGACTGCCCCAGGGAACTCCTGGGTGCTTTACCCTATGTTGTTTTACATTTTTATCAGTGATTTGAATAAATTCATAAATGGCATGCTTATCAAAACAGCAGATGATTCAAGGCTGAAATAAAGAGAAAATGTACTGACAGATTCAAAATTTTAAAAGCTCATTATAAATTAGATTATGTACCAGAATTAAAGATAAATTTTAATAAGAATGTGTTTGAAGCCTTGCACTGGGTTCCAAAAATTACTTTTATGTGTTATAATATTTGAATAAATATTAAATTTCCTCAGTATATGATATATGTGAATATATGCAGATACATTAGAAAATCTAAAATATTATTATGTGTCATTTCTACAAGCAAGAGGAAGAATTACAACTAAACTATATAAAATACCATACATAAAATTTCTTATTTCATGAACAGCTATGTTTTACTGGATATTAACAAGTGGGGCTTCTTATTCTGCACTACATATATTAATAGAAAATTAATAATATCATCAATTAATAATCTCATCAAAGATGAGAATTTGTAACTGGTTATTCATACAATAATTACTGACTTTTTTCAATCAATTAGCTTTGAAGAAGAAACAATCATGTATCCCTACTTCAGCATTTTCATATTTTAAAAGTGCCTTTTATTGATTTTTTTTTGTCTTTACATCACAGTCGTTCTCCACTCCTTTCCAACTAATACCAAAAACATCTATCCAGAGAGTATGTCTCTAAATGTATACAATATATTCAGGGCCAGTAATCCCCTGCCTTCTGGCCCCTGATTCACACCCTCTTCCATGAGAGAAGCAATAAATTTCACTTTTTTCCTTTGATATTTTTGACTTTTTGATCACTCTTAATTCACCTACCTTTTAGAATACTTTTCATTTAAATGGTGAAAATCATTGTGTATATTTTCCCTTTTGTTTATTTTTTCTTTACCATTTCATTCAAATTTTACCATTTTCCTAAATTTCTCATATTACTCATTTCTTACATCAGTGTATCATATTATATTTATATACCATTTCCCCCCACCCTTACTACCATCATTCTCCAGTCAATGGGCATCTTCTTTTTTTTAGTTACCTAAAACCAATTCAAGAGAACTGTTAACCAGCTAACAACCTGCCCTTCATTTTAGACTATGCCCTTCTCCCAGAAATTGTATTATTTTCTATTTACTTATATGCACACTATTTCCCTCCAATAGCATTAAGATCCTTGAGGACAAGGGATGCTTCATTTTGTTTTTCATTTCTCTAGTGCTTGAGAGGATGGGTGGAATGGAATGAACACTTATTAAGCATCTAGTCTGTGCCGGGTACTGTGCACTTTTCCAATACTATCCCATGATCCTCACAACAACCCTGGGAAGTAGGTGCTATTATTATCCCATTTTACAGTTGAGGAAACTGAGGCAAACAGATATTAAGTGACTTGTCCAGAACACATACCTAGTAATTGTCTGAGGCTGGATTTGAGCACATATCTGGATGACTTCAAGACCAGTATCCTATCTACTGTGCCACCTAATTGCCTCAAGCAGCTGTGGTGTAATGGTTAGAGAATTGGCCTTGGAATCAGGAAAGCTTATGCTCAGCTCCCATCTCTGACACATACTATAGTAACTGGAACAAGGCTAGTGACTGTGTGGAACAAGGCAAGTTACTTAACTGACCTCTAAAGAACTAGGCAATTCTAAGATCTAAAGGTACACATATGCATTGAACAAGGAAGTTTCCTCACTGAGAGATACTTGAACCAATAAACTCACAGATCCTTACCACTACCAAAAAAATTCCAAAGCACCAAGAATAGTGCCTTATGCTCAGTCATTGACTAATAAAATTCCACTGAATAAGTGCTTGTTGAATTTAATTCACTATGTATTTTATAAATGAAATTTCATTTAAATATTTCCTATTCTATACTTTCTGTTCATATTCAATCTTCATCTATTTTATTCTAGTAAAATATTTTTTTTATTTTTATAGTCAAACATATCATTTAAAATATTGTCACTTATTAGTGAGATTGGGCTTAAGTTGTTTTTTTTTTTCTGATGTGACTTGCTTTGGCTTGGATATAAGGACCATATTATCTCCTAAAAGGAGTTTTGTTAAAGGACCTTTGTCTCTTATTTCTTTATTTTTATTTTTTGCATACATAGCAATTGATTTTTATGTTTTTGAAAGATTTCATTTTGAAATCCATCTGCCCTGAGTTTGAGCTTTCTTTGTTTGCAATTCATTTGCCTTATCACTGCCTTTTTCTTGGTATGGATTGTTTCATACTTTTATTTCTTCTTTTTGCTAGTTTGCATTTTTTTTATAGACATTCATCAATTATCTGTAAATTCTCAATATGTGGGTATATAATTGTGCGCAATATTATATGATTTTTTAAAAATCCTTTCAGTTTGCTCTGAATTTAATTTGCTCATTTTTTAAAATTATATTAAGTTGTTTTCCTACCATATTTTTATCTAGTTGGCTAGTCGTTCATTGATTTTATTAGTCTTTTAAAAGAACCAGCTCTTCATTTTATACATAATCTTTATAATCTTTTTCATTGTTTATTTGACCTATAATTTATATATATATATGTAATCTTTATAAACTTTTTTTCTTTCTTTATTTGACCAATCATTTTCAAAATTTCTCCTTTTGTACTTTTTTAGGATTGCTAATCTGTTAATTTTCTAGTCTTTTCAAACACATGCTCAGTTTATCAATCCTCTCTTTTTTCAAAGATAAAAATTTTCTTCTGTGTACTGCTTTAACTATATGTCATATTTTGACATTGTTTTATTTTCATCCTTATCATCCTTATTTATTATTTCTATGATTTCTTCTTTGATCGTCTTCATTACTGTACAGCTCCTCATGAAACAATATTTACTAAACTTTAAAGATACTGTTACATAATTAAAGGTAATAAGGCTATGTATAAATTCAATGTGAGGAACTGTAGTTTTCATACTCTTCTGAGTTTGCTATTTTCTCATACAGTACATTCAAACAGGGCTGCATAGGATGTTGAGTTTTCAATTTTCCTGTCCCCACACCCCTTTCTTTCTCTTGGTATTTTCTTCAGCAAGGAGAAAAGCTCAAAGCTGGACTTTGTAGTTTATCCTTGAAGTCCCTGAGTCCCTGTGCAATATTGTGCTGTACAGAATGTAATATACAGTTTTAAGCAAGTTCTTATTCCAAAACTGTTCATTTCTAAATCTTCTGGTCAAATCCCATTACAATGAACTAACATAATGCCTTCACTAGTAGATGCTTATTAAATGTGAATTGAGTTGAATTTTACCTATATATTCTGATTATTTCATTGAATTATTGGATATTTAGCTAAGTACATGTTGGGTCTGGGAAGTCATTAATTTCACGGAATCTTTCATTAATTAGCCATGGAAATATTATTTAGTTGATTAACATCACAAGGAAATTCTTTAAAAATTCCCTAATTATAATCAAGTCTAGGCATGGTGGTGCTCACCAATAATCCCTGCTAGTGGTGGTGCTGAGGCTGATGGATTGCTTGAGAAGAGGAGCTCTGTGATACAGTAGAGTTAAAACAGGTCAGGTGTCTACAACAAATCTGGCACACATCTACTGAGCCCCTAAGAGCACATGACTATCAGGCTGTTTAAGAGGAAGTGAACTGGCTCAGGTTAGAAATGTATCAGCTCAACCATCAGTAGAAATGGGCCTGTGAATGGCCATTATGCTTTCTGCCTGAGTGATATATGGCAATCCAATCTCCCAAATAAATAAAATTTAAAAACACTATTTCTAATTAAACGCTCCATAGAATCATTGTATATTAGGGCTTGGAGGGTCCTTTAACTTTATGTCATCCACACTCTGCTTTAGCTCTTCCACTGATTAGAAACTTGTTACCTCTAAATAAAGTCCAGTCATTTGCGGATAGCTATAATTATTACAACTTGTTTCCTAGAACTTCTTCCACTTAATCCCCTTTCTATTTGACAGTTGTTCACATATTCAAACACAGTTATTACATCTCCACTAAATTTTTATTTTTTCAAGCTTAACACCCCTGACTCCTTCAACTAATCATCTCACTACATGGTTATTAATACTCCTTAATAGCTTGGGTATTTTTATTTTTTGAAGTTTTACAGATCATCAAAATCCCTTTGAAATATAGAATTTGTGACTACAATTACTGATTTCATGGCACTGATCTTTGAAAAGTAGCAGAGAAGAAGATACCCAGGGCTAGAGGTGTATTACCAATTTTCCAGAAAGGGTAGAGAGTGAATTTTTCAAAATTTATAGCAATGAGTTTGATTTGAATTCTTGCCAAAACTGTCGTTTATATGTACTTAATCTAGGGTTGGATCCTGGGAATCATTGGGGATACTCTTTTTCAACTTAAAAATATGTTCTTAAAAGGATTGTTTGTACTTAAAAAGGAAAGAGATTGAATTGATTAAGAATAAGTCATGCAAGATTAGCTTCATTCCTTTTACTGGCTTAAGAGACTAGTAAATCAAGAGATTTTGTCATGCATATAATTTATCTGGATTTTTGAAAAGCATTTGACAAAGTCTCTCATGGTAACCTTGTCGACAAGGTGGATTGGATAATATTGTTGCTAAAGCCCTGGAGATTGACCTTTCCTTCTGTTTCTGTTTCATATCTATTCTATATCGTATTCTCTATTCAAAATGACTTTTGCTCTTGTGGTAAAAGGACTGTGACAATGATCTTAGCTCACATTTTTATAGTGCTTAAAGGTTTTCAAAATGCTTTTCTCACAACAATCCTGTGGTATAGTTAAAATTTATGCCAATTTTGCAAATGAGGAACTAAGGTTCAGAAAGGTTGAGTGATTTGCCAATGGTCATTCAGCTAGCAGCATGATTTACTGTGTAGAGTGTGGGATTTGGAGTTGGGAGACCTGGCTTCAAAAACTAGTTCTGCTACTAAAAAGGTATAACCTTGGGAAAATCTTAGGTGAAAAATGCATTAACTTGAAGCCAAATTAATGATAATCCTGACCAAGTTGATAGTTCCTTTGTCACACAAAAATCCTGAAGTAGCCAGGATGTCTGGTCACAGCTCCCCAACCACAATATTTTGAAATATTGAAGAAACATTAGGTTTCCCTGAAGTTTGAGGTTATATTACAGGCTAGGACCTTAAATGCTAGTTAAAAATTAACCCAAAATACTAACAGAAACAATCAAGGCCACAGTGCATGCTAGAAACTATCTGTTAGTAAGGATAACTATTAACTCTTTATTAAATAGGAATGATAGACATCTTCTTCTATACAGACCAATTATAGAGGTTGATGGGTATTAATTGGTGAAAGCTGACATATTACTTTGTCCTATGCCATATAGTATTATTTAGGCTACAATCCCTCTGGAATACAATAGTGCATACAGGAGAAGCAACCAGAAGAGTGATTATCTAGCTCTCAAAAGAATTTGTTGTCTTGGATATCTAATACCATCTCATTCCCTAAAGACAAGCGTTTTTTTTTTAAAGGTGCCTTCAGTAGGCTTATGTCCCAAACAGTGCTAACACAATTTTATTTTCCCTGCATAAAATCGAAGGACACATGAAGAGAAACTCACAAAAGGAGTATATGAGGACAGTGTACAAGAGGCATTAGATGGCAGGTAGGAAAGGGAAAATGAAGAGAGTCATCTATTAGGTCTGAATCTATAACAGTCCATCTCTACTCAGAAGATATTAAAAGAGCATAGTGTTATGAAGAGAGTGCTGGGTTTGAAAGCAAATAACTTGGGTTCAAAATTGACCTGTACTATTTACAAACTGTGTGACCTCAGGCAAACTCTAGTGGGCCTCAGTTCTGCATCAATAAAATGAAGGGGTTGAACTAGCTGAACTATTAGGGTCACTAATATCTCACCTAAAATCTCACTGTATATCCAATCTGATACACAGTAGGGAATTTCAATATTCTTTTAAACATCAGTCCTTTTCCTAGAACAACTTTTACCTCTTCTTTTTCAATTAATTCCTCTAATCTCCTTCGAAAGTTACTTTCAAATATGCCTACATGAAGCC
Source organism: Petaurus breviceps papuanus (assembly GCF_028583685.1). Lineage (NCBI taxonomy): Eukaryota > Metazoa > Chordata > Mammalia > Diprotodontia > Petauridae > Petaurus > Petaurus breviceps. The sequence continues at coordinate 58,870,766 of NW_027186304.1, forward strand.
TTCACAAATGGACCCCTTCTGATGTTGATTACACCTCTACACTACCACACCTCAGCTTTAGTACAAGGTTTCTAAAATATGATATACTTAATAGATTGCTCATTAAATTCTTTGGTTATTTCATCCAATACACACACACATTTATATTTGAATCCATAAGTACATACACACAGTTTTACTTAGCTTGTGCATATGCTACATCCTCCAAAGGTAGGAACCACATTTTCTACATAATTCAATTTCATATTTATCGGGTGCCTATTCAATATACGCCAAGTAATATAGGTTCAGAAATAAAATTGAAAGATAGTTCCTGCCCTCAATGATCTCTTCCTTCCACATTTAAAAATTTTGAATCCCCTAATGAGTTCTTAGCACATAGTAGGAATTCAGTCAATGTCACTGAACGTTTTCATTGAAGCTACAGGTTATACATACCAACTGGCTCTATGCTTTTCATTCCACTTTTAAATAAAATGAAATTTCATTTGTCACTACACTGGTGCTACAGGTTATAAATACCAATTGGCTCAATGGTTTTCATCCACTTTTAAATGAAATGAAAATCATTGAATCATTTTTTGTACTTAGGGCATATTATAAAATAGCATGTTCTAACTTGGCTAGCTATTTTATTTTCTACCAGTTAAGGCTATCAGCCACAAGATAGATACAGCTGGAAATATATGAATTGGTCCATCACAAAAAAGGGTAGTGTTGGTCTGTCAGTGGACAGTATGCTACTTTGGTCTTCGTGTTGCGAATTTTTCATTGCTTTGTAATGGTAATTACTATTTTTATTTTAATCTATTAATTTGGAAAAGTTATATAGTTAAGCAAACATAATCATACTAATCATGTAGTTATAAATGAATCTGTAACCCTACTTTTAATATGAACTTTACTATCATTTTGAAAACTATTTAATACTTCAGGGAGCAAAACTGAACTATTAGCATTACTTATTTAGAGAATACACCTGTAATTGACTTTTTAAAAGCTTATCAAAGGGTTTATTTTTAATGACTATTCTCATCCTCTCAGGAAATGATAGTTGCAGGTGTAATATAACACATGCCCTTTGAGTAATGTTTCTTATGGGGAGCCAACCTTGACATTGAAATTTACTAATTTACAGAATTAATTACATTGATGGTTAAAAAAAGAAAAAAAACATGCATAGCTACAGTAATTCCCATTGACAGCTGTCACCACATATTTCTAAGTTATGGCAACAGAGCTATCCATTACTTCAGCATGAATTATTGATAACCTTTCTTAAAAAACCTCCCTGGGCCCAATTCACCACTTGTCTAGCCTTGAAAATCCCCATAGGAGATTCCATGTGACTGTTACTGGGATTGTAACAGGAATAATTCTATATTCTCATGAGCAATATAAAAAATATTTTTAGACATTGTATGGAATTTCTCAGTCCACAATAGCATGGTCACAAGTGAGTATTAGTGCAAGACAGGTATTCTAGTCATATTCAATTATCATCTCTACAGAAATAAATGCTAAGTCTCCATAAGAAGTCTCTATTTCACTCCTAAAGTCTAGTGATTCAACAGACATCTTGGTCTGGATATCCCACTGGCATCTCAAACTCAGCATATCCTAAATGGAGTCTTGTCTTTCCATTGACACCCACCTCAATTTTTACTTTTTCTTAGCTCTCCAGTCTCACAACTCCTAATCTAATCAGTTGCCAAGTCTTGCTGATATATAAATCATCTCTGGCTTCTGTCTCCTTCCCACTCAGGTGGCAATCATCATAATTTAGAACCTTATCAACTCTCACTTGGGCTATTATGATGACCTTATAAATGTTCTCCTTGTTTCTAGCCTTTTCCTACTCCAATCCATGCTCCAGATAGCTCCCAAAAGTATAATATATCTCAAGTTTGATGATACCAATCTCATTTCCAAAAAGTTTTACTGGCCCCCTGTTGCCTCAAAGATAAAATAAAACTACTATTTGGCATTTAATGTCTTTCACAATTTGATTGCAATATATCTTTTTGGACTGATTTAATATTATTTCCCCTCACATGCTCCATACATTCCATCTAGATTGGCTTCTTGCTATTCCCCAAATATTATAGTTAATCCTTGAGAGAGAATTTCTTCTTCATTCCTACAATGATCTCCTTCATACCACCTTTTAGAAACCTTAGCTCTTCTCAAGACTAAGCCCCAGTGCCACTTCCTATTCCAAGACCTTCCTCAACATGGTTGCATGTACCCTCCTCTCTCCCTAAACTTATTTTTTTACTTACTTTGATTTCTCGGTAAATAGGTTTTCTTCACTCCTGCCCCCCTCACTCTACCCATATGTGAGCTTCTTGAGGTCAAGGAGTGTGTGTGTGTCTGTGTCTGTGTGTGTCTGTGTGTCTGTGTGTATGTGAAAGAGAGAGAGAGAGAGAGAGAGAGAGAGAGAGAGAGAGAGAGAG
>NW_027186304.1:58873321-59027600 GCF_028583685.1 Petaurus breviceps papuanus
AGTGTTTGTTGGATTGAATTGAAAATGAATGACTGTTGCTAAAATTCAGTTTTCCCAAGAGTAAGATCCCAAGTGGGATTTTTCTCACAAATAAGCTTACAGCCTATTCACATTCTCTGATTACTTCCTTGGGGAACATCACTTCAGAATCCTCCCTATAAAACATGCAGTGAACAGGAGGACACTTGGATCACAATATGTACAGACTTTCCCCCCAGCTCTAGCACCCTCTTATATGAATGGGAAGTCATAATACCTATAACAAAATGAGCTCACCCCAGAGCACTTTTGATTTATCCTAAATCTTGATAAAAAAAAATTAGCACCATAGTATCATAGGTTTTCCCAGCTGGAATGGACCTTAGAGACCACCTAGGCCAACCCTATCAATTTACAAAAGAGGAAAGTGTCAGGGAGTTGAGGTGATTTTCCCAAATTCACACAGATAGTAAGCAACTCAGCCAGGATTAAAACCCAGGTATTCTGATTCCAAATCCAGTAATCACTCATTGTTCACATGATTTCAATCTAAATGTTATATCATTTTAATTTATCTGTGTGTCAAATGCAGGAGTTCTTAATGTTTGTGTCATGGACCCCTTCATCAATCTCGTGATGCTGAGGGATTCCTTCTCAGAAATTTTTTAATGGCCAAAACAGCATACATAGGTTTACAAAAGAAACTAATTATATTGAATGGGAGATATCAAAATATTAAAAGTTCCAAGTTAATGAACCTACTGAAATCTACCCACAGATGCCTTGGTGGTCCATGGACCCCAGTCAGTCAATTAGCATTTTTAAGCCTCTTATATGATCCAGGCACTGTGTTAAATACTGGGAAAACAAAAAAGGCAATCAACCCACCCCTGAAAAAAAAGTCTCTGCTCTCAAATTAACACACAATCTGATGGGAGGGAGAACAAGCAACCAAACATAAAAAAGTCACTTGAGTGGAAATAATTGTAGATTATTAGGAGCAAATTTATCAGGCATAGACTTATGAATCTGTTTTTTTTTCTCTATATTCTTTTACTGGTTTCTTAAGGGTATCCAGACTTACTGTCAGATGATACCCAAGATTCCTCCTTGGTCCCTGTTGTCTTATTTTTCTACTCACTCTCTTGGCAATATTATTAACTCTTTTAACTCCAGATACTACCTCAATGAGGATTTATCCTTTTCCCAGCCTTGAGATAACATCTGATCTCCAGATCAGCAGGCACTTTAAAAGTCACTAGCACCTTAAAGTTCTCTTGTTCAAAATGGAGTTAATTATTTTCCCCAACATATGCTCTTCCTTCTCATTCTGCTCTTTCTGCCTGAGGTACTGCCATTCACCTGGCCTTCTATGTCAGTAACTTCAAAGTTATCTTTGACATTTCTTTCTCTATCATTTGTTGTTACTTAATGAGTTTTCAGATTCTATATAGTGATCTGAACATTTCTTGGATCTTACTCTCTCTGATCCCAACTGCCAATAGCTAAGTTCAGGTTCTCAGTAGCATGTGCCTGAAATACTGCAATAGCCTCCTGACACTCTTCTCCCTACATTTGAATGTCATACATACAACTGCAAGTCATCTTTCTCATACATGATTCTTATCAAGAATTACAGCATGGTCTAGTGGATGGGTCACTGGATTTCAAGTCAGGAAGACCTGTGTTAAGATATTACCTTGTACATTCACGTAGGTAATATGACTTTGGACAAGTTATTTGATCTCTCGGTACCTCAGTTTCCTTGGAATGGTTGGAGTAGAGGAGTTTGAATGTAATGTCCTTTAAGATCATCATTTCTCTCTAAGTTCAACTCCTAATTTTCTAGACTTCTATATCATGATAGTAGTCTCATCATGGAACTTCACTCTGCACCTGGCTCTCTTACCCTGGAAGTTCAGTCTACCCCCGTGGGCCCTTCCTCTGATTAGTCAGCTCTTCCCTTCAGAAGCCCTTTTGTAAGGAAAATTCCCATACCAGCCATGTCTTCATTCCTCTCTTTAATCCATTCATGGCTCCTCTTGACCTTCTCCATCATGGTACCATGCAAATACTTTCTCTTCCCCCACCCCATCTTTTCAGCTTCATTTTATGTATTATATTCTTCCATTAGATATAAGTTCCCTGTATTTCTGTTTGTATTTGTATTCCAGGAACATCATATAATAAATTCTTGATGAACTGATTTTAAGATCCCTGCCATCTCTAGATCTATATGAGCTGATGTGAATTAGTCATCTGTTAAAAAAAATGCTGAATTCTTCCCAAGCAAAATTTTAATTCTTCCTACATACAAGAACTCCTGCAAATTGGCACTGACTTATCTTCACATTTTTAATTCATATTTTTTCCTCTTCCCATAATCTTCATCCCAACCCAACTGGACAGTATGCAGAAACATTGCCACTCCACCCCTGTCCTCTCCCCCATCCAAGCATTGTGTTCTCATACCTCCTTCTCTATGTTCAGTCTTTTCCCTATTCTTCTGACTTCCTTGCTCTCCACTTAAATTCCTCAAAACCTGAATCAAATGACAATTGTTTTATGAATCCTACTGTTTCATATACAGATTTTTTTGTTACTCTCTAATGCTCTTCTCATGTGTGTTCTGCACATCTTTATTGCAGCATGTTTTCTAGGTGAAGATCTTTGAAGGTGGACATTACTTTTAGCTATACTCAGTATTTTCTTACCATCAACTATGGTGCTCTGAAGATGGTAGATAATTAACAAATGTCTTGTTGTATTATATCGTACCTTCTAATATTAAAGATCTGCCCCTCTACTTCCAAAGATAGGATTCTTCCAGTTAGCTACTTTTGTTACCTGCATTCAAATAGTCCTTTGAAGTATCACAAAAGAAGGGAGATGACTCTGCTATCAGTTTGCTCTGTCATAAAAGAAAATTTTTAAGGAGTTTTTGAGTAAAATTTCCAAAGACATGTTTTTCTGACATTTTCCCTTTCTTTTGCAATTCTCTCCCCAAAAATGCAAAAATGATTTTTGATTTAGTTTTTCTTTTGTAGCTTTCTATTCATTGTTTCTCCATTTAAAATTACTTTTTTTCAGGAAGAACCATTTTATACACACACACACACACACACACACACACACACACAAGCTGGGTTATAGTAAGTAAATTGGTTTTAAAGTTCCAATATTCCAAAGTTTAATTAATTTCCTCAAAATAAGGTTGAATGCAATTAAGTTATTTGACCCCATGCAAATTGGGAATTAGACCAATTTCTCATTTCTATGCCTGGGAAAACTCCACATATTGAAGAGCGCTTACATGAAAATGTGTCAGGGTCAAGACTGTTGTCATTTCCCATGCCCTTTTGCTCTGTGACCAAAAATAGAGTTAACTATCAAAAACAATGGAAATAATGAAAAAAGTTGGAATTTTAAACCTTTGGATAAAATAGACTACAAAGTCTGATGGTGTGTCTAAATCAGAAGTTCTTAACCTTTTTGCATAATAGATACTTTTGACGGTCTAGTGCAGCCAATGAAACCCTCACAATAATATTTTAAGTGCATAAAATACATAAGATTATGAGGAAAGTAAACAATATTAAAATTAAGTTACCAAAATATTAAAAAAAACAAGCTTGCAGACCCCAGATTCACATAATTATGTAAAAATCCATCTTTTTCCATCCTGTTTTTCAAATGAATATTTGAAATTATTGAATTCAAATTCAAAAATATTGAAAAAATTGAATAAATATTTCAGTGAAATATTTATCTTCTCTTAATGTTCCTCTCCAATACTATCTTGAAGAACTTAATGATATTTAACAACAAATAAATTACTTTCTGAAGTTGGGGAGATGGAGCAGAAAAAGTATTTGAGCTGAGGAAAAAGAAAAAAAAAAGTTGTGGAAGAGTTTGGGAAGGCTTTGGACTTGTGAAGAGGACCAGAAATTGAATCTGAAGAAGAGAAATTTGGAAGAGCTTGATAATTTTTTAAAAGATAAAATGGAACAATTCAAGCTGGAGAAGAAAAGGACCTTGAGATTAAGAACTTGAGAACAAAGGACCTAAAGAGATTAAGACTAAGTAAATGAGAAAAGGAAAGCAAAATGACAATCCAAATCAGGGAAAAGGAAAAGGAAATTGGGTATGATTGTCAAGTTAAGAGCTGACAGAGTTTAGAGGCATAAAGGAGAGCAAAAAGAGGTATAAAACTATTAATGATGGGCTCAGGGGGTGACTTTGAACACTCATGGGTTAAATAGTCATTTATAAGTATGGAGAACAGTCAATTGTGTTCCGTACCACTGGTTTAAAACTAGAAGAGATCTTAAATTTATCTACTCCAACCACCATATTTTATAGCATAGAGAAAGTAAAGCTCAATGAAAGTAAATGACTTTTCCAACTTTTCTGAGAATAGCTAGCTGATATAAAGAATGTATGGAGAAAGGGAAACTTCCAGTAAACATATCCTGACAGTAGTCATTATAAATACTTATAGTTACAGCTGTATAATTATGTCACAGAGCCATGACAAGGGTAAGACTAGAGAGTCTTGTACTAAAATCTCAGTGGGGTACATTTATTTTCTAGAGATATTTTCTCCTTCCTCTTACTGATTCAAAGACTTTATTGTCAATGCTTCATATTTCTCCACTGCCCTGTGCCATACTGTACATCCTTAATTCTGGCCCTGACCCCCTGTGATTCCTACCCCACACTATAACTTCACCCTTCTGTTAGGTTCCACATACAAGGCTTCATTACCATAGAATTCCTCTCCTGAAGGTCTGTATCCCCTTCCAGTCTCTATACTGATGCAAGCAATTGTTTCTGGGATAAAGGAGACTCTCTTAGAAAAAAAAAAAAACTTTCAACTTCTTTGAAGTTAAACTGTGCTCTTCAAACTTAGTAACATTTCCCACCAACATCAATTCCCCCAATCAAGGTGAATTTTTTTACAACTGTATATATAACCAAAATGAGATTCTCCATGCCAAAGCTGTACATGTGTCCACTCATCTTCAGATGCCAACTCCAAGGGAAGAATACATCAGTTGTACAGGTCTCTTTAATCAAAAGGCGACTGAACACTGTACAGTCGTGTGGGTCCCAATTGATTTTAAATGACTCTCATGTGTGTCAAACTCAGGTTTATGTCAGGAGACCTCCAGCTCTCCCTCCTTTTTATAGCTTGTAAATGACTTTTGCCCAGCATGGGAAATGTGTAGCATCCCCCCTGCTTCTCCTACAGAACCATTACTGTCAGTCAAGCAATGTTGCTTATAAAATTTCCCTTTTAAAGGGACCAAAGCCTCCTTTAAGTAATTTCAAACATATTTTGAATGTAACAACACATTGAAATAATAACCACATGTCAAAAGAACCATTTGGTACCAAGTTTGTAGTACTTTTACACTTGGAATATTTTGTGAAATTTTGGTCACAGAACCTGAAAAACTGGGAAAAGCACTGAGCAAAAAAACCACAAATAATTCAGAGAAGAGTGTGCTTCCATATGAGAATTTTCAAAGATGAATATTCATTCTCATCAAGGTGAGTAATGCCTCCAGCAATGAAAATTACAAGCCCTCCAGGCATGTCCATTTGTGTTACTGTCTCATTTGTGTCCTCACATAAGTTCATCACAGGGAATCCATCCAACATTTTTGGGGCCTTCATCATTTGACATCACTTGCTTGGTTACTTGCCTGTATTTTTGGTCAAACTTTTATAAGTTCATCTTTTTCATTTATTTTCTTTGAAAGTTTATTGATTTTTAGTGTTTTTCAGCCTGACTACAGCCATCATGGCCTTTTGTGTGATTTTTAATTTCAATTATTCAGAATAAACTAAAAAAAAATCTCTTCAGGCAGGTAGGAAGAAACTGAGTGATAACATGTTTTCATATTTTTGTAAGATCAGAGATATTGGGGATGAGCTGGATATAAGGTTATTTACCAAATCCTAGAAGAATACAATTATGGAGGATATACTCGAGTCTAGAAATAAGTAATTTTAAAGAAATAAAACAAGCCCAATTAAAAGAACAAGAAAAAGACACAAAAGAGACAAAACAAGCACATTTAAAAAAGAGAAAATAAAATATATACAAGTTATAAATTGACTAGTGAGCAGTATAATCACCCATCATCATTACTGAGGGTAAATTTTCCAGGGCTTTTATCACAGCAATGCCAAGGTTTCAGTATACAGTCATGAACAAATGACTTATTCTTTGTATCTTCTCTCAACTATAATAATTCCTGCTCTATCAACCTAGAAAAGAGACTGTGAAATAAAGTGGAAATTATAGCTGGCCAAGGATTTTGAAAATGTCAAAAGTGCTATAAAATGTAAGGTATTGTTAACATTTTTGAGTTACAATTTTGGTAAAACCATAAAAAGGTTCAAGAAATATTTATATAGGGGTGGACAGGTGGCTCATAAGAGTGCTGGCCCCAGAGTAGGGAGACCTGGGTTCGGTTGAGGCCTCAGATACTTAACACCCACACAAAATAACTGGCCTTGTAACCTTGAGCAAGTTATTTAACCCCAATTGCTTAGGGGTGTCCAGGTGGCGCAGTAAGAGTGCCAGCCCCAGCATTGGGAGACCTGGGATTGGTTCCAGCCTCAGATAATCGGCACCCACACAAAAAATAATTGAGTGTGTAACCTTGAGCAAGTTACTTAACCCCGATTGCCTTTAAAAAATATTTATATAAAGTCACTTATATGAAAACTAGCACAGGTTTTAAGGAAACTGTAAACTACTGACTAGACTCCAATGTCCTCATTGCCTTTGTCACATACTGGCTCTGTCAACCTGGGAAAAATCACTTAACTTCTCAGTTTTCTAAGCAATTATGACTAAATTACAAAGAAGGTGATGACTTTCATGAGTATAGGATGGTCCTCACCAAGAACTCTCTATACTATGAAATAACAGGCCCAAACCCTATTCCTTCCCCTCACTCCATATAGAATGATTTCCAATTTAATATTGTATGATATTTTACACAATATAATTGTTCAAAACAGAAGTGTGATCTAGAAGGAAGACACAAGCGTTCCTTAGTTACTGACTGGTTAGTGGAATTCTACCAGGATCGAAGGGCACAACAAATATCAAGTTGCTGGTTTTTTTTTTTTTTTTATTGCATTTTTGATTAGTTGAGTAACTTGGGCACTCAGCTTTTTCCACCTTCCCCCTGATAAAATAGTGAACACACCTGAAAAATATAATTTCCCTCAGGTCCAAGAGAAATGTATTTGCAGAATTTACAAAACTACAGCAAGGGACCAGATGAAATGCCTTATATCCTGCAGGAGTGCTTTGTACTTTGTAGCTATTGCCTATGTAAATAGTCTTCTCAAATCCCACATTTTAAAAGTCAGGGAGATTTAAAAAAGAAATCATAAAAATAGCTCAGAAAAGGTGGTGTACAAGTTGGAGTTGAAGGTGACTGCATGACAAAGTATTAATAAATCAGAAAAGAGTCCAGTAATTATGCCAAATTTCTCCCTTTGACAGAAGGTAATAAGTTTTACTATGTCTTGGTTTTAGATTTAAACATCCACCTAGACTATTGGTCTTGAGGCAGTATTTCATGAATGTCATCAAAGAAGAAAAAAAGAACTAGACCAGAGACAGTACATTGGTGCTGGCTAAATCATTATACTGCTTCCAGTGATAAGGAAACATTTTATACATTGATCCATACAAGGACTGGGAGGAAGAGGAGTAAAGAAACCAGTAAATAGCATACCTTTAAGTCATACCCAAGTATAGGGATCTGCCACTAGACAAAATTATTCCTTTGAATTAAGTTGTTGTGACTCCCTAATAAAATGTAAATGCTCCTAGGAGTTAGCACATGAATTTATGAGCTATGAACAATTTGAGCATGCATTCCCTCTCCCGCCCCAAGGCTTTGCATAGGCTTCCCTGCCATGCCTAGAATGGACTCATGGTATCATAGTATTAAGGATTTAGAGCGGGATGGGACCTTTTAAGCCATCAAGTCCAACCTCCTTTTGTTTTTTTTTTAAAGCAATTGGGGTTAAGTAGCTTGCTCAAGGTTACACGGCCAGTTATTTTGTGTGGGTGCCAAGTATCTGAGGCCGGGACCGATCCCGGGTCTCCTGATGCAGCTCTTACTGCGCCACCTAGCCACCCTCAAGTCCAACCTCTTTTTCAGCTCTGTCTCATGGAATCCCTGGTTTCTTTCAAGGCTCAGTTCAGGTGTCAGCTCTCATATAAGTCAACATTGTCTTCCTGGTTCCTATTACTCTCAGAAATTACTTTTTATGTCTCTTATTTGTAATTTTTCTGAGTGTGTGTTGTTTTCTGCCAAAAGAATGTAAGTTCCCAAGAGCAGGGATTTTTTTTTTTTTGGCGTCTCTCTATATCCCCAGCACATAGTTTAGGGGATGTATGTTGTTGTTTAGTCAATCAGTCATATCTAACTCTTTGTGACCCCATTTGGACTTTTCTTGGCAAAGGATCTGTTTTGTCATTTCCTTCTCTGTCTCATTTTACAGATGAGGAAACTGAGGTAAACAGGGTTAAGTGACTTGCCCAGGGTCACATAGCTAGTAAGTGTCAGATTTAAACTCAGGTTCTTCTGATTCCACAACAGGCACTCTATCTAGTGCAACACTTAGCTTTGCCATACGGACACACAGAGGGCCATATACCATGTACCTCCATAGCAGAAAGATAGTGAGTGATTAAAAGAAACATTACATAATAGGTGTTTAATAGACATTGGGTTAGATCCATTTATTGACAAACTTTCAAATATGACAGTAGCTGAGTAGAATCCTGAAGGAATTAAACTTAAAAATGATAAGTTTAGGTATGGGGAAGAGATTTCTGACTCAGAAGATATCTGAAAAGGGGCATTCCTTAGCACAGCCAAGAATCAGTGATAGGTGTCATGACTCCCAGACTCTTTCCATAACATCACAACTAGCTCCCTTGTATAGTCACAGAATGCTATGGAATGATACTATTGTATGCAAATTCATATTTTGATGTTATATATAGAATAAAAGATTTATTTCAAATAAATTTTTAAAATAATAAATAAATAAAATTCTAAATATATGAGAGCAGCTAGGCATCACAGGGATAGAATGTTTGGCTTGTAATTTGGAAGACCTGAGTTCAAATTAGAGCTCTGTCATTTACCAGTAGTATGACCATGGGCAAGTCATGTAAACCTCTATTTGTCTCAGTTTCTTCATCTGTGAAATGAAGATAATAGTAGCATCTACTTCCCAAAGTTGCTCTGAGTATCAAATGAGATGAAAATGAAAGTGCTTAGCACAATGCCTAGTAAGTAGTACCATAAAATGTCAGGTATTATTATTATTACCATTATTTTTTTTTGCAATAGCCGAATATGCATTTTCTTGTTATGTTGCAAAACTCATTGGAAGTGGCCACCATTTTCTATTTTTCAGGATGCATATTAGTTTAAGCCTAAGAAGGGGCATGTAATGTTCTCATGTTTCTTTAAAAATATTTCTTCTTTTTACTTATCCTAAAAAGTAGTATCCACAAGGCAGAACAGCACCTATTTTATGCAAATGGTTTTTTAAAAGCTTTTATATTAGAATGATAAGAAAAGGTGCATCTTCTATTGATAAATATTGTCAGAACTATAAAAATAAAAGCAATGCTAGTCTTTTTCAGGTGTATCTTTTGTCTTGTTGAATTTTGAGTCCTATAAACTTATGATGCGCTGTGAATAATAATTGCCTAAGGGACTGCTCACCTGGTTAATAATGATGATATTTTATATCCATAGTAGTGTTTTCCATAGAAAGGTCTCAAAGTGCAGTTCAATCTTTAATTTAGTAATTCCACACTGTGTTTTAATGTAGCTTGAGGGCAAACATGAAGATTACCCAGTTTTTGCAATTATAGAGAATAAAGACAATTAAAGTGATTCTCATGGCCAATTTAAGGCAGATTTAAGAATAGATAACCAGAATTTGAACACTTGCTAAGAAATAGCATGGAGTCATAGGTTTATAGGATACACTGAAATGAAAATTCACATTTTAGATAGATAGATAGGTAATTGAATTACAGTCTAATTCTCCACTGTCTACATCTGAATTATTCACTTTTCAGACTATCAGTAAAATGTTTTAAAATCCTCATTGATTTCATGATTATAAAGAAGATGGTATTACTTTCTTTAGCTCTTTATTGCCATTTACAGTGTTCTTGTTCTCTTTCTCTCTCTCATTTTCTTTGCCTTTCCTAGAACTCTCTTTCCACCTCTATTGTTCCTGCCCTCTCCTTTTTCTTCCCCCTGTGTAGTTTCCACGTTAAACTCAAGACCTCCAATTGGACATTTGCTTCTTTTTGTTCTGTTGTTTGGTTTACTTCACTGGAGCAGAGTTTGAATGGAGAAATAATGAAAATGAAATCTATTTAAATGGAAGCTACAGGTGCAGCTGCTGGGGATCTCAAGAAACAGGATCAGAATTATTTTGTGGTTGCTTTGGGTTTCATTTCTGTTTTCCTTTTTGCCAGGGAGGGGAGGTTAGAATTTAAGTCTTTAAACCCTAGAGACATTAAGTTGATTAAGTTTGAATTTTCCCCTGCCATGCAATCATTATGAGAGGTAAATGTCATCAGAGTTGAGTCCTTCTGCTCATTTGATCATCCCTTTGTAATTAAATATTCTTCCCACTGAACCCATGTGAGTTTGCTCTCTTCTGCTGCTTGATGTATGTCCCAAAAGAAAAAGGAGAGCAGGAACAAATTGGCAAAATGTCTAGGGTGAGCAAAGAAAAATTAACAATAAAAACTGTAGGGAATTATCTCTATGAGGCCTTATTCTTATTTTTAACTTCTAAACTCAACATGGAATTTTCACTCACTGTGGAACATTTGTAATTGGATGTCAAAGCAGGAAGTAGCTAAGGGACCACTGCACCTGTGATCTTAGATCATAACCAAGATCCCCAAGTTGTTTGATAATCTTGGACTGCACAATGCCAAAAGCATGCTTCTTGAACTTCAGTTTGGGAGAGAGAAGAGTAGGAAGATCCTATTTCCTTACTTCCATTACAAACTAATTATAAGGATATAGTGATACTACATTTAACAAATTCCCTGTGAATGAAGATCCTTTATAATAAATTTACCTGTTTTAAAAAAGCCTCCTAGATCTAGTTTCTACCTATCCACTAATAGTTGTCTTCCCAGAACAATATCCTTGGGTCAACTTCCTGACCCATGTATCTAAATCTCTTTAGCTACATTGGTCTGAAAGTGAGGTGAGAGCATTTTTGACAGGGTTAATAGAGCCCTAAAGATATTCAAAGTTTGTCAAACAGGCAACACAGCTACCAGGCAAAGGATAGTAATGAGTTGTTTGGGTATTTGCACCATTGGACAAAGAAATCACTGAGGAGGTGGCAGAAATACATAATCCTCTCTCAGCTCTCCAACAACACTCAAAAACGCATACAGTTGAATCACTAATCGGTTCTTGCTGATATCACTTCACATTCCTACCCTTGTAATCACAAATATTAAACATTGTAGATTTTAAAGACTACTGTTATCTCCTAGTCCACTCTCATCCTGGCTTTATGGTCTTCAGTTCTAGAATCTGCAACCAAAAATGCGTGTTGCTCACTTCGTGTTTTTATGTTCCCTCACTAACATCATTGCTACAAATTAAGATTCCTGAATTGTCTTAGATATTTTTTTAAACCTGTCTCAGAAGAATTACAAAACACACAGCAGGTCTCTGAATACTCATCCTACAAATTGAATTAAATTAATTTTAAGTAATTTTCAAAATTAACTCCTATACTATACATCAATGCCAGTCCAGATGGCATTTCCAGTCCAGTTCATAGACAACTCTGTGAACCTTTTCAATTTCCAGGACACAGGGATCAAAAGTTTACATGTGAGAAGAGTCTAAGAGGCTACGGAGCCCAATCCACATTCTACAAGTGAGGAAACTGAGGAAGTTAAGTAACTTTTTCAGATCCTCTTGATTATAAGTCTAGTGGCCCATCCACTGCACCAGAAGAATCGAATTCCAGCCAGAAAATAACTAGCAAAACTTCCCAGTGAGGCTACAAGTAGATAAAAATATAAGTGAGAAACATCTAGGAAATTAAATAAAAATATGATACAGTATATATATAATATTAGTTTGTGGGTTTCTAAGTCAATATGTGGCACTCAGGAGTCTGTTTCTATTTGAATTTGACAACAATGCACTAGACCACACTGACCATGTTATCTCTCAAAGGACTTTGGCAATAGTAATTATTTCAATTTCATTGGAAAGAGGCAGCTCAATGAGAATTAATCTAAGAATATTTTAAACTGCTGACCTAGAGCATGTTCTGTTTTGAAGCTCTTGTCGTAGACATATATGCATATCGAGAATTGAAGTAGGAGCAATTCACTTAATCTCTCTAAGCCTCAGTCACACTCTCCATACAATAAACTTGAGTGACTTCCTATCACCCTCAGGATCAAATATAAAAGTCTCTGTTTTCCATTTCCAAAACTTAGCCCCTCATACCCTTCCTGTCTTTGAACCTTATTCCATCCCATGTATCCCAATCTTCCTTGCAATTCTTCAAATGACAGCCCATCTCCAAACACTAGGCATTTTCACTGGCTATTCCCCATACTTAGAATTCTCTCTCCTCATCTCTACTTTCTGGCTTCCCTAAAGTCCTAGCAAAAATTTTATCTTCCTTGAAATGCCTTTCCTCATCCCCAAATGCCCTCTATTGCACTTTTCTATATATGATTTCCATTTTATCTTTTATATATCTTGTTTTTATATAGTTATTTATATGTGGTTTCCTCTATTTGACTGTGAGCTCTTTGAGACCAGAGACTATTTTTTGTCTTCATAAGTCCAGTGCTTAGCACAATACTTGGCACATAGTGGGTGCTTAATAAATGCTTACTGACTTACTCATCTATAAATGAGGATGTTAAACTTGATTGATGACTTCTAAAGTGTCTTCCAGCTCTATAACAATGATCCTACAGTCCTACCAATTATGTCATATATGGATAACTATACAGCGATTTCTAGGCTGGCTTCTATGAGTCAATCCCTTTCAATACAATGAAGCATATATTTATTAAGCTTGTATATGGCACACTGCAAGATTCAAAAAGACAAAAATAATGTGTCTTCAATGTGTTTACCTTTTTCTTGGTCTTTATAACACTAATATTTTGTGATATGCAGTGTCCATCTGCATTGATAAAAGAAGTTTCTCAACTGGGAGCTCCCTAAATCAATAGTCTTTGCTAGTAAAACAACAAGTTTTCCCCCTAATTATGCTATAAGGGTGCATCCCAATATACTATAAGATATACTATAATTGTATATAGTATAATCTATAATATTATACTATAAGATAATATAAGATTCAGAATTTCAGGTGACCCTAATGGAAAAGGAATGACACATATTGGTGGGAAGTGAGGTGCAAAATATTACCAATAATAGCAGGTGAAATGTGTCATAAAACCTATCATTAAAGATGGGTATGGGGGCGGCTAAGTGGGGCAGTGAGTAAAGAGCAGGCTCCAGAGTCAGGAGGACCTGAGTTCGGTTCCAGCCTGAGACACTTAGCACCCACACAAAAAAAACTAGCTGTGTAACCTTGGGCAAGTTACTTAACCCCAATTGTCCTTCAAAAGGACAAAAAAAGGTGGGTATGAGCAGGATAGGAGATACAACAGTTAAGGAGAGAGAGAGAGAGAGAGAGAGAGAGAGAGAGAGAGAGAGAGAGAGAATGATGAGCCATAGCCACGAAATCTTAGAAGAGCCATAGAAAGGTCTCCTGCACATTGGATTGAGGCTCTATTGAGGTTTTATAGAAAGATACATATAGGCATTATACACAATGAAAAAGTATAAAGGGGTATGATCTATCTAAATTTTTAAAGAAAGTACTCACATAGGGGTGGCTAGGTGGCACAATGAATAGAGCACCAACCCTGAAGTCAGGAAGACCTGAGTTCAAATCCAGCATCAGACACTTCACACTTACTAGCTGTGTGACCTTGGGCAAGTCACTTAACTCCAATTGCCCTGCCTCCCCCCTCCAAAAAAAGTAAAAAATACAAGTAATTACTCAAATAGGTGAAATAATAGATCAACAAATCTATATTTGCCTATTCAATGTTTTTACTAAATGCCAGGCATTGTGCTAAGACCTATGAATGCAAAGACAGACTTCAATAGGTACATGAAAATATCAGTGGAAAATTAACAAAGTATTCCTCATTTCAAATGGGTTCTCATCATATGAATTTAGGATAAACTGGACCATATTATGGTGAGTTGAATGAAAAAGCCAAGGTAGACATTTTTGTCGGGAGCACATATGGCAACAGAACTACCACAAATCCATCCTTGCTTTAGCTAGTACAGGACTATTATATAATCCTACTATAACTAGGAAGGCAGCCTGGCAGAGTAAATAGAATGGAGTTCAAGTGCTTTTCTTATTTATTGTTCCAGTTGTGTCTGACCCTTCATGACCCTATTTAATGTTTTCTCGGCAAAGATATGGGAATAGTTGGCTATTTCCTTCTCCAGGTCATTTTACAGGTGAGGAAACTAAGGCAAACAGGGTTAAGTTACTTCTGCAAAGTCAGACAGCTAATAAGTATATGAGGCCAAATTTGAACTCAGGTCTTCCTGACTCTAGGTGTGATCATAAGTCAGTAACACATCACTTTCTTCATCTATAAGGGGGGGGAGGGGGTAAATAATACTTATGCCACCTAACACACATGGATGCTATGAGAAAAGAACATTTTACGACCTTTAAAGTATCATATAAATAAGAGTTATAAGTATTTTATTAGTACTTGGCAGTTGTAACACATACATCTCTACCATAAGAACAGGTATTTCCTTCTAGGGGTATTTCTACTGGATAAAAGGGCCATCAGATGGAAATGGTCCAAGAACAAATATTGTTGCAACAGTAAGGGAAATGAAAGGATATGGTTGTCAATCTATGTTAAGGTACCTGTAATGAGAGTGACATTAACTAACTGGGGACAAATCACCAAAGAGATTCATCTTCTGAGGAATGAACTGGCAGGGTATAAAAAAATGGAACTAAACAACTCCACCTTAAATGCCTGAAATGATCAGCTTCAGTTGTTTATCTGAGGTAAGTTGGTTTGACTTTTTTGTGGAAGCATGGATATAGAGTTGTGAACTTTGGTGCAGTTCACTGCACAAAGAATGCAACTAAAACTAGCATTTAAATGAGTCTGATAGGATTCTGCTGCCATAAATGTAGGAGAAATCACAAAATAAGTTCATAATAATTTGGGAGGGAAAGGTATAGAAATGGCCTGGAAAAGTAAATATTATTATTATTATTATTATTGTTATTGTTATTATTATTTTGCTTTTTGGAGGGCAATTGGGGTTAAGTGACTTGCCAAGGTCACATGGCTAGTTTTTGTGTTAAGTGTCTGAGGCTGGATTTGAACTCAGGTCCTCCTTCCTCCAGGGCCAGTACTCTATTCACTGAGCCCCTAACCGCCCTGGAGTAAATATTATTAAAACACCTTTTCTAGGGTGTTTATTGAATGCTAGTAGTACTTAACAGAGTGACTAGCACATTGTAAGTACTTCTGGATTGATTGATTATAAACCTTAAAGTGTTATTTCTTCTTCCTGCTTTTTTAATGAATGAGCTAGTGGTTTATAGCCTGCTTCCAGCAATCTACCCCAGGCAGAAAAATATGAAAATAATTATTAATTCTTCTCTTTGTACCTTTGTATATTCCCCAATGAAATGGTTGGCCATTGAGTACAGCAACCTTCTGGTATAGTCTAAGTTTCAAATAGTTTGTCTTCGTACTTTTGTCCTTATGAACTATCAAAAGTTCAAAGACTAACAGAGCCTGGACACAAATTCAATTAGAATTACAAGGACAGATGAAGCAAGAGCTTTAAAAAGTTTTTAAAAAATTTTAATAAATGAAATTAGATCACTTGAGAAATAAAAGGGAAAAGGAATGAAACTATTGAAGAAAAAATAGAAAGGGAGGGAAGAGTTTAGCACAAAATGTACAGAAACTTACCCAAGGAACAAATACCTTGAAAATTAGAATGGACCAACCAGTAGCCAAAGTCTTGTTGAGAAAATGATAAATAATAAAACAAGTTGATAATCCAGAGGGGGTGGAGCCAAGACAGTGGAGTAAAAATGGGGACTTGCTTGAATTTGTCCACAAACTCCTCCAAATACCTATAAAAATTACTTTAAACAAATTCTAAATCTGAAGAAAACAGAAAATGATAGAGTAATGCCTGCATCAAAATGGGCACAGGCCAAACTGAGAAGTGTGAAATGGTGGACTCAAGCCAGGTGAGAATCTGTCATAGCAGTTTCCAATTTATTGATCAGAGGGCAGGGTTTATATAATGAGTGCAAATCAATTATCTCTTAGGAACACATGCAAAAATATTTACTGTCCTTGCACATTTAGCATATCTGTATGTTTTTATGTCCTTGTTGACTTACATAAATCCATAGGTTTTAATATTCTTGTTCCCTTGCATGCATCTATGTCTGGGTAACTGCTCAGTTATGAATTCTTAAGCTCCTGGAAGTCAGGAAGAGATGGTGAGCCAATCTTAAGACATAATATAGCCTTCATGGGGAACTGGCTTGGGAGAATTCCTGAACCAGAGTCTTCTCATGTATGGACTGGGTCAGAGACTGGCCCTCAACAGAGTAAAACACATCTTCAGCCTTACAGCCTAGAAGACCAAGAGGAAGGTTATATATTGCACCAGGGTGGGAGCAGAGCACAGTCCCACATGGAATGTACCAGGTATGATAAGGCCATGGCATGCCTCAGGGGACTAAAACATTGGCAGCTCTGGTTGTTTCCAGACTTCCCAAACCACAAACACAGAGAACAGCATGGAAGGTCAGTGGGGGAACTCTGTGTGACCTGGGTGAAAGAGGAGCATGTGTTCCAGCCCTAAGCCCAGGGCAGCAGAGGTGGCAGTGGCAGCAACAACAGTGGAAGCAGCAGCAGCAGTGGCTGCTTCCAGAGCTCTTCCAGATGTTGGGGAATCCAGCAGCTGATACAAAACTGCAGAAGCCTAGGACCGTACACCCACCTGTACCTGCCACTGGAAGCAGAGTCCTGCCTTGACAAGGATTTAGAAAGTCAAGTATTTGGCTGGAAAGATGAATAAACAGTGTAAAAATAAGTCAAATTACAGATTCTTACTTTGGTGACAAAGATCACAATACAAATCAGAAGAAGACAATAAAGCCAAAGCTTATACATTGAAAACCTCCAAGAAAAATATGAAATTGGTCACAGACCATGGAAGAGCTTAAAAAAGATTTTGAAAATGAAGTAAGAGAAGTAGAGGGAAAAATGGGAAGAGAAATGAGTGGTGCAAGAAAATCATGGAAAATGGAGTAAACAGCTTGGTAAAGGAGACCCAAAAAAATTGAAGAAAATAACACCTTAAAAAATAGAGTAACCCAAATGGCAAAAGAGGTTCAAAAAACCAATGAGAAGAAGAATGCCTTAAAAAGAGATTTGGTCAAATGGTAAAGGAGGTTCAAAAGCTCACTGAAGAAAATAATTCCTTCAAAGTTAGAATGGAATAAATGGAAGCTAATGACTTTACAAGATATCAAGAAATTATAAAATGGAACCAAAAGAATGAAAAATAAGAAGACAATGTGAGATATCTTATTGTAAAAACTACTCACCTAGAGAATAGATCCAGGAAAGATAATTTAAAAATTATGGGACTAGTGGAAAACCACGATAAAAAAGAGCCTACATATTATCTTTCAAGAAATTATCAAGTAGCGTGGGTATTGTGTCTGAGTCTGGAACCAAACTTGGCTCCTCCTGATTCCGGGGTCAGCACTTTACTGACTGCACCACCTAACCGCCCCTGATTATATATTTTTTAAAGAGAAGAGAAGTACACTAGGGAGTGTTGGGAAATGGTTAAAGAAAATTATCTCACACAGTGTATACAAGTAGATGTCTATACAAACAAAGAGTAGGGGTTGGGGAGAGCACCTAATAGCTGAACATTACTCTCATCTGAATTAGTCAAAGGAGGGAAATACACACACTCACACACACACTCACACACATTAGGTATATTTTATTCAATGAAGAATTGGAATCAGGGAGAAAGGCGAGCAAGAGGGATGATAGGCTAAGGGAATGATTAATTCTGATAATAACAAAAACTCTAAAGATGCACAAAAATTTTCTCAATTCTTTTTGAAGCAGAAAAGAATGGGAATTAGAGGAGGTGTTCAACAATTAGAAAATGTCTGAATAATATGTGGCATATAAATGTAATGGAATATTTGTGAAGGGTATGGTTTCAATGAAACCTAGGGAAACGTTTATGAACTTATGCCAAGTGAAATGACTAGAACCTTGAAAATGATTTGCACAATGACATCGATATTTTATAGTCAAACAATGTAGAAATATTTAGGAATTCTAATCATCATAATGACCAACCATCCCCTGAAAGATGGATAACAGACTCAGGTGCATAATGAGAAATACATATCTCATATATGCATGCAATATATGTATGTGTGTGTAATGCATATAGAGATATATGTATTTTCATGTATGGATATTTGTATTTATGTACTTGTATTTTAAATGCAACCATTGCAGAAATTTATTTAGCTTGATGACACAATTGTTACAGGGGATTTTTTTTTTTAATTCTCAATTGGGGAGGGGACAGTAGCATAAAAGGAAAAGGTGGCAGGTCATTCTTTTTTTTGTCAGGATCACATAAAATTTATTAGCTATCATGGAATTCAAAAAGGATAACAACCAAGAATAATTTACCCAGAAAAATTGAGTGTAATATTACAGAGGGAAAATGAACTTTTAATGAAACAGAGGAATTCCAAGCATTCCTGATGAAAAAACAGAGCTTAGTAGGAACTTTGAACTATAAACACAGAAGTAGAGACTTACAGAAGTCAAGATGGTAGAGTAAGCAGGACACTCTCCCATATTCACTTTCAAACAACTATAAAATAGTACTCCAAAACGAATTCTGGAATGGCAGAACCAGCAGAAAAATAAGATGAAAATCATCTTGTACAAGAAATGTGGAAGGTCTGCAGGAAAAGTCTGTCTCACTCAGGTACTCACTCTTAGGTACCACCTCAAGATTTGCTAATTTGACAGAAAAAGAAAATGATAAATTTTAATGTGGGGAAAATAAAATAAGATACTAATGCATTTTTGGTGGAGTTGTGGACTGATCCAACCATTCTGGAGAGCAATTTTGAATGATGCCCAAAGGGGAATAAATCTGTGTAAACTCTTTGATTGAGCAATACCACTACTATGTCTGTATCCCAAATAGATCAATCAAATTGGAAAAGAAACTACATATACAAAATATTTATAGCATTTCATTTTGTGATGGCAAAAAAATGGAATTGGAGGGGATGCCAACAATTGGGGAATGACTGTGCAAACCATGGTAAATAAAAGTGATGGAATACTATTGGGAAATAAGAAATGATGAGCAGGCAGACTTCAGAAAAACCTGGAAAGACTTGTATGAACTGATGCAAAGTGAAATAAGCAGAATGAGGAGAACATTGTACACAGTAAGGGAAAAACTGTGTGATGATCAATGATGAATGACTTAGCTCTTCTCCACAATACAGTGATCCAAGACAATTACAAAGGACTCATGAGGGAAAATACTATCCCCATCCAGGGAATAAGCTGACAGACTCTGATTGCAGATTGAGGCATATTATTTTACCTTTTAATGTTTTTTTGTATTTTTTTCTTTTGGTCTGTTTTTTTCTCACAATTGTGACTATTAATGGAATTATATTTTATAGGACTGAACAACCTATTTCAAATCTCTGACCATTTTAGGAAGACAGGAGAGAAGAAAGGAAGGGAGAAAATTTTGAAACTTAAAATTTTGTAAAACTGAATGTTGAAAATTGTCCTTACATATAATTGGAAAAAATGAAATACTATAAAAATAAACACAAGAGTAGGGAGAAACATAAAAGATAAATTGAGGAAATTGGGGGGAAAGCTTTATAAGGATAAAGTATTCACATGTACAGGTGGCACAGTGGATAGAAGGCTAAGCCTGGAATATGGAAGAACTGAGTTCTAATCCAGATTTAGACACTTATTAGCCTTGACAAGTCACTTGGTTCCTGGAAAAAGGCCACATCTCCCCTCTCAGGGTTCTAAGGCTACCCCTGAGTAGTTAGGGATAGCTCTCTAGTGCTATCAGCTCACGTCTTCATTGCTATGCTTCTTTTACAAATTATCAGTTGTAAATCATTTTAGTGTGCAAGTAGTTTTTAGAAAAAGACATTTACTAAGGGGGTACAGTAAGAACAGTTGGTTAAAAACAGTTGGTTAAAAAAAACTTCCCAAAAGTCTGTGACAGAATCTTGAAAGATCAAACAATGTCTAGAAGACAGTTACCCTAACTTAGAGAGCACTTGTGTCAAAGGGGAAATTCACAGCTCCTGGTTGTTGGAAGTCCTTTTCTCACATTTTAGGGGTATTCAAGAAGTTCCCCTAACCAATGATATAGTCCAATGATCCCGAGATACTCTTAGGATATTAATTAGAAGGTTGGAAGTCTTACATCTTCCAGGACCTTTGAAGCTAATAAAGTCCTTCTCTAGCCAAAGAGGAGAGGAGAAGGGGAAAAAGATATAAATCCAGGTCAGAGCCAGGGTCTCTCCTTCCTTTGTCCTCCAAGAAGTTCCTTTTCACAGTTTTAACTGGAATGTCACACTTGGTTGACTTCCTCCACGATGTGCTTAATAATTGAAGAACCCTAGAACTTGATCAACTTACCTCAGTCTAACCAAACCCTCTTACTATTCAAACATCATTCAGGGTTCAATTATTGTTCCCACTACTTACAACCTTGATTGTAATAAAAGGCTATGATTGAGATAATTTCCACTTGTTTAGGATCCTAGGGTGTCTTTTCAATTTTTTCAAGTGGGATATGATGACTTGATTGAGTAAATCAATTTCACTCTTACCATTTAATATTTTATAAGCCTGCTTTTTCAATGACAGTGTTTCTTAACTTTCTGTTTCACTTTTTACCTCCTTAATTCTTCCTTCCTTCCTTCCTTCCTTCCTTCCTTCCTTCCTTCCTTCCTTCCTTCCTTCCTTCCTTCCTTTCTTTCTTTCTTTCTTTCTTTCTTTCTTTCTTTCTTTCTTTCTTTCTTTCTTTCTTTCTTTCTTTCTTTCCTTCCTTCCTTCTTTTCTTTCTCTTCCTTCCTTCCTTCCTTCCTTTCTCTTTCTTTCTTTTTCTTCCTTCCTTCTTTCCTTCCTTCCTTCCTTCCTTCCTTCCTTCCTCCTTCCTTCCTTCCTTCCTTCCTTCCTTCCTTCCTTCCTTCCTTCCTTCCTTCCTTCCTTCCTTCCTTCCTTCCTTTCTTTCTTTCTTTCTTTCTTTCTTTCTTTCTTTCTTTCTTTCTTTCTTTCTTTCTTTCTTCCTTCCTTTCTTCCTTCCTTTCTTTCTTCCTTCCTTTCTTTCTTTCATCAGTTTTTGCTGCTGATCCATCAATTTTGCCAGACGCAAATATAATAGAGATCTGTATTGTGTATTATCGATGCATTACTATCAGGTAACAGTGTTAGTGAGCTCTCCTTCCTCAGTTTTCCTTATCACATAGTTCTCTATATACATATTATACCTTATTTCTCCTCCCTGATAGAATATAAGCTTGTTAGAGGGACAAATTATCTTATTTACTTATTTTTAAATACAATATTTAGCAGTGTCTTGATCATGGTGGATAATTAATAGAAGCTTTTGCTATTAAACATTGAATTTTTAGTATTCTCTTATACTAACCTGAAATCTGCTCAATCTACCACAAATTGCCCCTACTTCATTTTGTTTCCATAGCCAACAAACAAGTATTAATCAATCTTCCATATGACAAACCTTCAAAAATTTGAAGACATTTGTCATGTCCACCCTAAATTTTATTTTCAGCAGACTTCATTAAAGTGCAAAGAAGCTATTTCCTATAGCCTATCCCGTCATTTCTCCTACAATGGTCCAGGGAATCGTACCTGAATTGGAAGACTCATTCAACACCACCCTATAAATCTGTTTTGCCATTACACATTAATGATGAATGAATAAGGTGAAATGAAGAGTCATTTGCATATGGGCCTGGTAGAAACTGATGAATCAGCAGTTAAAATTGATGAATGAATGAATGGAACAAGGTGGTGAAAAGTGTAATATAGATAATTTTAAAACATCATCATCTGAAAGGCAGATAGATGAAATGTGAGGTAGAAAAAATCAGGAGTTGCCTATATTTATTCTTGAAAGCTGTCAAGTCCCATTTAAATGCATTTTAAAACATCAGATTCTGTATAATTGGATGTCTGAGTCAGAGGACAGTTTGTAAAACATTTTAGGCATCTGTAACTTTAGTATTTACTGAAGAAATTAAATTATTTGCAAATTTATAGATCTCTGTCAAGAGGAGATGGAAAATAAACTGATTTTTAAATGCTTTATCCCATTAGAAAATAACCATCTCCTGGTTTTCCTAAAAATATTTCGACCATAATGGTACATGATTCTTTTCTCTTTTTTGTTTGGTTGAGGAGAGAAGTAACCTTTGTAAGTCAAACAGGATCATTTTTGTTCAAATTAAGCTCCCCAAATACTAGACAAAACAAAACAAAAAGATTCAGAATGAATTAGTTCTGCACAATCCTTGAGTAAAATCATGTATACCATGAGTGATTTTTGAATATTAGGAAGTTAAGTTCTAATCACATTCCTCCCTCAACTAATTCTTTCCAGTTACTGATGTACACTAGACCAATTTCTCAATGGTTAACATATTCTAACTCTCTTATTCTCTCTCCATTCTCATGATTAAAAAAACAACCTAACTCCTGATACACATTCACCATCCCAATCTGCCTACTTCCACATTCCCTCAGTTCTATCTTTCTCCAGATCTATCCTCATTTCCCACTTTGTTCTCTGGAATGCCTATGCTATTGTTAACAAATTTATTTTATCTTAAATATATTCCTATTTCTCTGATCTTCTGGTTCTCACTGAGACTTGCCTCCCTTCTGATTATACCACGTCCCTGGTCATACTTTCTAGCACTGGTATGTCTTTACTCATATCCTTTCTCACCACCCCTAACTCTCTAGTCATAATGGGGAAGTTGGAATGTCTTGTTCCACAATGCTATGCCATAATTTTCCTCTCCCACCACTACTCAGCCACTTCTCTTTCTTTGAGATTCACACTATCCAAATGGACAACCTAATCTAGATCCTGGTCAGTGTTACCTATCCCCAGGACATTCTCATTCTTCCCCAATGAATTCAGCACCTAGCTCACAGTCCTCTACACACCCCCAACTCACATGCTATGATAATTCAACACACATATTTTGATACTCCCTCAAATGTCCTAACTCCCCCGTCCTTCAATCTACCCAGTTTCCATGACTTACTTCCCCACCTAACCTCAGCAATAGATGTCATTATACTGCTGAACTGCCATTGCCCACAAGTATTCTAATTTAATATCCATGAATGCTTAAATTCTTTCATGTGAACACAACCTTTTAGTACTCTATATTCCCCCTGCCTTACAACCACCAACCCTGTCCTATGCCCTCACTGTGTCCTTAAATCCTTCCCATCAAATAAAAGCAACAAGCATTTACTGAGCACTTACTATATGCCTGCATTCCATTATATGTTTGGCATACTAAGAAAAGCCCACTGCCCCCCACAAAAGGACAGCCCCTGCCTTCAAGGAAGAGGGAAGACAACACGTAAATGGCAAATAAAAAGGTTAGGGAAAGATACCCTCATAGGAAAATGGTGGCAAAGTCCCAGAAGTGATGCTTGGCTGGTCCAGCCCTTTCCTCAAAATGAAGGTTCCTCTGCTTCTCAGTTCTTTCCCTGGCCATCATAACTCTATTGATTATATTTTCTTCCTTCCTCTATTTAAATGTATTGGTGAACTAGTTCAACCCTGTATCATCCTTTACATTCCATTCCCTTGCCCTCCTGTTCAACTGATGATCACATCTTGCCAAACCAGTTCTTGGATTACTCCCACCATCCACTTGTCCTACTGCTGAACAAACCTAGAGAAAGTCACCAAACCATGAAGACTGGGTCCACTTCAAATATGTTATATAATCTCACCCAGAATCTCATTGAAGTAAGGAATTGTTTTTTACAAATCTCCCCCCCCAATCAATTAAGTCTCCCAAGAACAACAGCAGTAATGTCAAACTTTTTCATTCTTTTTCAAACTTCTCAAAGTACCTTCTTCCACCCTATCAGATAACTCATACGTCATTGAAAAAATTGAGACCATCAGTGGTACCTCCATAAAATGAACATACTTAGAGGAATCAATGAGAGAAGGGGGACAGTATATTTTAGGTCAGAGATGAGGAACCTGGGACATTGAGGCCACATGTGACACCCTAGGTCCTCAAGTGTGGTCCTTTGACTGAATCCAACCTTCACAGAACAACAACTTCTATGAAGTTTGGATTCAGTTAATGGCCCCACTTGAGGACCTAGAGAGCCACATGTGGCCTCAAGACTACAGGCTCCCCACCTCTGTTCCAGCTGAAAAGGCAACAGGGTAGGATGGATGTTCTATGGTGAGGAGACTCAAGATGCTGAAGGAAGTTCTAGGGTGATATGGAAGTTGAGGCACAGTGCTAATGCCTAGAAAATCAGAAACAGAACTGGGAGGGGAAATTGTCAATAATTTATTGTTGTGTATCATCTTTATAGGGCTTCCACCAGCTTCTAAAACTACATAGTAAAAGGATATATGCACTTGAAATCTATATAAACTATAAAGAACTTTATTCCAACATCTCTTACAGAACAATTCGGTTCCCAGAACCTGGCTAAACTTTCTTATCTGCATTCTAGGGATGCTGAAAGGGTCATTTGTAATTTTCTAAAGCCACCATATCAAGTCCCAACCAATGTCTTTGCCTTCAAGATTGTCAGCTGAGAATCAACTTTGTAGTTCTGTTGTTTTTTTTTTTACTTTTTGGAGGGCAATTGGGGTTAAGTGACTTGCCCAAAGTCACACGGCTAGTAAGTGTGTCAAGTGTCTGAGGCTGGATTTGAACTGAAGTCCTCCTGTCTCCAGGGCCACTGTGCCACCTAGCCACCTCTTAAATTATTATTTAGATCTTTTTTTTTTTGCTTTTTGGAGGGCAACTGGGGTTGAGTGACTTGCCCAAGGTCACATGACTAGTTTTTGTGTTAAATGTCTGAGGCCGTATTTGAACTCAGTTCCTCCTGACTCCAGGGCCGATGCTCTGCTCACTGCGCCACCTAGCCTCCCTGCTGTCTAGTCTTAAATGTGTATTTTCTAAGGCAGTGCCATAAGAATATTTGGTACAAAACATCCCCATAAATGTCTGTGACAATCTCAAAAAGTGTATGGGGGAAATCAGTTCAAACTTGTAGAACACTGTAGCAGCAAGCACCCCAAGTGTCCCCTGGGTTTGCTGCCACCACAGGTTCTTGGATCTGCTTTGATAAAGGAAAGCAACTCAAAGTGGGATAACAAGCATACTTTAATCAGCCATAGATGTATCATTTACCTAGTTCAGGGGAAAGAGGTCAGCACCCTGAACTTCAAAGTATACAGACAGAATTATCAAGACAGAGAAACAGATCAAGTAGACAGATTTCCAAACTTTCCAACCATTACATCCATACCCAATCAACATCTGGGTTTTTCAAAGCTGGGGGGGCTCTGGACAACGGCTTCCCAGAATCCGTATCAAATCACAGAACACTTCTCAAAGTGAGCCCCAAAAGAAAGCCTCACATCAGGGCTTATATAGCCTTCTCCTGGCTCAGAGAATGTAACAAACAACTTTATTGACTCACTGGCCAATCAAGAAATATCTACTGAAAAACAAGCCTCCCACCCCAGGCTCCAGGTGCACTTTAGCCTAGGGGCAGGGAAGATCTTACAAATTTACATTCCCATTACAAACATATGTGCCAAATACATAACCCACTGTTCCTGGATTCTAGAAGTCTTATATTCTACCATTTCTGGAGTGATCAAGAAGTTCCCCTTAAGCACAGTGAATCTGAGTCCATTTATTCCTGGCTCTCAATGCGGAACAGATACCAACTCATCTGGAGACACTTCAAGGATAGAAACATGAAAATTGGTGCCATTGTTGTCCTAAATGTTGTCCTATGGTGCTAGGACACTAATGAGAAGATGGAAAGTCCAATATCCCCCAGACTATTTAAAGCCTCTGGTCAAAGTCAAGGGTTGGGAAGGAAATATGACCAAAGTCAAACCTTCTCCATTCTTGCAAGTGGTACCTCCTCAGGAGATTTTGCTAGAAATCTACACTCATTTTGATTTCTAGAATTTCTCCCCTCTAGCTAACATAATGTTTTATACAGAATGCAAAGGGTGTAAGTGAATTAACCTAAAGGAATAGTTCTCTTGTCTGACACCATTTTATTTCAACAAAATTGATTTCAAATGCTTTTTGCACTTAACCTTAAGGTCTAATAATTAAATTACTGATTTAGGAATGTTCTCATCTGGTTAAAATATCCAGGATAAAATAGGGTTGAGGTAGTTTTGATTCTCCCTTTCAGTAGGACCTATCATCCTATGACTAAAAATAGGATATAAGGAAAACAAATGACCTAGACTTTCCCTTGTCCTATTACTACCAATTATTAGGATCGTGGAAAGTAGAAGAGAGAATGCTCTTTCTATCAAACTGGAATTCCTTTCCCTTTTATTGATTTATTTTTTGTTGGTGGTAGTGCTGGTGGTAAGTGAGGATTGTTGAAGGACAAGAGAAATCCAAGCCTTTAGGATAGTACCAGAAGGCTATGAACCTGAATGAATATCTGGGATGAAAGTCAGAATCACATATAGAAGAAGGAGTGATCTGTCTTGCTACCTCATTTTCATTTCTCTTTCAAGGGAAGTCTTCAGCACAGTGTGCATTCTAAGTTTAGGTTTTGTACAGAATTTAAAAGAATTCATCTGAGAGAGAAGAGAATAATATCCATTTTTTCATGAACTTCTGTGATACTTTATTTCCTAAATCTTAGGGTAAAATACAGGCTGTTCTATATCTGACTTATGCATTATCAAGATTATATATTTAGAGTAGAAAGGCCCTGAAGGTCCATTTATTCCAAACCTCTCATTTAACATATGAAGAAACTGAGGCCCACAGAGATTAAGTGATATGCCCAAAGCCATAGTAGTAGCAAAAAGGCAGAGGTGAGATTTGACCCACTGTCCTCTGATTCCAATCAAATATATCATGGTTTTATCCAAATGATTCTTGTTGGGGAGCTGAAGACTTAGTAACATTATTGGAAGCCTCTATGTGATTGATATATATATATGTTATATAGACACACACAGGTAAATATTTTCTATTTTAAGAAAAATAAAAATTTTATTTTAATAATGAATTTGATTTCTATTTTTCTTAAAAGCCCAATGATTTAAAAAAAAAAACATGATAACTGAGGTTTCTCTCTAAACTATATTATGGGAACATCTAGATAAAAAAAAAGAGAAAAATGTGGTCAGGGACAACATTGTCCACCTCATGGCAGCTGAGGAAATTGTGAGAATTAAGTGAATCACACTGACTCCATCTTGTGATTCAATTCTGGATCTAGTTTAGTTCCCTTTCTATTCAATTATGTATCTAGTCCAATTTCTTTCTGTCTTATGAGAAAAAAAATATTCTTTTATGGGAATTATGAGAAAATTTCATTTTATTGTTTGAACCTAGCTCTGCATAGCTGGGCACCTGGATCACTTTCTATCTGTTGCTTAGAAACCCTTAACTAAGGACCTAGGTTATACTGACCAGATACCTAGTCAGATCCAAAGACTGATACAAGGAGCTTTCTCATAATTAGAACTCTCAAGCAACCCATATGTCTTATCTGAAAATTGGCCCTGTACTGGTCAATTAGTTATCGTTTCCATTTTCCTTTTGTTGAATACAGACATTTGAGGGAAACGGGACACCGATTTTCTTCTGATTTCAAGGAACTGTACGTGTTTGCTCTCACCCTCCCAATTCAGAAAGCCTCTAATCTTTCCTCCAATTAGAAATTAGTTAACCGAATTTTGTATCCTGGTTAATTCTTTTCTTTTAATTGGTCTTATTTGATTAATAGTTTTTAATGCATAGTAATTTTTCTCCCTTTGTATTCAGGATCCAGCGCCAAAGCTGAGGAAGCCTAGTCCCAATTTGTTATGTAATTGGCATGCATTGTTTAATAAACTGATATGCTTAGAAGTTCAAACCTTTGTTTTCTCAGTCATTTCAGATTCCACCTGCCACAAAGCTGGCATTAATTTCAGGCAAATTACTAAGGGGAAATATGCTTGTATATGCTAGTTTTCTAAACCCAGATCTACTAAAAAGACGTCAAATGCCATAGCATGTTGACTTTATTTTCAGTATAATTTCCCGGGAAGAAAATATGGTCAAAGGGATGGTCAATGAAACTACTGTTACTGTGTTAAATCCCCATATTTAGCCCCAAAGAAATTTAGGATGTTCTCAAATTGAGGGAATTTCTCTATTATCCAAGGTGCAAAGATATTTAGTATTCATCAACAAGGTGGACAAAATTACTGAAGAAAAACATATTACATAAATGATGGTATACACACATCCCCAGAAAACCTAATCATTTACAGAACAATTACATTTTCATAACTGTTGGTTGATTATAACCTTAGCATGAGTATGACTACTTTTAAAATCCCAATCCCTACTGGAGTCAAAGTTAATTTTCTCTGGATTACAAGTTAAAAGGTTTATAGTGGATAATTTTAGTCAGTGGCTTTGTTATAATAATTTTGAAACAGCACAATTCAAAATGTTAGAACTATACCTGAGGAGGTGGGGCCAAGATTTAGAGTAAAGTCAGGGACTCCCCTGAGCTCTCCCCCCAAAATCTCCAAATACCTTTAAATAATGACTCTAAACAAATTTTAAAGGAGCCCAACCCACAAAAAGATGGAGTGAAACCATTTTCCATCCCAAGACAATTTAGAAGGATAGCAGGAAAGTTCTGTTGCACCAGGGTGAGAGAGGAGTGAAATCCAGAGCAGGCAACCAAACTGTGCATACCCTTTGATCCAGCACTACTAGATCTATATCAAAGAGATCTAAGAAAAGGGGAAAAGGACTTATGCAAAAATATTTGCAGCAATCATTATTATAACCGCAAAATACTGGAATTTGAGAAGATGCCCATCAAATGGGGAATGGTGGAACAAATTGTGGTTTATTAATATAATGGAATACCACTGTATCATAAGAAGCAATGAGCAAGGAGTATTATTGTGCAATAAGAAATGATAGATATAAAAGTGTCAGAAAAACCTGAAAAGACTTGTATGAACTGATCCAAAGAACCAGGAAAACCTTGTACATAGTATCAGTAACATTGTATGATGATCAACTATGAATGGCCCAGGTCTTTTCAGCAACACAATGATCCAAGACAAGTACAAAGAACTCATAAAGGAAAATATTATACATACCTGGAAGAAGAACTGACAGACTCTTAATGCAGATCAAAGTGCATTTTTTTCATTTACTTTATTGTTTCTCATGTTTTTTTTTTTTTTTCCCCTTTTGGTCTGCACCTTCTTTCACAACCATGATAAATATGGAAATATTTTTACATGACAGCATATATATAAACTGCATCAAACTGCCTACCATTTTCAGAAGAAGGGAAGAGAGGGAAGGAGAAATTTGAACTCAAAATCTTATAAAAATGGAAACTAAAATATTGTAAGATGATTATGTGTAAATGACTTAGCAATGTTCAGTAATACAATGATCCGGGCCAAGTCAAAATGGAGGAGTAGAAGCAGGACCTCCCTGTGGCTCTGGCTTCCACCTTCCCCAATCCATGTAAAAGGGTGACTCTAAACAAACTTTGGAGCTGCAGAACCCACAAAATGACATAGAGAAGCTAACATCCCACCGAGGACAGCCCCACAGGCCAGCAGCAGGCAGCCCACTGCAGCACTCTGGGAGCCGAGAGCAGCCACTCATGAGCCAAGGTTTTAGCCCCAGGCTGTATCTGACCAGCCACCGGCTGGAGGGACTTCAGATCACCAGCAGCGGTGGCCATTTCCAGATTTATCAACACATAGATGCGAAAGACAAAGTGAGAGGTCGGTGCAGTGTGGACTTTAGGAACAGTAGTTGGGAGTGCTTGGGCTTTTGCCCCCAGGGCAAGAAGCCACTGAGACTGGTCTGGCACAGCCAGCACCATGTGGCAGCTTCAGCTCCTGGCCAGCAGAGTGTAGGGGACCAAGCAACCAGTCTGAGAGGTAATCGCTCTTGCTTTAACCTGCTTGGAGGGCAATTGGGGTTAAGTGATTTGCCCAAGGTCACATGTCTAGTTTTGTGTTAAGTGTCTGAGGCCAGATTTGAACTCAGGTCCTCCTGACTCCAGGGCTGGTGCTCTATTCACTGTGCCACCTAGCCACCCCTGCTATCCATCTTCAGAGAAAGAACTGAGGGTATCTGAATATAGATTGAAGCATACTATTTTTTTACTTTCCTGAGTTGGCTTTTTATCTCTGTTTTCTTTCACAACATGATTATTAAGTATAAGTTTTGCATGTCTACACATTTATAACATGTGTCAAATTGCTTACCTTCTCAATGGGCAGGAGGGGGGAAGGGAAAGAATTTGGAACTCAAAGTTTTAAAAAATGAATGTTAAAATTGTTTTTATATGTAACTGGGAGAAAATAAAATCTTAAATAAAAATGAATGCTAATTTTTTTAACATGTAATAGGGGAAAAAAATAAAATACTATTCAAAAAAGGGGGAAAAAATCACTGAAGAGAAGAACTCCTTAAAAAGTAAAATTGGCTGTGGGAGCTAGGTGGCACAGTGAATCAAGCACCGGTCCTAGAATCAGGAGGACCTCAGTTCAAATCTGGTTTCAGACACTTAACTCTTACTATCTGCATGACCTTGGGCAAGTCACTTAATCCCAACTGCCCTGCCTTACCCCCTCTAAAAAGAAAAAAGAAGTGGAATTGGTCAAATGGAAAAGGAGATACAGAAACTCACTGAAGAAAATAATTTCTTAAAAGTTATAATTCGACAATTGGAAACAAATGACTTTATGAGACTTCAAGAAACAATCAAACAGGTGGAGACAAGATAGTGGAATGGAAGCAGTAACTTTTCTAATCTCCTCCATGAATCCCATCAGTAAACTTTAAAAAGTGAATCTGAATGGATTTGAGAGTGTCAGAATGCATTGGGAGACAGATCGTGGCAGAATCCAGCCCAGGAAAGTGCCCACCTGGGTCAGGGCAGGGGGCTGCACCAGCCAGGACTAGAGAGCAGACTACACCTGAGAAAGGAGCCCCAGCCAGCAGACTTACCTATCCCAAGAGTGATTTGCAGCCATCTCACAAGCCTCTCACAATGGAATGAGAGGATCTGTCAGAGCTGGGTAAGAGAAAGCACAGGGCCCCAAGAAGAGACAGCAGCTTCTCCTGGGGCTATCAACCCACAGCTTGGAAGTTTAAAAATCATCTGCCTCATTTTCCAGGGGCCAGGAAAGGAAAGTAAACTCTAGCTGTTCTGATTTCCCCTCCCTGACGTAGAAAACCCAGAGATAAATGCCTCACCCAGAGTAAAATCCTGAAATAGTGAAAATAGCCTCAGGCTTAGGAGCCACAGAGAAAGGATGTAACTGAGGCAGTAAGGAGTCTGAAGTGAATGGTGGAAGGGGTCCCAGTAAGCCCCACCTCACTGGACCATCAAGAGCTCCCAAAGCCCAGGGGTTGGAGTCAGCAAGTGCTAATAACAGAAACCCAGGCGGACCTCAGTACTACCAGGGGAATCTAAAGATATCAGCATTGCCAGTAGCCACCTGCTGAGTCTGTCTGAGCTATAGCCCAGGGGCATAGAGGCAGAAATCCAAGTGGCCAGAACACCTCTTGCCCACAGGTTACTCTGTGAGCCTCAGAGTAACTGAGGGGAAACAATGAGAATCCTGGCCTTGGCCTCAGTCTAGAAACCCAGAGGCTACAGCACACAAAGCCAACAGCCAGGCCCTTAGCTCCCAGCCTGAGAAATTAGGAAACAGGAAATTACAGTGTGAAGGAAGGAAGCTGAGAAGGAGAAGGGGAAGGTAAGAAAACTGATCAGAGTTTATTACAGTGAGCAAGAACAAACAAATACAGAAGACAACATGGACTCTATACTCAGACCTGAGACCACAGAAGGAAATATAAACGTGTATCAATCCCAAAAAGCATTCTTGGAGGAGCTCAAGAAAGATTGTAAAACCCAAATTAGAGAGGTAGAAGATAAATTTAAATCTACAGTGACCAAATTGGAAAAAAACAAAAGTCTCGCTGAAGAAAACAAATCCTTAAAAAATAAAATGTGTGACCTAATTGGAGAAAATACCTTCCTAAAAAAGGACCTTCAAAAATTAATCGAAGAAAATAATTCACTAAAAATTAGAATCAGTCAAATCAAAGCTCAGGACTCTATGATGCACCAAGAGTCAATAAAGCAAAACATGAAGATTGAAAAATTAGAAGAAAGTTTAAAATATCTAGCTGGAAAAACAACTGACTTGGAGAACAGATCCAGGGGAGATACCCTAAGAATTATTGGTCTACTGAAAAGCCATAATGGAAAAAGCAGCCTGGACAACATCCTCCAAGAGATTGTCAAAGAAAATTGTCCTGAAGTCCTAGCAGAAGGTAAAATAGTTATCAAAAGAATTCACCGGACTCCTCCTGAAAGAGATCCTAAATTGAAAACTCCAAAAGACATAGTTGCCAAATTCCAGAATTAGAGGGCTAAGGAGAAAATACTGCAAGCAGCCAAAAAGAAACAATTCAAATATCATGGAACTACAGTCAGGATTACACAGAACCTAGCAGCTTCTACATTTAAAGATCAGAGGGATTGGAATTTGATATTTCATAAGGCAAAAGAGCTAGGACTGCAACCAAGGATCAACTACTTGGCAAAACTGAGCATAATCTTTGAGGCAAGGAGATGGTCATTTAATGAAATAAGGGACTTCCAGACTTTCCTGATGAAAAAGCCAGAGCTCAATGGAAAATATGATCTCCAATTACAAGACTCAAGAAAGACATAAAAAGGTAAACAAGGAAAACACACACACACACACACGCACACACACACACGCACACGCACACATGCACACTCAAGCTCATATGCACATAACTTAGGATGCAATAAGAACAAACCATTTACATCCCTATATGAGAAGCTAATACCTGTCAATATTGAAATTTATATGATTATCACGACCTTTAAAAGGGATATACATAGACAGAGGGTGTGGGTATAAATGAACTAATCTCATGATAAAAAAACACATTATTAAGAGGTTCAAAGGGATGGTAATGGGATAAAAGGAAAGAATGAGGTAGAAAAAGGTAAATTATGTTATACAAAGAGGCATAAAGACATACTATAGTAGAGGGGAAGGAGAGAGGGAGATGAACATCATTTGAACATTATTATCTTTGGTTCTGGTCCAAAGAGGGATAAACATAATTAAGTTTAAGATTCTAATATTAGAAGATACAAAATCTCATTATAATAGAGGGAAAGGAGGGAGGGAGAGGAGAACTGTATGCAATTTACTCTCATTGGTTTGGGGTCAAAGAGGGAATAACATACTCATATAAATATAAAAATCCATTGTGCCCTATAGGCAGTAGGAGGGATAAAGGGGTAATAAGAAGGGGGTGTTAGAAGGGAGAGAAATAGTAGCAAAAGGAAAGTGTAGGTAAAGAAGGGGAGGAAACAGTGAGGGAATACTGAAGGGGGTGGTGGTCAAAAAAGTAAAACCCTTAAGGAGGGGAAGGGAGAAGGAAGAAACAAAAACATAAACAGGGGAAGGAATAGGATGGAGGGAAAGAGATAGATATCATTACTGTGAATGTGAACAGGATGAACTCTCCCATAAAATGGAGGCAGACAGCAGAATGGATTAAAAAGCATAATCCTGTAATATCCTGTCTATAAGAAACACATTTGAAACAAAGGGATATGAACAGGGTAAAGGTAAAAGGCTGGAGTAGAATATATTGTGTTTCAGCTAAAGTAAAAAAAAGCAGTGGTAGTAATCCTTATCTCAGATAAAGCAAAAGCAAAAATAGATATAATTAAAAGAGATAAGGAAGGAAATTATATCCTGCTAAAAAAACACCATCGATAATGAAGCAATATAATTATTTAACATATATGCACCAAGTGGTATAGCATCCATATTCCTAGAGGAGAAGTTAAGGGAATTAGAGGAGAAATAGATAGGAAAACTATACTAGTGGGGGACCTTAATCTCCCCCTCTCTGAACTTGATAAATCTAACCTCAAATTAAACGAGAAAGAAGTTAAGGAACTGAATAGAATTTGAGAGAGGCTAGATATGATAAATTTCTGGAGAAAACTGAATGGGGGTAAAAAGGATTATACCTTCTTCTCAGTAGCACATGGCAAATACACAAAAATTGACCATGTACTAGGGCATAAAAACCTCACAATTCAGTGCAGAAAGGCAGAAATATTAAATGCATCATTCTCAGATCATAATGCAATAAAAATCATATGCAATAAAGAGCCATGGAAAGATAGACTAAAAAGTAATTGGAAACTAAACAATTTAATCCTAAAGAATGAGTGGGTCAAACAAGAAATTATAGAAACCATCAGTAATTTCATTCAAGAGAATGACAATAATGAGGCAACATACCAAAATGTGTGTGATGAAGCAAAGGAAGGTCTGAGGGGAAGTTTTATATCCCTGAATACATACATGAATAAATTAGAGAAAAGGCAGGTCAATGAATTGGGCATGCAATTGAAAAAAACCTAGAAAAAGAACAAATTGAAAATCCCCAATTAAATACTAAAATAGAAATAGTGAAAACCAAAGGAGACATTAATAAAATTGAAATTAAGAAAATTATTGAATTAATAAATAAAACCAAGAGCTGGTTTTATGAAAAAACAATAAAATTGATAGAACTTTAGTCAATATGTTTAAAAAAGGAAAAATAAAACCAAATTATGAGTATCAAAAATGAAAAGGGTGAATCTACTTCCAATAAAGACAAAATTAAACAATAATTAGGAATTATTTTGCCAAATTGTATGCACATAAAGTTGACAATCTTAGTGAAATAGATGAACATTTACAAAAATATAAGTTGCCCAGATCGACTGAAGAGAAAGTAAATTACTTAAATAACCCCATTTCAGAAAAAGAAATTGAACAAGATATCAGTGAACTCCCTAGGAAAAATAACCCCATTTCAGAAAAAGAAATTGAACAAGACATCAGTAAACTCCCTAGGAAAAAATCTCCAGGGCCAGATGGATTTACTAGTGAATTCTTTCAAACATTTAAAGAACAAATGATTCCAATACTCTTCAAAATATTTGGGAAAATTAATGAAGAAAGAGTCCTACCAAATTCTTTTTATGACACAAATATGGTATTGATACCTAAATCAGGAAGAGATAAAATGGAGAAAGAAAATTATAGACCAATGTCCCTCAAGAATATAGATGTAAAAATTAAAAAAAAATATTAGCAAAAAAAACTACAGCAACTCATCACAAGAATAATACACTTTTATCAGGTAGGATTTATCCCAGTAATGCAAGGATGGTTTAATATTAGGAGAGCCATCAGTATAATTGATCATATCAACAATAAAACTAGCAGAAACCACATGATTATCTCAATAGATGCAGAAAAGGCTTTTGACAAAATATATCCATTCCTATTAAAAATGCTAGAAAGTATAGGAATAAATGGAGCCTTCCTTAAAATTATAGGTAGAATCTATTTAAAGCCATCAGCAAGTATTATATGTGATGGGGATAAGCTAGAAGCATTCTCAATAAGATCAGGGGTGAAACAAGGGTGTCCACTATCACTGCTCTTATTCAATCTGGTACTAGAAATGTTAGCAGTAGCAATTAGAGAAGAAAAATAAATTGAAGGAATCAAATTAGGCAAAGATGAGACCAAGATATCACTCTTTGCAGAAAATATGATGATATACTTAAAGAATCCTAGAGAACCAAGTAAAAAAATACTTGAGACAATAAATAAATTTGACAAAGTTGCAGGATATAAAAAAACGCATATAAATCCTTGGCATTCCTGTATTTTCTTATGAGATCCAACATTAAGAGATAGAAAGAGGAATCCCAATTCAAGCTACTGTAGACATTATAAAATATTTGGGTATCTACCTGCCAAAACAAACCCCAGACCTATGTGAGCACAACTACAAAACACTTTTCACACAAATAAAGTCAGATCTAACTAATTGGAAAAACATCAATTGCTTGTGGCTGGGTTGAGCTAATATAATAAAAATAACAATTTTACCTAAATTAAATTACATATTTAGTGCCATACCAATCAGTTTACCAAAAAAAAATTACTGTGTTGAACTAGAAAAAATCATAACAAAATTCATTTGGAAGAACAAATGGTCTAGAATATGAAGGAAGTTAATGAAAAGAAATGCTAGAGAAGATGCCTTAGATACACCAGATTTTAATCTGTAGTATAAAGCAGCAGTCATCAAAACTACTTGGTACTGGCTAAGGAAAAGAGCAGTGGATCAATGGAATAGATTGGGAACATGAGACTCAGCAGTCAATGACTATAGTAATCTACTGTTTGATAAACCCAATGACCACAGTTTTTGGGATAAAAACTCACTATCTGAGAAAAAACTGCTAACTGCTGGGTAAAATGGAATGTAGTATGGCAGAAACTGGACATAGACCATTATCTAACACCATATACCAAAATCAAGTCTAAATGGGTGCATAATCTTGGTATAAAGACTGATACTGTAAGCAATCTGGGAAAGTAAGGAATAGTTTACCTGTTAGCTTTATGGAGAGGGGAAGACTTTATGAACAAACAAGAATTAGAGTGCATTATACAATGCAAAATGGATAATTTTGATTACATGAAATTGAAAAGCTTTTGTACAAACAAAGGCAATGTAACCAAGATTAAAAGGGAAGTAGAAAATTGGGAAAGAATTTTTACAATTAATGTCTCTGAAAAGGCCTTATTTCTAAAACACACAGAGAATTGAGACAAATCTATTAGAATACAAGTTATTTGCCAATTGATAAATGGTCAAAGGATATGATCAGGCAGTTTTCAGAGGAAGAAGTTAAAGATATCTATAAGTGTATGAAAAAATGCTTTAAATCACTATTCATTAGAGAAATGCAAATCAAAAAAACTCTGAGGTACCACATCTCACCATTCAAATTGGCTAAGATGACAAAACAGGAAAATGACAAGTGCTGGAGAAGATGTTGAAAAATTGGAACACTAATGCATTGTTGGTAGAGTTGTGAAGTGATTCAACCATTCTGGAGAACAATCTGGAACTATGCCCAAAGAGCTATAAGTAATTTCATACCCTTTGACCCAGCAATACCACTTCTAGAGTTGTATCCCAAAGAGATCATAGAAGTGGAAGGAAGACCCATATGTACAAAAATATTTATAGTAGCTCTTTTTGTGGTGGCAAAGAATTGGAAATTAAGGGAATGCCCTTCAATTGGGGAATGGCTAAGCAAGTTATGGTATATGAATGTAATGGAATACTATTGTGCTGTAAGAAATGAGGTACAGGGGAGGCCAGGTGGCTCAGCAAGTAAGAGCACTGGCTCCAGTGTTGGGATGACCTGGAGATTGAATCCCGGACTCAGACACTCAGCACCACACCCAGAAATAACTGGCCATGTAACCTTGAGCAAGTCACTTAACCCCGATAGCTTAAAAAAAATGAGGTGCAGATGAACTTCATATTTACCTGAAGAGGCTTATATAAACTGATGTTGATAGAGAAGAGCAGAACCAGGAGAAATGTGTACCCAATTACAGACACAACATATGTGTGACAACCAAGTTTGATAGACTGGACTTTTCTCAGCAATGCAGGGTTATAAGTCAACTACAAAAGACTCATGATGGAGAGAGAGATGTCCACATTCAGAGAAAGAACTAGAAAGAACAGTTTGAATGCAGATTGAAGCAAACTCCCTGATCTCTGTCTTTTTCTTTTTTGGTTTTGTCTTCTCCTTCCCATTGTTCATTCCATCACATACAATCCTTCTTTATAACCTGACTAATGTCTAATGTGAAAGTATTTGCAGATCCTATACTTGATTATATACCACCATGCGGAGGGAAGGAAGGGAGGGGGAGAAAATTTGAAACTCAAGGAATTGTGGAATTGAACCTGGTAAACTAATAGTTAACAAATTAATAAAGATCAAAAAAATTAAAAAGAAACAAACAAAAACTAAAGTATGAAAAATAGGGGAAAAATGTGAAATATCTTATTTAAAAAAATTGTCCTAGAAAATAGAACCAGGAGAGACAATTTAAGAATTGTTGGACTACCTGAAAATCATGATCATATTTCAAGAATTTATCAAGGAAAATTGCCCTATAATTCTAGAACTAGAGGGTAAAATAGAAATGGAAAGACTCCACCAATCACCTCCTGAAAGAGATCCCAAAGTGAAAATCCCTAGGAATATTAAAGTCAACTTTCAGACCCTCCAGGTTGAAGGAGAAAATACTGCAAGTAACCAAAAAGAAACAATTCAAACTTTGTGGAGTCATTTAACGGCTTCTACATTAAAGGATCAGAGGGCTTGTAATATGATATTTGAGAGGGCTAGGCTTATAACCAAGAATCACCTACCCAACAACTGAGTATAATCCTTTGGGGGGAGGGGGGAATGGATATTCAGTGAAACAGGGAACTTGCAAGTATTCCTGATAAAAAGACCAGAGCTTAACAGAAAATTTTACTTTGAAATGCCAGACTCAAGAGAAACAGAAGAAGGCAAACAGGGAAGAGAAATCATAAGGGATTCAATAAGGTTAAACTCTGTGTGTGTGTGTATGTGTGTAAATTTATATAGTTTTATTTATAACTCCTAAAAACTTTCTCATTATTTGGGCAATTAGAAGGAGTATACATAGAAAGCAGATGTGTGAGTTGAATGTTATGGTATGATTATCTAAAAATAAATAAATTAATTAAGGGATGAGAATGAAGAATGTACTAGAAAGAGGGGAAAAGGAGAGAAGTAGAATGGGATAAATTGTCTTACCAAAAAAAGAGGTCTTAAACAGATTTTACAGTGAAGGCAAATGGGGGAAGCAGGGAGGGTAGCCCATGAACCTTACTCTCATTGGAATTGGCTCAAAGAGGGAACAAAACACGTGCAGTTGAGTGTAGAAATCTATCTTACCATACAAGAAAGTAGGAAGGGAAGGGATATAAGAGATGTGGGGAGCTAATAGAAGGGAGGGCAGTTTAGAGGAGGTAAAAGTCAAAAGCAAAATACTTTTGAGAAGGGACAGGGTAAAAGAAGAGAGAGAGTAAGGATAAAATAGAATAGAGGGAAATACAAAATTGGTCATCCATTCTGTGGGGAAAAAATTAAGGTGTGTTTCTCTGATAAAGACTTCATTTCTGAGGCATACAGAAAACTGAGTCAAATTTATAGAAATAAGAGCCATTACTCTGTTGATGAATGATCAAAGGGTATGAACAGGAAGTTTTTAAACTAATAAAAGCTCTCTGTAGTCATATGGGGGAAAATGCTCTAAATCACTATTGATGAGAAAAATGAAAATTAAAACAATTCTGAGCTTACCTCATACCTGTCAGATTTGCTAATATGACAGAAAAGGAAAATGACAAATGTTAGAGGGGATGTG
The DNA here is from genome assembly GCF_028583685.1 of Petaurus breviceps papuanus. Taxonomy (NCBI): domain Eukaryota; kingdom Metazoa; phylum Chordata; class Mammalia; order Diprotodontia; family Petauridae; genus Petaurus; species Petaurus breviceps. The sequence goes on from NW_027186304.1 coordinate 58,913,305, forward strand.
GGAAAATTTAAATACTGATGTATTGTTGGTGGAGTTGTGAACTGATTCAGCTATCCTGGAGAACAACTATGGCCAAAGGGCTGTAAAACCATGCATACCCTTTGACTAAGAAGGTACAAGGTCTGTATCCCAGAGAGATTTCAAAAAATATATATATAAAGGAAAAGTACTTATATGTACAAAAATATTTATAGCAGCTCTTTTAGTGGTAGCAAAAAAATTCGAAATTGAGGATATGTCCATGAATTGGGGAATGGCTCAACAAGTTGTGGTATATGATTGTGAAAGAATACTACTGTGCTTTAAGAAATAATGAGCAAGATGCTCTCAGAGAAACATAGACTTACATGAACTGATGTAAAGTGAAATTAGCAGAACCAAGAGGACATTGTACACAGTAACAGCAATATTGTATGATGATCTACTGTGAATAACTCAGCAATTGTCAGCAATACAATGATACTATACAATTTCTGAGAATGAAACAGCTATTCTTTACTTTATCTTGGGCTTTTTTGTTTGTATTTTCTTTCACAGAGTGACTTACATGGAAATACGTTTTGCATGACTATAGATGTATTAACATATATCAAAGCCTATGCCTTCTCAGTGAGGGAGGAAAGGGAGGATGGGAGAGAATGCAGAACTGAAAATTTAAAGGAAAAAAAATGTTAAAATTGCTTTTACATTTAATTGTGAAGAATAAAATAGTAAAAATATAATTTAAAATAGAATTATACCTACTAATACCTTTCATTTATACATTAATCTTCTTCTGAAAAATTTATACACATCTAATACATTACAGTGCCTCATTTATCATCACAGGTACTTCAAGTGTTTGGGAAGGAGTGAGTTTTATAGATGCTTTTACAAAATAAAATGGACATTATACTATTCTCCCCTCTCCTCTTCAAATGTATCCCCAAGATAGAATATCCCTTGATACTGAGTAGAGGTGGGCTGGTAAATGTTTTACAACTGGCTATCCAAAAAAAAGAGGGGAGGAGGTAGGAGGGGAGTATGGCACACTTTAAGCATAAACTGCATTATTAACATTTTCTCCATCACTTTCTTAAGTACAGAAAATCAACAAAATAATAAATCAAGCCCAATTTTCGGGTGATTTCTGAGGTATAAATAAAGGCTGCTAATGACAATTTAACAATTGGCTCCCTCCAGATGCTTTGAACAGGCTCCAGCACACTATTGCTCTGGAGACAGTATTCTTTCTATGGTACCATGCTGGCAGCAAAGGAACGTTGAAGGTTTTGTGTGGGAGACATGCCATTTTGTTGAAAATTAAATTTTGGTTTTCTTCATAGGTCAAACAAGGTAAAATAAGAAAATTGCTTTGCAACTCTTACAGTGATACATAAATGTTAGCTGCAGCTGTTGCTGCTGCTATTAGTTTCCTGGATCTGAAGTCAGTGAAATTTATTTATTTTTGTAGTAGCTTTTGTTTTCCGTAATAGATATTTTAGTTGATATAAAATAGAACCATTTTCAACATAGGAACAGGGAGAGTAAACTTGTTTTTGACAAGAGCTCACACAGCACACTTTTTATAAAAGCATGTCAGAATTCATCATTTAGTGTATTTGAAGTTTTTAAAATTGGGTTAATTAGTTTGAAGATGCTATGTAATTAAATATTACTCTGAATATTAATTTTTGTGGGTTAAACTCTTATTTATTAATGTTGCATGTTGCAATATTAATTTATTAATGTTGCATGTTGCAATAACCAAATAGATAAATAAAAATTAATTTTATTAGACTTAATTTTACTTTTTCTTAATCTTAATATAAATCACATGCAAAACTGCAACAAATTTTTGCAGTAAGCTATCTTTTTCATCCCCCTATTTAGTGAAGGTTTAGTTAGGACAAGTGCTCTCTTCTTCTGGATGTGGGAACATTATTTTAAAAGATGCATTCAATAATTCATGAATAAATGAATGCTCAAATAGTTTTCAGAAAATGTCATGAATGCTTTTCAGCTTGTTAGAATTTATTCTCGACAGTCCATGAATTAAATCATACACTTGAAATGTCTCATTTTATATTACATTCCTACATGAAATATTTATTAATGATTCACCTGGGCATATCACTTTAGATTAGGAATTTGAAGACAATACCTGCTACATGCAGCAATTACCTTATAACAGTGATTATGCAGTGACCAGGAAACATTTTTTTTCTTTAAAGTAAAGCAGTAAAATAGAGTGCACATGAATATCCTTGTTAGGCTTTAATAATCGTACAATATTTCCTAAAGAGCACACTAGGATTTGAATTTAGCTTAGAAAAAAATTAATTATAGGAACAGGTCAAGTACATAGGTCAATGCTTCAGGGGAAGAGAAAAAGGAAAATGTAAAAAATTTCCTTCAATTACCTATGATAGACAAGATTTTGATAAGGTTTCATTGGTTTCAAATTTCTACTTAAAAAAAGTCAAGCATTTTTTCTAGACAAACGAAGCTCTAATAACTTCTTAATGAACAGTTATCCCTCCATTCATTGAAGAACATCAGGGCATTAAAATAGAGAATGAAAATGTATTTGAAAAATGTATTACCTGGACAGTGAATCGTAAGAATCTTGCAAAGAAAAGCCAATTTGGTGCCAGTGAAATGAACAAATCGTGGAGCTGTGGCACTCTGCAAGGGGTGATAATGGTAGCTAGAGCAGGAATATACAAATTCCCAAATATTCTAGAAACATAGACGACCAAGGTGGAGCCTGACATACATATTTTGCAACAATAATCAAGAAGTCTGGGCCTTTTGTGTTCAACAGATGGAGCTTCACTCTTATACAAAATGCTATGAAAAACTCTGAGAATATAAAGACAAATGTTAATATACCCTGTCCTCAAAGAGCTTACATTTTAATGAGAGAGACATTATATATATATATATACACACATAAAAGCATACACAAAATATGAATAAATAGATCAGCAAACATTTATTATGTGCCTAATTAGTTCCAGGCACTGTTGTAAGTACTAGGGATACAAAAAGAGGGAAAAGACAGTCCCTGCCCTCAAAGTGCTCACAAAGCAGGACACACACACACACACACACACACACACACACACACACACACATACATAAATGTATATACAGGGAAAACAAGAAATAATTAACAGAGAGAAGTCACTAAAATTAAGAGTTGTTGAAAAAACCTCTTGTAGAAGATAGGATTTTAGTTGGGACTCAAAAGAAACCAGGAAGGAAGATAGGAAGAGAGGAGGAATGAGAGCATTCCAGACATGGATGACAGAGATCATGCCTTTGTGGAGTTTCTTGTCTGTGAAATGGCAAAGAGGCCGGTGTTACTGGATCAAAGTCGAACATAGCAGGGAGTAAGGTTTATGAAGACTGGAAAGGTAGAAAGGGGTTAAGTTATGAAGGTCTTTGAAAGTCAAAGACATGATTTTGTATTTGATTTTGGAGGTGAGCCACTGGAGTCTAGTGAGTAGGGGAGTTATATACTTGGACCTGTTCTTTAAGAAAATTACCTTGGTGGCTAAGTAGAGGATAGAGTGAAATGGGGAGAGACTTGAGATAGGCAGACCCACCAAAAGGCCATAGTCTACATGTGAGGTGATGTGGACCTGTATCAGAATGGTGGCAGCATCAGAAGAGAGAAAGGGATATATTCAAGAGATGTTGTAAAGATAAAATTGATGGACCTAGGCAAGAGATTGATTATAAGGAGTTAAAGAAGATGACAGTCAAGGATGGCACCTAGGTTGCAAGCCTGAGTAACTGGGAGGATGGTGATATTCTTTACAGTAGGAGAGAAGGTAGGAGGAGGAGAGGGTTTGGGGCAAAAAATTAAGTTCTGTTTCAGAAATGTTAAGTTTAAGCTATCTACTGAACATCCAGATTGAAACTTTTGAAAGGCACTTGGAGATATGACATTGGAGGTCAGCAGACAAACTGGGGTGGGGTAGAGGACAGATAGATTTGAGAAGTATTACCATAGAGATGGTAATTAAATACAAAGAAACTGATAATATCACTAATGAAAGAGTACAGAGAAGAGAAAAGGGTGAAGCTCCACCTGTTGATGGTCAAAGGTATGACTCTTTGTGTGTGGATGAGATGGGCTAGAGCAGTAACTACTGACAGGAAAGTGAGAAACTGAATGGTCAGTTGAAGGAGTTAATGCTGAAGTCCCCTAGTATGAGGGTAGGCCTTGTGGAGGAGAGAAAACTTGTGAGTCATATACTGAACTTATTGAGGAAGGAAGGAGAGTAACCTGGAGATACAAAGACAACTCCGGATTTTGATTAAGGGGCAGATATGAATAGCATGAACCACAAAAAAGGAAAGGTTACTGAAGATGGAAAAGGAAAACCTGGAAGTGACAATGGAGAACAAAGAGTTTTCCAATGAATCCTCCTCTCCCAGTGAGCTGAGAAGAATGAGCAAAATACAGCCAGTATTAGAAAGGCTGGTCAGAGAAGCTAGAAGGAGACAGATTTCAGAAGTTCCTAGGAGATGGGAGGAATTATAGAAGAAAAGCTTTAGGATGAAGAGAAGTTTATTGCCTGTGGTATAGGCTTTCCAGAGGGCTCAGTAGAAGGGTTGAGTGGTGTTTGGTTGAAACTCTGGGATATAAGGATTGAGGCAGATGAGAATGAGGAATAGGGAGGTAGATGTGGGGAATGAAGTTTGGTGCTCACCTACAGGGTTCAGAATCACTGGAATGTAAAGTGTATGACCAGTAGTGAGAATGTTGATCATTGAGTGGAGGGCATCACATCTCTTCCCAAAATTGACTGAAAATAGGGCTAAAGGAAAGTACAGTATGAAATAGGAGGCACACAGATAGATGATAAGATGGTTTGCCCTGTTTCACTGCTGCTTTTCCCCCAGAATAGTGGAGATCAAGTAGGAAAAGGCATAACAGGACATAGAAACTGAAACCGCCATTCACAAGAAAGAAGTCTTATCCTCCATCTCTGTTTCCTCCCTCAAGGGACAGGCAGAGCAGGAGATGGAAGTCCTAAGGTGAAAGGGAAGATTGCTTCTCTTTGCACTTGTGGTAGAATTGGAAGATAAAACTTTCAGTTTCCAAGGTCAGCATTCTATACACCACATCACATTGCCTCTCTTTCTAAATTATATACTCACTATCAATGTTTAGCCCATACATAATGTCTATGAACTATGGCTATCCATTCTCTCTCAACTTTTGGTTGTATTCACATTTCATTTTCAAATATTGTGCATGCCTAAATATGTGATTACAATTAGTTTTTATTAACAATTGACACTGAGAAAATTAAAATTGATCCTGTATCATTGTCTTCTTGATCCTATTTACCAAGTAATTGATTTTGCCCTGTAATTTCCTTTGTCCTGTAACTGCTTAAGTCATGGTTCTGTCTCTGAATTTAATTCAGAGTTCAGCTGGTCTATAATTGGTTAAATTTAAAAATCCATATATTCTTGCCTCAAGGAATTTAAATTAATTTGGAAAATATGTGAGAAAGCAAGGGAGTTTGAGCCTGATATCTTTTATTCCACCAAACTATCCTTCAAGAATGTTTGTTTTGCTGTCCAAAAGTCTGCACTACTATCTCATCATACCTGGATGCAAATGATAATTACTTCTTTTTTTTAATTCATAATTTTTTTTTATATAATTTGATTTTTTAAATTTTTTCTATGTATTTTTTTCATTTTTCAAATGCTTTATTAACATCTGATTTACATGATTCATTTCTGCCATGTTTTGAGTCACAAATTTTCTCCCTATTTCTCCCCTACCCACAGCCCCAAAATAGCAGTCCCACAGGTTATCCCCTGCTCCAAACTGCTCTCTCCCATAATTTCTCCCATACCCCTTTTGATTTTTCCAGTAGGGCATGATGGATCTCTATGCCCCAGTGCCTGGATATCTTATTTCCCAATTACATGTAAAATAGTATTAAAAATAATTTTATATATATATATAAACATTTGATTTTCAAACTTTGAATTCCAGATTCATTCCCTTCCTCCCTTGTCACCCACCCTTACTGGGAAGATAAGAAGTTCAGAATGGGTTGTGCATGTGTGGCTAATGGAAAACATTAACATAGTAGATATATTATAAAAGACTGATTATATTTCCCTCCCTCCTATCCTACCTCCCACTTGTTCTATTCTCTACTTTGATCCCATCCCTTTTCAAAAGTGGGTGCTTCCAACTTCCCTCCCCCCCAGCCTTCCCTTCCTTCCATCATCACACCTCTCATCCCCTTCCCCTCTACTTTCCTGTAGGGTGAGACCCTATTTAGTGTGTATTTCATTCCCTCCTCAAGCCAACTTCAAGGGGAATAAGGTTGACCCATTCCCTATTGCCTTCCTATTCTTCCCCTCCATTCTGACCATTTTCCCTTGCCTCTTCTATATGAGATAGTTTACCACATTCTGTCTCTCCACATCTCCTCTCATTATATTCCTCTCTCACCTCTTAATTTCACTTTTAAAGTATCATCTCTTCCTGTTAAATTGGTCCTATGCCCTCTATCTATTTATACCTGTAAACATATATACACATTAACATATGTATTCACATGCCCATATATATATATATATATTCCCTTCAACTATTTTTATACTGAGAAACGTTCCATAAGTTACATTTATTGTTTTTCCATGTAGGAATGTTAATAGTTCAAATTTGATAAGTTCCTTATGATTTCTTTTCCCTGTTTACCTTCTCATGCTTCTCTTGATTCTTGTATATGAATGTCAAATTTTCTGTTCAACTCTGGTTTTTTTCAGCAAGAATGCTTGAAAGTCCTCTATTCCACTGAATGACCATATTTCCCCTGAAACATGATACTCAGTTTTGCTGGGTAGGTGACTCTTGGTTTTAATCCCAGCTCCTTTGACCTCCAGAATATCATATTCCAAGCCCTTCAATCCCTCAGTATAGAAGCTGCCAGATCCTGGGTTATCCTAATTGTTTCCATAATATTCAAATTGTTTCTTCCTGGCTGCTTGTAATAGTCTCTCTTTAATCTGGGAATTCTGGAACCTGGCTATAATATTCCTAGGAGTTTTCTTTTTGGGATCTTTTTCAGGGGATGATCAGTGGATTCTTTCAACCTCTATTTTGCCCTCTGGTTCTAAAACATCAAGGCAGTTTTCTTTGAGAACTTCCTGGAGGATGATTTCTAGGTTCTTACTTTGATCATGGCTTTCAGGTAGTACAACAATTTTTAAATGATCTCCCCTGGATCTATTTTCCAGGTCAGTGGTTTTTCCCATGAGATATTTCACATTGCCTTCTATTCTTTCATTTGTTTGGATCTATTTAACAGCATCTTGGTTTCTCATAAAGTCATTAGCTTCCATTTGCTCTAATCTAATTCTGAAGCAATGATTCTCCTACTAAGCTTTTGAGATTCTTTTTCCATCTGGCAAATTCATTTTTAAGGCATTCTTCGCCTCATTGCCTTTTTGAGCCTCTTTTGCCATTTGAGTTAGTCTATTTTTTAAGGTGTTATTTTCTTCAGTCAGGCTGTTGACTCTCATTTCATAATTTTCTTGCATCATTCTCATTTCTCTTCCCAATTTTTCCTCCACTTCTCTTATCTGCTTCTTAAATTCCTCTATGGCCTGTAACCAGCTCATATTTTCCTTTAAAGCTTTTGGTATGGGAGTTCTGACTCCACTGTCTTCCTCCTTTTCAATGCCTTTCTCCTTTTTTTCCCCCAAAAATAGGAGTCTAATGTTGGAATCTTCTTTCTGCTTTGTTTCCTTTACCTGGTTATGTCGCCCCTCAGTCACTTGACCCCTGGGCTTTTTGCCACAGTTGGACTCTGCTACCAGACAGGGGAGCTTCATACCAAATGCTGGGGTTTTCTCATCTGCCAGAAGTATTAGATGGGTGCCCTCTCTGAAGCCTCCACACACTCTGGCAAGCTGGACACACAGCCCAGGACCTCCACCCTAGACTACAATCCAGATCCAAGCAGGTTAAAGCAAGGGCGATTACCCTTCAGACTGGTTGCTTGTTCCCCCTACACTCTGCAGGCCAGGAGCTCAAGCTGCCATGTGGTGCTGACTATCTGTGCTGGAGTCTCAGCAGCTTCTTGCCCCGGGGGCAAAAGCCAAAGCACTCCCACTTACTGGGTCCCAAAGTTCAGACTGCATTGACCTCTCACTTTGTCCTTCACATCTATATGTTGATAAATCTGGAAATGGCCACAGCTGCTGCTGATCTGGAGTCCCTGTGGCCAGGGCCAGGTCATACCTGCCCTGGGGCTAAAACCTCAGGCTCAACATCGGCTCCCAGAGTGCTGTGCTGGCCAATTCCTGCCAGCCTTCTGGGCTGTCCTCAGTGGAAGGTTATCTCCTCTGTGTCATTTTGTGGTTCCTGCAGCTCCAAAGTTTGTTTAGAGTCCCCTTTTTACATGGATTAGGGAAGGTGGAAGTCGGAGCCTCTGGGAAGTCCTGCTTCTATTCCACTATCTTGACCCCGCTCTCTGATAATTACTTCTTGATTTCATGAGAAAAGTTGGGGAAAAGTTGTTGCTAGCCTTTATTACCTAATTTCTAATCAATCATATTATTCCTGAGCCTCAGCTCCAAAACTCATCATGTCGTCCTTGATTCCATACCATCTACCCTGCTCTGTTCTTTGTTCTGTACTCCCTAAAACCCTATATATGGGGAACTGTACATTTGCTTGGGGTCTTTGGCATGAATGGAGATAAGCCATGAACTCATTTATTGACAGGTAGCATGCCCCAGCTAACAAATGTTATCTTGCATGGAGAATCTCCCTCAGTTTACCCTTTTGTTAAAATCACAATCATAATAATATAATTTTTTAACAAGTCTCTTACAGATATAAGAACTAGATTGTGATTTCACTCCCAAGTTGAAAAAAAAATTCTACCTATGAAAGCTGTTTAATTTTTTTTCATTTCACTCTGTAACAAAGCCTGTCATTGTAACAGCTACTAATTTGAGTTATTAAGCATGCACTTAAAAAAAAAAAAAAGCTAATCCTAATAGAAGAATCATTCGCACCTCTGACTTAGTTAAGCTAGTTTAATAGGTTCCAATGGCTAAACAAATTTTCACATATGAATATAGTAATATATATGTGGACCTGGAAATATAAGGATTTCAGTGAAACTTAGAAAGACTTTCATAAACTAATGAAAAGCAAAGTAAGCCAAACCAAGACAAGTTACACAATATTCACAATAATGTAGATCTTTGTCGAACTCAATTAGAAATGGATGCTTGTGGCTACATGTTGACATAGGAAGCCACAAAGTAACAGTGTTTTGTTACATTTTCATTTATTTTTTAAACATCTCCCAATTATATTTCAATTTGATTTAAGACTCATTCAAGTGTTTTTGAGTTTGACGCCTCTGATGTAGAGCAGCAGTGTCAAACTCAAACAGAATCAGGGCAACTAATGTTTACACAAGAATCCCTGCAGGTCACATAACAACTTAGTTTTAAAATGTGATGTCATTTGTTTTATTTTTTTTTATTTATTTTGTTAAATGTTTCCTCAGTACATGTTGATCTCATTCCAGCCATGCCAGAGAGTGTTTATGGACATGTTTGACACCTCTGCTGTTGTTATTCATCCTTCATTTGGAAAGAGGCCCAAGGAAATCCTGGGGTGATGACTTGACTTGTGCATAAACTGGATTTAAGGGAGGAGCAGTTGCACAGTCATCTAAAGGTGAACAACATCAAAAAAATGTCGGAACTCTAATCAATGCAGTAACCAATCAATATTGTCTTGAGAAAACTGATGGTAAAATAGGGCTCTTGACTCTTATCAGAGAGGTGATAGAATATCAGTGTAGATGAAGGACACATGGTCAGAAATGGCAAATATGTTTATTTTTCTTTCTTTGCCATGTTTCTTTGTTGCAAGAGAGAATTCTTGAGAAGTAGGGCAGAGGAATAGAAAAATACTTGAGAAGGAAATATGAGAAAAGAGCTTTCATGAAACTTGTTCAATAATATGCTATCACATTTAGTTCATCTCAATTATTAACCGTTTGAAAAATAGTTACATGAAATAAATTATAATAAGCAACTATAAGTAAAAGTGGGGAGCTAGGTGGTGCAGTGGATAGAGCACCAGGCCTGAAGTCTGGAAGACCTGAGTTCACCTACTAGCTGTGTGTCCCTGAGCAAATCACTCAACCCTTTTTGCTTCAGTTTATCCATCTGTAAAAAAGTTGAAGAAGAAAATGACAAACCACTTCTGAATCTTTGCCAAGAAAACCCCAAATAGGGTTACAAAGAGTCAGACACAACTGAAATGATTGAACAACAGAAATAAGTAGATGTAAGTAAAACTAATTAATAATAGATAAAATAAGATGGGTTTGTATTAAAAACATATGGTGCTCTAATGCATTTTTCTCAAGAGAACAGATACCCTTACATAATTAACTAGATTAGATTGGAGGTTCACCCGAATAAATATTTCTCTTCATACCTAATCTGTCAAGAACTTGAATGAGGATAGTGTTGCAGAACCAAATACCTTTACCATTTTGCACCAGGAAATTTTCTTTAATTAAAGACAAGAATTTATTTGACAGAGGTTGATATGTTTGGTTGAATTGATTCTTCAAGTACTAAATATACACACCACTATAGTTAGTTCTGGAGAAGAATGGGGTCCAGTGAGGAAAATAGATACTCAGCAAGTTGAAAAAACAAATTAGACTTTGTTCTCTGAAAGTTTATTCTTCTTGGAAGCTCAGGAGGAATGGCAGTGGTGAAGATTTAGTGATTTCATTTCTGTCATCAAAGATCCTCAGAAAGACAGAATTCCAGGTGGAATTTTCTTCGAATAGCTCTCAAAGACCAACTGGTATCTACCTGCCAAGGTAAAGTCTTTAATCTTTCCTGAGTCTAGCTGTGACTTGACAACATTGTTTAAATTATCAAATCCCCAATAATAAATCCCCTAAAGATATCACATTGCCAAAAAGAGTACCCTGAGCATAGTAGGTGCTCAGTAAATATTTAGATAAATGTTCTTAACCTGTGTGTATGTAATGGCCCCATTTAGTGGTCTGATTAAGCCTATAAACAACTTCATTAAAATGTTTTTAAATGCATAAAATACAACGCATAGGATTACACAGGAAACTATTTATACTGAAATAAATTGATCAAAATATCAAGTTCATGGAACCAAGGCTAACAATTATTGCTATAGATGATGATTATACTTCTAATAATTTATTCTCAGTCTAGTGGTTTATTTAACTGTCGTCATTGAAGAATCTCTAAACTATCAACTTGTGTTTTAAAGAACCATAATTAGTTTTAGAAGCTAAAAAGTCCATCCTATATACTATTACCAAAGTGATTTTCCTGAAGTGTTGATCTGATCATGTTACTCCTCTACTCAATCAGCTTAAGTAGTTCCCTTATCACCACCAGAGTAATTAAAACAATGTTGTCTGACATGAGGTGTGGAGAGCACAAAAATAAAACCATCAGAATTCATTGCCACATAGTGCAATGGGAATGGGAATTTGAAGATTTTCCCTGCCCCTTAACAGAACTAGGGGGGAGTTTGAAGACCTCCCCTGCTTTGAAAGTAAACTGTGCCCCCAGATAGGCTGAATATAGTCACGTGGAGCCTGTGGTGGGAGGGGTTTGCTGAAGGGAAGCAGAGCCCACAGGAAGCTGGTCAGAGATAGCCAGACTCTGAGGCAGAGAGGGCACTCATCAAGGAGACAGAGAAGTTTGTAAGTAAATATTGATCTTGTATTGGTTTGTGAGAAGACTGAAGGATGCTGTGGCTCTCAGCATTATTATGGCTTCTGAATATCTTTGGTACTATGATGGGATCTGCTTACTGGTTTGGGGATTCAGTTTTCTGGTGTCTAAATAAATTCTTCAGTTCTATCCTCTATCTGGAGAATCTGGTATATTTTGCAGTCAAATGTCATTTGATACTTATAGGCACAGTCTTTATTGTGATCATGGACACTGTAAATATTGCACTGGCGCTATGTGTGGCAATTGGGTGAAGGAAGATTTATGTCAAAAGTGGAAAATTACACCTCCATTTAGCTTTTAGAGAAATTCACAAACTGTGCACAAAGTATCTTTCCAGACTTCTGTATTCTGCAATATAGTCCACTTCCATATTTTCTCTGCTTCTCACACACAATACTCCATCTCCCATCTCAGCAACTTTGAACTAGACATCCCCAAGTGTCTGGATAGAAATGTATTCCTTCCTCATCTCATACTCATAGAATCCCTCTCTTTCTTCAAAACAAATTCAAGCGCCACTTTCTACATGAATCCTTTTATGATTCTCCTTCTTGGGTCCTCTCTTCACCCAGTCAACTTGCAACAATGAACCTATGGCACTTCTGTTTCTGTTGTATATATTACAGCTTCCCCTCTCCTCCACTTCATGCTGGACAATCGTGTCTCAATGTCAAACCCTTCAGGTGCTTATGGTGGATTCACCAGATTTACAGATCATCACTCTCAGAGAGAAGTAGCTCAAAAGCTGAGGCCTGTTCGATGTCCTCGGTAGGGACTGCCTCATTGACATAAACACCAATCCAGCTTACCAGAATTGAAGAAAGAAAGTCGATGTTTTGAGTCAACTCAGCTAAACAAGCAAGAGTGAGACCTAGCAAGGAACAAAAGCTAGTTTGATAAATAGAGACAGAGTGGGTTTCAGGGAGAAATGCCAAAAGCTGGAAAGAGAAGAATTACTTCACAGGTAGTGGAGCCATAACTAAAAGATGTCTTTAGAGCACAGATAGAGTGAGTAATTCATGAATTCCCTGGCTACACAGTAGAAAGATGATACCATGCCAGGTACTATGCCAGAGATTAAAAATCAGGGTCCTCCTGTTCCTTCCCAGAATTCCTATTAACTTGATAAGTGTGACAAATAAATCCTTGCAAATCATTCAAAAGTTCCTTAAAACTTCTGCCTTTTCTGTAAATTTGGAATAAAGCAGTGGGTGGTGTCTGTTGGGTGGGGAGGGGGGTTTGCTTTGCCATGGGAAGGACTGGATTGATTTACAAAATAGTCTCTTCTTCATTGGTTATATGATATTGGAGAGATATGAAGTGATCATTTATAGTAGGGAAAACATACGAAATAAGAGCTTGTGATTTATGATACTAAATTCCTCACCAACCAACTCTTCAGGTTTATTCCTAGATCATGTAGGGGAGAAGTAGTCATGCTCTGCTGACCAGACATGCTATTTTGAGGGGGATGGTAGAGTGAGCTCCAGAGCCTGCACTATAGATTCACCACATGGGTCCTTTTAGCATGTCAGAGTTATGCCTTGCTTTCTTCAGACATTGCAAAGGAGCCTTCTGACTACCCAGCTGTCATCCCCTTCCTTTTACATATGACAATCCCACCTTCTGTTTCTATCATATAACCTTCCAATGATATCTTTTACTTCTAGCCTTCTTGGAAGTTCTTCACTGGTTTCTGTCTAGCAGTTTGCATCCATGGTATGTCTCTTCAGTACCTTCTTTGTGATATTTATCTTCAATTCTTTGGAGACTCCTGTCTCACTGCCATATATAACAGCACGGCTAACATGTTGACATTTTAAAAGTTTGACCTTTGCTTTCATGGGAAGCTTGAGATCAGTAAAGGAACTTTGTAATTTCCTGAAGATAATTCTGCCTACTTTCCTTCTGATCAACTCTAGTACCAAATTATTGACCACTTGTCCCGTCTTTCCCAGACACTAATGGACAAGTATTCTGGATTGTTCCTCCAAATGCATACCATAATCAGGGCAACAGATTATCTACATGAAGTTGGGCTTTCCGGGGTGGATAGATGGGCCAAACTCTTTGGAGTGATTATAAATATTTTCCAAGAGGCATTTTAAATACATTTAGGATGGATTGTTAGGATGGATAGTGGAATACCTGTCAAGCTTTCTTTAAATTGGTCTTACCCTCCATGATCTGTGTGCTATTATATGAGTCGCTGCTGTTCATAATCATCCATTGTGCTTTTTCAAGGCGACAAACATTTATTAAGCACCTACCACATGCCAGACATTCTGTTAAGCAATGGGGATTATATTAAAAAAGGCAAAAACAGTCCTGCACATAAAGAACTTACAAACTAATAGGGAAAACAAAATAAAAACAATTATGTTCAGACAAAATATATCCAGGATAAATTGCAGATAATTTCAGAAGGAAAGCACTAAGATAATGAAGCCCTAGGAATTTTGGCAGAAGGTAGAATTATAGATGAGATTTGAGGGAATCTTTGCTTCTCTGTGGCAAGCATTCTTAGTTTCTTCAACCAATCATAATATAGCTGGGAGGCAGAAATGAGGAGGAAGAGAGCTCCAGGAAATTGGGACCGCTGATGAAAATGACTAGTGTTGTTTGTGTGTTATCAGCAAAGAGGCAAGTGTCCTATATCCCAGACTATGTGGAGGGGAGTAGGTATATAATTTTAAGAACAGTTTTACAGTTTAACCCATTTGTTACTTTTGATAGATATCTCTCTCAATTTATCAAGGAAGTTGTGTTTTTGAACAAAGTACTTTCTGGACTTTTTTAATAGTATCTTGTTTTTTTTTTCAATTACATGTAAATGTAATTTTAACATTCTTTTTTTTCTTTTTAAATTGAGTTCCAAATTTTATCCCTCTCTCCTAAGACATTAAACAATTTAATATAGGTTATATATGTGCAATCATGTAAAGTATATTTCCATATTAGTTATGTTGTTAAAGAAGAAACAGACCAACAAGAAAAAAAAACATAAATAAATAAGAAGAAAATAAAGTGTAAATAGTATGCTTCAATCTGAAGTCAGGCTCCATTAATTCTTCCTCTGGATGTGAATAACATTTTCCATCATCAGTCCTTTGGAATTGTTTGTGATCATTGTATTGCTGAGAAGAGCTCAGTCATTCATAGTTGATCATAGACCACAACTTCTTCAGTCATTCCATAATGGATGGGCATCCTCTCAATTTCTAATATTTTTCCATCATAGAAAAAGCTGCTATGAATATTTTTGTGCAAGTAATTCTTTTTCCCTTTTTTGTATCTCTCAGGGATACAGACTTAGTGGCATTGCTGTATCCAAGAGTATACACAGTGGGATAGGCATAGTTCTCCAAAATGTTTGGATCAGTTCACAAGTCTACCAACAATGCATCAATGTCCCAGTTTTTCCCCATCCCATCAAACATTTATCTTTTTTTACCTTTTCTGTCATATTAGCCAACCTGATAGATATGAGGTGGTACCTTAGAGTTGTTTTAATTTGCATTTCTCTAATCAGTAGTAATTTACAGCATTTTTTATATGTGTATAAATAGCTTTGATTGCTTCTTCATTCAATTATCATTTGGGGAATGACTTGTATTCTTATAAATTTGACTCAGTCCTCCATATGTTGAGAAATGAGACCTTTATCAGACATATTGGCTGTAAAAATTGTTTTCCAGCTTTCTGATTTCTTCTAACTTTTGTTGCCCTGATTTTGTTTGTGCAAAATCTTTTAAATTTAATATAATCAAATTTATCTAATTTATACCTTGTAATAGTCTCTATCTCTTTTTTGGCCACAAATTATTTCCTTCTCCATAGATATGACCAATAAACTATTTCTTACTCCCTAATTGCTTATGGTATCACCCTTTATGTCTAAATCATGTACCTATTTTGACCTCATCTTGGTATATGGTATAAGATATTGGTCTATACCTAGTTTCTTCCATACTGTTGTCCAGTTTTCCCAGAATTTTTAAACAAATAATGAATTCTTGTCCCAGAAACTGGGATCATTGGGATTATTAAATACTAAATTACTATGGTAATTTACTACTGTCTTGTGTACTAATCTGCTCCACCGATCCACCACTCTATTTCTTAGCAACTAATAGTTTTGATGAAGCTGGCTTTATAATAGCATTTGAGATCTGATATTGCTAGGCTATCTTCCTTAGATTTTTTTTTAACTTTCTGAACTTTTGTATATACTTCCTTATAAAATCATCGTAGCTAGTGTGAATGTCTTCTCTGTTATCCATTTCTCATTTTGATTGTTGAATACTCACTCAAATAATATAGGGTAAATAGTTTCAATTGTATACTATACCTTCTCCCTCACCTTGTTTGTTTCTTTTTTTATTTGTTTTGTTTGCTTTTACTAATTCTGATATAAGCTCTGATGAGGTGATGATCTATCTATATAAATACATGATAACAGTTATAACTCTCACATCCATAATTAGTCTTTTCCGGTCAATGAATATGTATAATATTTCATTCTTTTAGGGGCAGCTACATGGCACAGTGGATAAAGTATGGAGCCTAGAGTCAGTAACACCTGAATTCAAATCTGACCCCAAACACTTACTAGCTATGGGAAAGTCACTTATAACCTTGTTTGCCTCAGTTTTCTCATCTGTAAAATGAGCTGGAGAAGGAAATGGCAAATTGGAGAACATTGTACATAATAACAGCAACACTGTGTGATGACTGGCTTTGATAGACTTAGCTCTTCTCAGCAATGCAATGATCTAAGAAAATTCTGGAAGATTCATGATGGAAAATGCTATCCACATCCAGAGAAAGAACTATGGAATCTGAATACAGATTGAAGCATACTCTTTTCTCTTTCTTTCTTGTGCTTTTTCTCTTTTGTTTTGATTCTTCTTTCACAACATGACTAATGTGGAAATATATTTAATATGATTATATATGTATAGCCTCTATCAGATTTCGTGCCATCTTGTGGAGGGGGAAAAAGAGGGAGGGAGAATAATTTAGAACTCAAAATGTTATAAAAGTGAATGGTTGGAAATTTAAAAAAAAATAAATTTAATAGAAAAAAATGCTTCTTGTTGTGTGTGGATATATGCCTAAACACATTCCACAAACTCTATTTTTCTGCCTCTCCAACAGAGCCAAGAGCCATGCTGTCATTCAACTACAACTTGGAGCTTCTGAAACCATTTTTTAAAAAACATTTTTTCCAGATTTATGTGATTCAGCTCTTCCAGTAATATCTCATTAATGATCTCATTAGATAAGTCTCTCTATACTAATGCTTAAACGAGTCTGTTGATGGTCTTGAAACTATGATCCTTAGCAACTTCTGCCCCTTTTCCCATGACTCTGATATCATTATTAGAGAAGTGAATAACAGCCACTTGTCAATTTTTTTCCTGAACACCATGTTTTATTATAGATGAATCCTATGAAATGATCAAAATCACAGATATAAGAATTTCAGAGTTAGAAGTGGCCACCCAGTCCTAATAATCCAACATACTTACCAAATGCTTACTCTCTCTGTGTTGAAAGACCTCCATTAAAGCCATAAGACTTCTTCTACCTGTTGAAACAATTAGGTGTACTTTTAGATGCTTATAATTCTAATTTAGTAAGTTTTTTCCCTTAAACCAAACCTAAATTCCCCTTTGTAGTTTCTACCTATTGAGTCCCAGAGATCTTCTCCTCTGGAACCAAACTGGCCAAATCCAATTCCTCTTCCACACAATAGCCTTTCAAGTATTGAAGATGGATAAAATAGTTTGTGTTAGACTATGGCTAATATACATTTCAACAGAGGGAGCATGCTCCATGGCCCAAGTAGAATTTCAAAAGAAATCCTTGGGCAATGATAATAGCAAAAAAATCAAGCCACACAGGAACTAAGTAGCTCTATATGATTAGTGCCTTGCCATTCAAGTAGTTAAAGCACTTTACAGTGGTGACAAGGCACCTGGAAGCTGCAAGGGCAGTTCAAAATGAATGCAATGGTATTGAGACCACATTGATCTAGCAGGTGTCCCCCCACCACCAATATGCTTTAGGCAGGTCATCCAGTCATGCCTCTATGAAGAGTCACAGGGGATCAAGGGTCTATATACCAACAACACACTGTGTTGCTCTATGTTTGACATCTTTTTCTTTACAAGCTAAGTAAAACTAATTTATAAAGCTTATTTATTCCCAACATGGTTGTGTTGTTGTCGTCGTATTTGTCCTTTGTGTTCCAAAAGGATCATGGCATCAGGCAAATGATGACATGACTTGCAGTTGATTTTGCTTTGAGTGAGGGAGGGTTGTGCAAGGTCATCAGCCTCACTTTCTCCTCCAGAGTCATCTGGGTTCAGTGACCAGATATTCATCAGGACAACTAAAGATGGCCCAGGTTGTAATGGGAGACCCCAGTCCTTTTAGGCTAAGGCCTTTTCAGGTTCTCACTTTGAGTGAGGTAATTTACCATTCAGTGAATTGGCCTCTTTAAAAAGTGAGTCAAGGGATGACCCGTTTAATCCCAAGATGGTGGTACATACCTGTAACACTAGTTACCCTGGAGTCTGATACTGGTGGATCATTTGAGCTCATTGGGAGTTTTGAATTTCTGTGTTACTGGAGCTCATCAGGTAACCACACTAAGTCCAACACCAATATGGTGAGTCCCCAGAAATGTGTAGGTAGCAACAGGTTACCCACGGCCCTTGATGAAATCAGAAGAGGTCAAAACATCCATGCCATTCAGTGATGGAATCGTGCCTATGAACATCCTGTGGCATGTCATGCCTGAGCAAGACTAGGGATACACAGTCTCAAGAAACAAAGACCCTTACTTATATTACATCAGTTGTATACATCAATCCATTCCCTGGGTTTAGTTCACTCCCTGTCTTTCACTTGCTCAGCCTCCTAACTTAATTTTCCCTGAGACTTTGCTCCTCTTTGGTCATGATTTCTTCAACCAATCATCATATAACCTGAAGAACAATGACAGTATGGAATTCATGTAAAGTTTTCAAATTTGGGGGTCAAAATATTTATTTTGCTTTTTTTCTCAGAAGAAATTGTAATAAAATTAAGACTGAATTATTACAATGGTGGGTACTACATTCACAAAATACTGCTACTTATTGAAATAATTTAATGCAATTAATAGTGATCACTTGTTTTGACTGATTACTTAATTTGCTCATTGGGGAATGAAATAATTGTCATTCATTAATAAATGATTACTTGTTATTTAGCAATCTGAGTACGAAAGTAATAATTTAAAATGTTGAAAGTGACTTAGAGATTTTAATTTAAAATCTAGCCTACTATATTAAAATGTAAACATGTCACATTCTTTCTAGTCATTCTCAGAATTAATTTATTCAAATGGACAGCATTACATTGGGCTGAGCAATAATTTAACCTGAGTGATGTATGAGTTAAAAGTATCTTCAAATCAAAGAAACTTAGAGCTGGAAGGGAATTTAAATGTAACTTAGTTCAATCTTCTTATTTTGCAAATGAGTAAAAAAAAACTGATGAGAATTTTTCAGATGCCAATTTCATTTTTATTAATTTTCTAGTGAACTAGATTGAATTTTGTCCCTTTGGAAATTGATCAAATCATTAATAAGAAAATTTAAAAGATACTTTAAGAACTGTTACTGTTGAGAAATTTAGCCACTATTGTGGATGGTGATAATGATGATAGCTAGCATTTTTATAGTGCTTTAAGGTCTACAAAATAGTTTTCCTATAGTATCTTGTTTTTTCCTCCCAACAGCACTGGGATATAGATGCTATTACAGTTCCATTTTAGAGAGGAGGAAACGGAGCCTGTCAGAGAAAAGTGATTTGCCCAGTCATTCAAGTATTAAGATCTAAGGCAGAATTTGAATTCAGGACTTCCTTTCGTTCCAAACTCTGTCCATTATGCCACCTAGTTACCTATTATGACATATATATATATATATATATATGTCTGGTATTGCAGCATAAACTCTTTGGATTATACTGATTGTTATGTATAAATAATTTCTGGTGAATATTAATTAATAATTTGAGCCAAAACACAATCGATTCCCTGAATTCTATTTGGGAAATTAATGCTTTGATTTTTTTCCCTTTCAAAGTGTACTATCCATAATGATAGTCACATGACACATGATAGAAGAAAATGTAGAATTACTCAGAAATAATATTAAGAAATAATTGTGTACATGAGGAAAGGCATGAAGAAAGACAAATCCATTTAATAAGAGTAAGAGTTTAAATGGTAGTTCGTCCAAATTTAACTCTGAAATATTGTCATAATGCCCTCCTTCTAAAGAAAGTATTTGTATAGTGCTTAGGAACTGACATCATCCAGGTAATTATTTCAACTGACTTCATTTTGCTAATGGGTACCTACTCTAAGACTGTTCACTGAAGTGTGAAGAAAAATATTAATTTGACTGTGTGTGGTCTCCACTTTATTTCCAATTTTGAAAATTCTAGACAGGGGCTTAATCTTATTAGAGCAAACTTGAACATGGCAGTCTTAATTAAAATAACCATTTCTTCATACTGAGATTCTGAACCGAAGACCTGAGTTCAGTGCCTCAAACACTTACTTGCCTGTGTGACCCTGTGAATTTCACTTACTTTCTCTGTGGCTCAGTTTCCTCATCTATAAAAAGGAGACAATCACAATCACATCAATATCACAGGGTTATTGTTACAGTCAAATTAAATAATACATGTAAAGCACTTTGAAGACTTTAAAACACATCAGAAATGTTACTAATATTGTTACTGCTGTTCCTGTCATTACGATGACTACTATTACTTTTGTTGTTGTTCAGTCATTCTGTTTGTGTCGGATTTTATGATTCCATCTGGGGTTTTCTTGGTAGTGCTATTGCCATTTCCTTTTCCAGTTGATTTTATAGATGAGGAAACTGAAGCAAATAGGGTGAAGTCACTTGCCCAGGGTCACACAGCTAGAAAGTGTCTGAGGAGGTAGTAAGTATCTGAGGCAAGATTTTAACTCAAGTCCTCCTGATTTCAGGTCCACTACTCTATTCACTGTATCACCCAGCTACCATTGATTGCTCCTCCTCCTTGTTTGTCTCCAATAAATTCTAACTACATAGCCTCTTTATGATGTGGATGTGATCATGGAGGTTATGCCAGCAAAACACAACATATATTGGGTTCTACGAAATAGGAAAGGTTGCTAGGATAGACCTTTGAGATAGAATCTACTTATTCTTGGAGGACTAGTCGAGCAAAAAGTTGTCAATAAAAATTGGCTGCACAGTGATCTTTTTCTTTCTTTTTTTGATACAGAAAGGAAGTCAGTGAAATAAGAAATGGATTTAAAAAATTCAAAATAGTACTCAGCTCCAGGGTCAGAAGTGTCTCAAAATTGGAAAAAGTGTTCTCAGGTATGAATTTTACTAGATGATTTTTCAGATCTCAACATCTCCTAGATTCTGTCATTCTATGATAGATGTTGAGCCATTAATGATTTCTCCAGGTTTGAATTTAATTTTATGATCATCCATTATCAATCTATCTTGCCCAAAATAATAGTATCAGAGATTTTACCATATGATTGGCTAAAATCTGTGTAAAGTAAATAGAAAATTACTATCATTGATCAGTCTACTAATCCTATCAAAAAGGAAACGAGTCAAATCTGCCATGAACTAGCATTGCTGAACCCATACTGGCTTTATGTGATCAACTCTTCCTGTTGTGGATGCTTACTATCCATTACCAAATTCAATGATACATTTAGAATCTTTCTAAGTTTAAATTCAGACTCACTGGCCTACTGTTTGCCAATTCCACACTCTTTACAACATTCCTTTTTAAAATCAAGAGCCATGCCTTTCCCTACTCTTCCATTTTCCTATTATTCCTGCTAGTCGCTTAGTCTATCTTTTCCGTTTAAAGATTATTTTATTTTGCTGAGAAAACAGAAAGAAAATAAAGGACCCAGATGACCCCATTCCACTTTCATAGAGATTGAAGTAAAGAGGGGAAAGGGGAGGGGGGAGGTGATTGCAGTATTTTAAATTTATTTGATATTGGATTAGAAGGTCTTAGAGGCCAACTAGTACAATTCTTCCACTATATGACTTTCAGTAAGTGATTTAAATTTTCTGATCCTTGCTTTTCTCATCTGTTAAAAAAAAAGTAGGATGAAAAAAGAAGATAACTGCAATGCCTATCTCACAGGATAGTTGTGAGAAAGGTTCTTTGAAAATCTTAAAGTGCTATCTAAATGGGAGAGAGCCATAATTAGTAATAAATATTAAATTAACTATTACTTCTTAGAATGGAATTGTCATCCAACAGACAACAATTTAAGATGCTAGTGGAAGAAATGAACTATATCTATATTTATATTCTCATTACACATTAAACTTAAACACATAAGGAATTGACAGTTATATATAAGGACAGCTCATAAGTTCTTTTGAGAGAAGAATAAGTTAAGTTAGTTTCACTATTTGCCAAAACCAATATGAAATATCTCTTGGTAAGATACTTGCCCATCAAACCTTATCTTCTCCTTATGGGTATAACCAATGTAATAGTGATAGTTGATATTTATACACCCATTTAAGTTTTGCTAAGTACTTTATATGCATTTTCTGATTCGTTCTTCATAGAAGCCCTGTAAACTAGGTTTATTTCAACTTTACAGGTGAGAAAACTGAGGATCAGGGAGATTGATCACCCAGCAAGTTAAAAGGCAGGATTCAATCCCAGGACCTCACTAATTACAAATCCAGCTCTCCTTTTACTGAATCATTTCACTTCCTGAAAGACTAACATGAAGAGAATTATAGTTTATTTGTTAACCCACATCACAAACAACATAACATGAAGAATTAGAGATGCATTCTCTAAGAAATTAATTCTGCCAATTTTAAAATAATTGTTATTATAAAGAGTTATTTTGCCCAATTATATGCCAATAACTTTAATAATTTAAGTGAAATGGAAGAATATTTACAAAAATATGCATTGCCTAGATTAGCAGAAAAGCAAACAGAATATCTAAATAGACTTATTTCAGAAAAAGAAATTGAATAGGCATAAATGACCTTACTAAGAGAAAAGCACCAGTACCAGATGAATTTACAAGTGAATTTTATCAAATATTTAAAGATCAGCTAATTCCAATATTAGATAAGTTATTTGGAACAATAGGTAAAGAAGGGATCCTACCAAATTTCTTTTATGAAACAAATATGATGTTGATATCTAAACCAGGAAGAGTAAAAACAGAAAAAGAAAATTATAGACCAATTTCATTAATGAAAATAGATGTAAAAATCCTAAATAAAATACTAGCCAAAAATTACAACAATATATTACAAAGATAATACGTTATGATCAACTGAAATTTATACCAGGAATGCAGAGGTGGTCTAACATAAGTAAAACTATTAACATAATTGATTACATTAATAATAAAATTAAAAATATATAAATATCAAGAGATACAGGAAAAGTTTTGATAAAGGTCAACAGTAATTTTTATTGAGAAATAAATAAGTTCCTCAAAACCAAGTCAAACTATACCTTAAAACTCAGTGATTTCCATAAGAAAGTAAACATAGAAGGAAAACAGGAAACATTGCAAAATATGATATGAAATGATTAACAGAAGGACAAAAACTTGTAAATTACGAATAAATCTTACAAATGTGCTATGAAAAAATTAATTATGCCTTAACAGATACAAATAGTTACACAGTTCACTTTAGAATCAAATGTATTTGACCCATTAGTCAAATTAGAAAGATAAGGTACTGTGTATCCTCATTAAAATTCCAGTCCAATTTGATTGAACAAACTATTCACTCTAAAAAACAAAATGGGAAATGGACAAAAGTGATTATATAGAATCTGTAATCATTTGTCAAAGGTATTTAATTGAGGTAAAACAGTCATCACGACAAAGATATGAAACAAACCAAGGAACCAGTTGAGCTTGAAAACATTTTCTCTCTTTGCCAAAAGGAAAGATATAACGGGGAGACATAGATCCAAGTGATCAAGTTCTTTTATGTTTTGGTCAAAATGACTTTTCAACACACTCACCACAAAAGGTAAATCACTTCACAGAGAAAGGATACACAGACTTGAACCCCATAAGACATGTAACTATAACAAGATCTCAGAATACTCAGCACTGGAATATTTGACAGGCTTATCCATCTACCTAAGCATTCCTTACCTTTTGAATAAGACTCAGATTAAGTAGCTACTCTTATAATATTCATATTATCCAGCTTATAAACAGAACTATAAACCATAGACTATAAAGCAGAAGGAATCAAAATGTCAGGTTACTTAAAGGTCCATGAAAGGATAGACTGTGGTTAGGTAGGTACAAATACATTGGGGGAGGGGAGGGATTTGAACTGAATTATACAGATAATGTTCAAAGGATTTATATAGTAAGACATTTGTTAGAAGGATATAGAATAAGGTATGAAAAAATTGTTAACTATACTATGGAAAAGAATACCCATGAGATAAGAGAATCATAGATTTAGAGCAAGGAAAAATCTTAGAGATTATCTAGTAAAAATCTCTTCATTTTAACTTTGAGGAAATGAGACCCAGAGAGGTTAAATGACTGCCTAAGTTGAGTAGAAGAACTCATATTTGAACTTAAGACTTGTGCAACCCTCAATAAATCACTTAATCTTTTTCCTCAGTTTCCACAACTAAAATATGGGGATATTAATAACATCTACTTCACATGATTGTGACAATCAAACTGGATATTTCTAAAGTACTTAGTACAGGGCTGAACCCATAACAGGTACTTAATAAACGCTTGTTCCTTTGCTCCATCAGCAGTAGTGTGCTGGTAAATGTCTAACAGACAACTTTCCTCTCCCACATGTGCTGATAACATTTAAATTTAATCTGTATGATTAAATTTTTATTTTTTAACTTTGTTAGGTCTATACAATCAACAAAACAATAAATCAAGCGCCAATCTGTAGCATTTGCTCATTTCTAAAATGTAAATCCTCACAATGAAAATTTAAAAATCATCTCACCCGTGCTGATTCTAACTGGCTCAAGAATAACATTATCTGTAACTCTAAATCTGGCAATTATTCTATTATATCAAACTATTTATTCATTTCCAGTGTACTTGACTATACTGATGAGATCAGGAATCTGATTGAGTATGTACATATAACATCCATAGGTAATCTAATAAAGTTGTGGATTGAAAATACAAATCCAGCATAGATACAATTTCTGGGGGGAAATACTTCAGATAAGTTCAAAATGACAAGACTGAATCTTTGATATTGCTGGACTTTATTTAGATTTATACGTGCAGCTTTGAACAATTTTCTGTCACCCACAGTGAAGAAATAATAACTGCATAAAGAACAGATAAAAGACCTCAGTGGCAGGTCAATGCATTTACTCCAAATGAATTATGGAACAAGAAATTATGTGCCTCCATACATTTTTGAGAGTTTGGTTTTGTTTTTGGTGTGAAGGATGATGATATTTTCTAAAACTTACCTAGCTTTTCAAAATATCATAACCAAGCACTATTCTAGGCCCCTGGGAAATAATGGCACCAAATGAGAAATCTTTAAAAAAATTTTCTGGAGTACTTAATGTTTCATTACCAAATCATTTACAGGCCATGATGGAGCCTCAGAAAAGTATAGTTGTAGTATGGATAATTTAAGTTATCAATTTTATTTCCCTACCCAGGATCTTTTAGAATATTTTGAAATCAAAAGCTCTGAAGAAAAATGGTTCTTCTTGATAAGCCACTAATCACCTCAATAATTCAAAAGACATTTATTAAGTGCCAACCACATACAAATAACTGTTAGGAGATACAAAGTATAAAAATCAGACTTTCAGAGTTATGTATTTTTTTTGGAGGGGTCAGGCAGGGAAATTGGGGTTAAGTGACTTGCCCAAGGTCACATGGTGTGTGTGTGTGTGTGTGTGTGTGTGTGTGTGTGTGTGTGTGTTAAGTGTCTGAGGCCGGATTTGAACTCAGGTCCTCCTGACTCCAGGGCCAGTGCTCTATTCACTGTACCACCTAGCCTCCTCCAGAATTATTTATTAATATAATATGTATAAAATAAACTAATCTTGACTTAAATACCAAATAACAAGACTCCAAAATTATTGAAAGCTGCTAAAATTTTGACAGTATTTATAATATAGAAGTGATGATAATAATATGAATGTGAATATGTTCATTCACTTGCTCTGGGTTCCACAGTGGAAGAATTCTCAGTATATTGCTATGAAATTAAGCAGAGTTAGGGGTGGCCAGGTGGCTCGGCGAGTAAGAGCACTGGCTCCAGTGTCGGGATGACCTGGATCAAATCCGGGCTCAGATACTCGGCACCACACCCAGAAATAACTGGCCATGTAACCTTGAGCAAGTTACTTAACCCCGCTTGCTTCAAAAAAAAAATTAAGCAGAGTTGAAAAAGAAGAGATGAAAAAAATGTACTTTAATCTTAACTTCTACACCTTAATCTTACATAGTCTAAAGATAGATCTGTGACATTGTACTCCTGGATCAATATGGCCATTGCTTCGAATTTAGATCGCAACTATTTCCTGCTTTCAACTACTAAGACTCATAGAATTTTAGAGGTACCTTTGTGGTCACTGAATTTAACCTTTATTCAAAAGGGCCACTGTAACATACTTGACAAATAGTCACCTTACTTGTGCTTAAGGACAGGTTAGGAAGAGAAACTCACTGCCTTTTTGGGAAGCCCATCTGAATTTTGGACAATTTTAATTGTCAGAAAGTTGAAATTTGTTCTTTACAATTTCTACTTTTTCCTTTTGGTTTTGCCTTCTGGGGCCAACGAGAATAAATCTAATCCCTTCACATGACTGCCAGCAACTGATGTTGACGGACAGATGGTGAAATAAAGAGAATCAGGTTAGGCAAGCATAGTTGGATAACAATGCTGGTTTATTGGAGTAGTATAGTTGATTATATATCTTTTTTTGTTTATACATGAAAAGTTTTACAGTGAACTTAGGATCCCCAGTTTCCCACGGATGCACTCAGCTAAGCATAGATATCAGCAAAAGACCTTGACTACCAAGAGGCTTCCTGCAAGCCCATACTACTTGTGGGAGACACAGTAATATTTCTTGATTCTGATTGCCAAATATTCTTCTTGGGGAAAGATATAGCACACCTGTCTAGAGGGGACTTTGCACCCTCCCAGATCTGAACAAGTCAACAAGTCTGGACTGGCATATAGCACAACGAGTCCTTGAACTCGGAGCCAGTCACAAGTCTCTGATCTCAGTCGAAAATTCAAGAATCTTTTAGACTTGGCCCCCCACACATGACAACTCTTCAAATATCTAAAGATAGCTAGGCTATCCCATGGGACTGTCTCTCCTCCAGGTTAAATATCGCCATTTCCTTAAATGTATAATCATATAACATGAACTCAGGACCCTTCACCATACTGACAACATGCCTCTCAATGTTCTATATCTTTTCAGTATCATTCTTAAACTCTGGTTCCCAAAACTAAATATAAAACTCCAGAGATATGGTTCATCCAGATAGAGGAGAAAGACTATGACCTCCTTATTCCTAAAAATATGCCTCTCTTTATGCTAATGAATATTGCATTAACTTTTTTTTCACTGGCACATAATACTGCTGTTTACAGACCATCGAAACCTACAGATCAACTTTTTCAGATGAATTGCTACTAAATATGCCTCCCTTATCTGTTACTTGTAAAGTTCATTTTTTTAATTATATATAAGACATAATTGTTTTCACTTGCTCTCACTATATAGCTGGCTTTCCCTTTTACTACTCACATATTTCCTAAACAAAACCTTTACACTGATTAGTGGTGGCAGAAATTTGTTCATTTGGGAGTTCCCAATACCAGTGAAATCACAGGTCAAAACCTTATTCATATTTTATAAATCAATGAATGAGCTCTACTCTTCTCTTTCAATCAGCTACATGACCTTAAAGATGAAGACCATTTGACATTTTTTAATTGAAAGCTTACCTGTTTGCTTCTCATACTTTCATTAAAGCTTCTCTTGATACATATATAGCTCATTCTTTTAAAAGTTGCATATGTATATATATTATATATTAAGTTGCAAAGCACTGTGCTAGGCTCCAGGGATGAAAATAGAAAAGTAAGCCAGTCCCTATGGTCAAGGAGCTCATATTCTAATGATGTAGTGGGGAAATGTGAGTGTGGGGGGAGAAAACACATACAGTAATTTTAGTCACAAATAAATATCCAATTTTTTCTCATGCAATTCATCATTGATATTATATTTTTGGTTACTTACATCCACCATTCATCTTTCCATTTTGATTTATTCACCTACAGTTTTTTTTCATATTGTGCTGTATTAGTATTCATAGCTACATAGAATCACTGGGGGGAAATGGTATTTAAAAAATGGGGCTTTGTGTCAGGAATCGATTTGGAGCTATTGATAATACTATTCAATATCTCAAATGCAATTCATCATTCTATGTCTTCTTACTGTCAATCTTCGGTGCCTGTTCAAGATATGTTGACTAATGGACTAAGTCAAGTAGTTGCCTATTCAGCTGTTTATCACAATTTCGACAATATATATTCTTCATCTATTTTTGTTTTTGTTTTTCCTATTTAGATTATTAGAATGACCTCAAGAATGCTGAATTTGGAGTTAAAAGACAGGTGGGAAACCAGTTCTGCTGTTTATGACTTGCATGATCCTGAGTAAGCCACTTAATCTGGGTCTCAATTTCTTTATCTATAACATTAAGGGATTAGAATAGAAGAGCTCTAAGATAATGGCATTTAATTTGACCTCTAAGATTCTGACCACTTCTAACAAAATTGTGCACCTATGATTCTATGAATTAATGATCCTGCATCTCACTAAGGAGATCCTATGCAATGTGAGATTGACACTAGACTGAAAGTTACATAAGCAAAAAAGAAGGAATTTCTAGAAATATTCTCTTTCTTAGAAATTAAATCTTGCATCAGTCTTTTTCTTCCATAGATTCATTATACGTGATGTTTGTATTGATTTTATATAATAGATACTAGTTTTATGTATGTATATATTCTAAGTTTATCTTATTTTTTATGTACTGTTCATTCAGAAGAAAATTTCTGATTGGAATCATAATGTGGTTGTAGTTAGCTATTTTTTGAAATTATTAATTGAATGAATCCAAGATATAGTCCATTATATGACAAATGTATCTCCCTATGTTATGTTTTACTTGATATTTATAATCAGAAAACCCTCAACAGAAGTAATTCTTTGTGGCTTCATCTATTAAAGAATATTCCATGATGCGAATGCCTGATCATTTTAATGTAGGAAGATATTTAAAGCTGTTTTATTTTTTGTCAAGTGAGTTTTTTAGTTTAGTTTTTTTTCCTATAACCAAGTCAATACATACAATACCCCTGTCAGTCAACTGTTTGATGTCAAAGATGGGGGATCCTTTTAAAAGCTTTTTAATGAAAGCTTACCTGTTTGATTCTCATCTTTTCATCAAAAATATTCTCTTGATATTTGTATAGGTCATTCCTATGAAAAGTCCTATAAACTCCTATAAAAAGTTCTATAAAATTCCTATAAAAAAGAGAAATTAGTCAAAGTGAGCTTCAAGGATTTCTCATATTCATCCTTGGTCTTATCAGGGAACTCTTCCTGGCTCAACCTTATCAAGTAACATTTCCAGTTCTTCATGTAACTCACCAGGGACTGCTAGCACCCAAATTTAATGATCCCACTAGTACGTATTGATGATGTGATTAGGCCCCTATAAAAATGTTGGCAAATATTTCATTTTTTTCCTATTCACCGCTCTTTTAAAAATTTCACCTATCCATCCATCCATTCATTAAATAAGTATTGTTTACTATATGTCAGAGACTATGCTAGGCATAGAAAAAGCAAAGACAAAAAACAAGATTCTTTGATATCAAGAAGCTTCTGTGCTTCAAATCACTTGATACTGAATTGAACTTGAGAAAATCATGTGGCCGATTTGATTGGGATTACTACAAATTTATGTGATCTAATCTCAACTCCCCAGATTAAATTTCTATCTTAGTTCCCACAACAGTTGTTCCAAAACATCACTTCTTTTCTCAGGCCTCCCACAGCAACCATCTCCCAAACTCATCTTTACTAAGTTCATGCTTCACCTCATTCATTACTGAGCAAATAGACATTACTCATCATGAATTCCTTCACCATCCCTTCTCCATTGAATCAAGACCCCTTAACATCGTCTGTATTTGCTCGTTTATTCTAGTTTCTGATTAAAGAGGTTGCCCTTCTTCTGACCAAGATAAACTTCCCTCTATGAACCTTCTATTTTTTCTAGCAGACTGTCCCTGCAGTTATTTCCATCTTTCTATTTTTTTTTTAATTTATCTACTGATTTCCTTCCCTGTTGCCTACAAGCACACCCAAATCTCCCTCAACCTGAAAATCCCTCACTCCATCTTGGTACTTCTGCAAGCTATCATCCCATTTTTCTCATTTCCTTTACTGCCTATCTTTTAGAAAACACCATCAACACTCACTGAATTCACTTCTCTTCTCCCCCTTGCCCCACCCAAGCTTTTGCAATCTGGCTTACTGACTTTATCCCTCAACTGTAACTGGTCTCCAAAGTTACCAAAGATCTCTTAAATGCCTCTCTGGAGGCCTTTTCTCAATCCTTATTCTTCTAGACTTTTCTGAAGCATTTGAAACTGTTGAATGACCTATCATTCTAGTTACTCTCCCCTCTTAGATGTTCACAACATTCAGTTCCCTTCCTTTCTATCTGACCATACCTTTTCAATTTCCTTTGTTGATTCATTCCCCATATCATAAATCCTAAATGTGAATTATCCCAAAGACTCTATCTTAGGCATTCATCTCTTGCTTTTTTCATACTTTTTCTTGGTGCTTCATAAGTCCTCAAAGATTTAATTATAATCTCTAAGCAGATGATTTCAAATACATGTGAACATGTATGTGCAGGCATATGTATATTCCTCCACATATATGTATGTATATGTGTGTGCTTGTAGGTACATATCTATATTTATCCCTATGTGAGTATATGTGTATATATTGCATACATTATATGTACTTATGTATATCTCCAGTTCTATTTTTCCTCCTGAGAATCTCCTTTGCAAAACCAATTGACTATTAGATGTTTCAAAACAGATATTCTTAGGTATCACAAATCCAACATGTCCAAAACTAAATTCATTATCTTTTCCCAAAAAGCCTACCTTTCAAACAAACTTCCCTATTTATGTTGAGTGCACTACAATCCTTTCAATTGTCCTTACTTTCAACCTTACTATTAACTTAAAATCCTCATTCTCCCTCATCACACATGTTCAACTAGTTTCACTATCTTGTCATTTCTACTTCTAAATCATCTCGCATATCTAGTTCCTTTCTCTTTAATCACACAAACACCACCATAGTCCTTATACTGCTTACTTGGACTATTCTAATAGCTTCCTAAATGGTATCCCTGATTCAAGTCTCTCCATGCCATTCCATTATTCAGTACATTTAAGTGGGGTCCTATCCTGCCTAGATGAAATATAACCTGTATTTTTTTGGTTTCTCAAGCTCCCCCTAATCTGGCCTCAGATTGTTTTTATAATTATTATTCATTTTTCTCTTCCCACATAATTTAGTTCAGATAAACCAGTTTTCCTACTATTTCTTACACAAGATACTCCATCTCCCATTTCTGTACCTTATACTTACTGATTGGATGCCACCTATGGCTGGAATACACTAGCCCATCTCCTCTTCCTCTTATAATCTCATATTCCCTTCAAAACTCAATTCAATTTCTATCTTCTACATTTAGGTTTTCTTGATTTCCCAGTTGCTAATGCCCACCTCAAAATTACCTTGCATATATTTTGTATATTTATATGTTGTCTCCCACAAAAGTATATAAACTCCTTGAGGGAAGGTCCTACTCCATTTTTTTTTTGCTTTGTATATCTAGAACTTGGGCAGCTAGGTGAAACCATGGATAGAGTGCTGGGCTTACAGTCAGGAAGACTCTTCCTGAGTTCAAATCTGGCCTCAGTCACTTAATGCTGTTTGCCCCAGTTTCATCATCTATAAAATGAGCTGGAGAAGGAAATGGTAAACCACACCAATATTTCTTCCAAGGAAACCCCAAACAGCTTCACAAAGAATTGAACATGCCTGAAAGAACTTAACAATAACTCAGACTTTAGCAGAGTTCCTGGATTATAATAGGAACTTAAAAAATTTTTTGAGAGCAATCTGGGACGATGGTGGAATAGGTCAGAAAATTCCAAGCTCTCCAGATTTCCTCCACCAATAAGACAAAATAGTACCTCAGGATCAACATAGAGCAAGAAAAACAAACAAGAGTTGAGGCAGAATAGTGGTCCTCCTGGGACAAGCAGAGAAGATCTGGAGAAAGATCCCAGGATGGAGGTTAAACCGGAGTGAAATGTAAATACCTCTAAGTTGGCTCTCCTGAAATAGCAAGTAACAAGTCGTGGGGGTAGTTCGGTTCGGTGGTAGCCTTGACATCAACCACAGGTATTTTAACTTCCCAGATAGTGTGGGGAGTCTGGTGTATGAGCAGGGGAAGACTGAGGGAGCCTCTGCTGACAAGGGATGCCAGACCCAGCTGTGCCACTGAGACACCATCCTGGGCAAGAAGGAACCAGCACAGGCCTAGTGAGTGCAGAATCAGTGGGGCATGGACACTGCAGGCTGTGGGCACTTAAAGAAGAGCCTCATTCTTGATCTCTCAGGTCCAGGCCAGAGGGGAGAATTGAATGTTATGGTAACTGGAGGGTTCTCAGGGAGCAAGTATGTTTTCAGCATAGTATACCAGGAAGCCCTAGGTGTGGTTTGGAGACAGAAAATAAAGCTGAAGTTGGAGCCAGGACAAAGTTCAAAACAATAACAGTTAAAAGGACCTGAGGACAGAGGCAACATCCCTCATGCCCCAGGCTTAGAGGTGATTATAATAACAAGCTGCATGTGTCAGATACACAAGACAGTAGTCAATGATTACAGCAATCCACTGTTTGATAAACCCAAAGACCCCAGCTTCTGATATAAGAGCTCACTGCTTGACATCAACTGCTGGGAAAACTGGAAAATAATATGACAGAAACTGGACATAGACCAACATATGATGCTATGTACCATAATAAAGTCCAAATGGGTACACGATTGAGGTATAAATGCTGATATCACAAACAAATCAGCATCAGTTCATATAAATCTCTCCAGGTTTCTATGGAGTCCACTTGTTCATTTCTTATAGCACAAAAGTATTCCATTACATACATATACCACAACTTGTTTAGCCATTCCCCAATTGAAGGGTATATGTATGTAATGGAATACTTTTGTATTGAACTGATGCTGAGTGAGGAGAGCAGAACCAGAAGAATTTTGTACACAGTACCAGCCACAGCGTGCAAGGAATGATTTTGCTAGAATTATACCTTCTCAGCAATGCTAGGACCTAAATTGATTCCAAAGGACACATCATGCCAGCCACATTCAGAGAAAGAACTATGTAGTCTCAATGCAGAATGAAGCAGGCTAGGGTGGATAGGTTGCACAGTGAGTAGAGCACCGGCCCTGGAGTCAGGAGGACCTGAGTTCAAATCCGGATCAGACACTTAACATAAAAACTAGCCTGTGACCTTGGGCAAGTCACTTAACCCCAATTGCCCTTCAAAAAGTGAAAAAAAAGCAGAATGAAGCAGGCTATTTTCTTTTTTGTTTTATTTATTTTTTTTCTTTCTCATGGTTTTTTCCATTTGTTTATAATTCTTCTATGCAATATGATTAATGTGAAAATGTGTTTAATAAGAATGTATTGTAGAGCCCATATCAGATTAAAAATTTTCTTGGGGAGGCAGGGGAAGAAAATTTAAAATTTATGGAACAGAGTATTGAAAACTAAAAATAAAAAATTTAATAAAAACATACACACAAAAAATAACAAGCTGTTATTTTTTTTAAGAGCAGGCAAAGGAGAAAGAACTCAACCATAGACAGTTATTATGGGAATAGGGAAGACCAGTGTTCATCTTCAGAGGAGGATAATGAAGCAAAAAAAAAAAATCCTACCCCAAAGAATAATGTCAAATGGGCACCTGCACAAAAGGAATTAATAGAAGAATAATAAGGATAATCAAATAAGAGAGAATGAGGGAAAAAAATTTTTAAATAAGAAAAAAGATAAGAAAAACAAGAAAATTATGAAAAGAAAGTCAACCAGCTGGAAAAGGAGATCCAAAATCTTAAGGAAGAAAATGACTCCTTGAAAATTAGATCTCGGTAAGAGGAACACAGTTTTTCTTGAGACCAAGAAGTAATATAAAAAATATAACAAATAATAAAATAGTAGAGAAAGTGAAACATAAGAAAAACAACTGATCTGGAGAATAGATCAAGAAAAGAATACATAAGAATAATTAGACTACATGAAAGCTATGATCAAAAAAAGAATCTTAATATGATAATACAAGAAATAATAAAGAAAATTGTCCTGAAGTGTTAGAACAAGAGGGGAAAGTAGAAATAGAAAAAATCTACTGATCACCATATGAAAGAGATCCTCATAGGAAACATACAGAAATATCATACCCAAATTCCAAAACCCCTAGGTTAAGAAGAATATAATACTAGAAACAAGAAAAAAAAATTCAAAAAGGCAGAGCCACATTTAGAATTACACAAAACCTAGCAGTGACTACAGTTAAATATCACAGGTATTGGAACACTATGTATTGAAGAACAAAAGAACTGGAGTTATTGTGGAAAATATATCCAGTACAGTTAAGTATAATCCTGAATGGAAAAAATAAATGGACATTCAATGAACTGATAGACTTTCAGGATTTTTTATTGCAAAAAGACCAGAATTAAATAGAGAATTTGACACACAAAAATTCAAGAGAAATATAAGGTAAACATCAAAGACTAACTACAAATGATTCAATAAGGACAAATTGTTTATTTTTCATATGTGGAAATGTAAGCCCTATGTCTAAGTCAACCTCTAAGTTGGCTCTCCTATGTTAGTAATTGGGTGGTTCAAAAGAAAGAGTGGAGTAAAACTGAGTATTATGTGATTCTTAAAAAGCTAAAAGATGGAAAAAAAGAAAAAAAGAGCAATTATCTCATACAAATGAGGTGCTAGAAGAACTGATACAGAAGGATTAGATTGAAGAGGAGGGCAAGTAATTCTGGAAACCAACAATCATCTTGAATGAGTAAAAATTGGAATAAAACATTTATATCTAGAAGGGTATAAAAGTCTTCTAAATTCAGAAAGAATTAAGAGTGCAAGTGGATAGGAAGGAGGGAAAGGATAAGGCAGAGATATGGAAGAGGATAAGGTGGGTATAGAAAGATGTATAGATTAACAGGAATAGAATAAAAAGGGAAAAATATTATATATTTAGAAGGCATAAAAATCTCCTGAATTCAGAAAGAAATAAGATAGTAAGGAGATAGGGTGGAGGGAGAGGATAGAGGAGGGCTTCTTGGAGGTAAGGTAGGTTAAGAAATAGGAGGGCAATGTAGCAGGTTGAAATAAAGAAGAAAAATGGGGAGGAATAGGAATAGGATAAGAAGGATAGTGAGGGAAATAGGAAGATGAAAAATATACAAGTAATTATAGTTTAGAATGTGAGTGGGATGAATTTACCCATAAAATGGAAACTGATAAAAGATTAAAAAGTTAAATTCAACAATATTTGCTTTTAAGAAATGCTATAAAAATGAGAATACACATAAACATAAAAGAAAGGTCAAGAGTATAATATATTGTGTAAAAAAGCAGACAAAGTTAAAGCTAAAATCAGATTTAATAAAAATAAAAAATAGGGAAACTGCATTGTGTCAGTCATATTAATCATAGCTTTATACCATATAAAATAATTAGATAGTATAAAAAATATGAGTATTCCTGCCAAAATAGACAATGAACTCTATGAATATAAACACAAAACACCTTTTATACAAAGTTAGATCTAAACAATTGAAGTATTATTCATTGTGCATGGGTAAGTAAAGATATTATGACAGAAATAAATAGCAATTTAACCTAACTAACCTATTTATGTAATATCATCCCATTTAAATTATTAAAATTATCTTACTTAGTGAGAAAAAAATAATAAAGTTTATTTAGAAGAGTAGAGGATCAAAATTTTAATGAAACCAGGGGAAACAAATGTGAAGGAACTAGAGTCAGTAGTATCAGGCTTTAAACAATCTCATAAGGTTGGAGGAGTGTTGAAGTATAACATGGATGATTCTGACTATTTTAAATTAAAATTTTGCTGTATAAATAAAACCTATGTAACTAAGAAGAGACAAAATGGAGAAAAGTTGGGGGCAAATCTCTCATTGACAATCTCCCAGACAGAATGAGATTGGGTCAGAATACTGTTGTGGTGTAAGAAATGTTGAGCTGGTGCATTTAGAAAAATAGAGAAAGACTTGGACTTATAAAGGATACTATCCACATACAGCAAAGCAGATGACAAGAGAAAATTAGCATAATGTGGTCTTATGTATATGAGCTTAAGTGTATAAGTGTATATATATGTGCATATTTGTGGATATCTATGTATATGTATGTGTGTGTGTGTATTTGTGTATTCTTGATTAATTATAGCCTTCTTGGGGAAGGGGAAAAATAAAGTAAAAAGTGAAGAGAAGTGGACAAAAGGAAACATATAAGGAAGCAAAGAGAAGACGGACAGTTTTGAAGATAAGACTTAATATTCATTATCTTGGCTTTCTTGAAATGTTCATTTATTGCTTTATATTAAATCCTCTCATATTCTGCTGTGTATGTGGCAATTTTTTTTATTATTTTCTCTTTCTTTGGGAGAAAAAGAATATGTTCCCAGGAAAATAAATACAAAATATATACATTAGATAAAAATGTCTTTTGGACAGGAAAGGTCATGGTGCAGGTGGGAGATGATGGTGGTTAGATAGGCTTTCTGAAGGAGGCATCACTTGATGTTTTGAAGGAAGCTAGGGATTCTATGAAGTGAATAGAAGGGGGAGCACAGTTTAAGCACAGGGGACACCCTGTGCAAAGCCACAGGGCATGAGACAGAAAGCTATGAAGAAGTAACAAAAAGTTGGTCACTTTGACTAGAAGATAGGATGTGTGAAGGAAAGTAAATTGTAATAAGCCCTGAGATGTCAATTAAAGCCAGACTGTGAAGGTCTTTGAAAACCAAGTGGATAAAACTGGATTTTACCCTGAATAAAAAAGAGAGCCACTGGAGTTTTTTTTTTTTTGATCCAGGGGGTAATATGTTCAGATCCCTGCTATAGGATCATCAATTTGACAATTATATACTGAATGATTAAAGGAGAGAGAGACTAGAGGCAAGGAGGCCATTGAAATAGTTCATGTAGGGTTTGATAAGAGTCTGAACTAACAAACTTCTCATCTCTCAAAATAAAAAGATGAAACAGGGATTGGAAGACACTAAGTGGAAAGCTCCAGATAAGACATTCAGCAAGGATCCTTTAAAAATGGAAAATAATGATTATGTTTGCCTCACTTTTCTCTATTTGTTAAATATCTTTTTGCCTATTCCTTTAGTTGCATCATTTCCACTTCTTTTTTCTTAATAGCTCAGAAATCACTAAAAGTTGTGCTTCATTCTATGAATCATAATTATTATTTTTGGTTAAATTCCCACATGCATGGCCATAAACAAGTCAAACAGGACCCCAAAATCACCCCTATCATTATCTATAAAAAATAACTTAATCACATAGGAGAGATTTAACATTACTGGCAAATATGTTTCTGGTATTAAGACAGAATCTAGTGGGGGGCAGAGTCAAGTTGACTGAGTAGAAGCAGGTCCTCCCTGCTATGCTGGCTTCCACCTTCCCCAATTCATTTGAAAGGGGACTCTGAACAAACTTTGGAGCTACAGAACCCATAAAAGGACAAAGAGAAGCTAACAGCCCAGCAGGCTCACAGGAATCAGCCAGTGCATTGTTCTGGGAGCAAAGCCCAGCCCCACATTAAAGTTTTAGCCCCAGGGTGGGCATGATAAGCTAACAGCTGGAGGGACTCCAGATCACCATCAGCTGTGGGGGTCTCCAGAATAATCAACACATAGATGCTAAGGAAAAAGTGAGAGGTCAGAGCACTGTGGACTTTGGGACCAGTAGTTGGGAGTGCATCAGCTTTTGCCACTGACAAGAAGCCACTGAGGAGCCATGGCTGTGCAGCCTCCCCCATGTGGCAGCTTCAGCTCCTGGCCTACAGAGGGTAGGGGGACCAAGTGACCAGTTTGAGGGATAATCGCTCTTGCTTTAACCTGTTTGGATCTGGATTGTGGTCTAGGGTGTAGGTCCTGGAGCGTGTGTCCAGCTTGCCAGAGCATGTGAAGGCTTCACAGAGGGCATTCAACTAATACCTCCAGCAGCTGAGAAAACCCCAGCATTTGGTACAAAGCTCCCCTGTCTGGTAGGAGAGTCCTACTGTGGCAAAAAGCCCAAAAGTCAAGTAATTGAGTGGCAATCTGACCAGGCAAAGGAAACAAAGCAAACAGAAGAATACAACATTAGATTCCTATTTGGGGGACAAAAGGGAGCAAAGCATGGAACAGGAGGAAGACAGTGAAGTCAGAACTCCTGC
This sequence comes from Petaurus breviceps papuanus, assembly GCF_028583685.1. Lineage (NCBI taxonomy): Eukaryota > Metazoa > Chordata > Mammalia > Diprotodontia > Petauridae > Petaurus > Petaurus breviceps. Next base: position 58,951,898 of record NW_027186304.1, read on the forward strand.
ATCAAAAGCTTCAAAGAAAAATACGAGCTGGTTACAGGCCATAGAGGACCTTAAGAAGCAGATAAGAGAAGTGGAGGAAAAATTTGGAAGAGAAATGAGAACAATGCAAGAAAATTACGAAATGAGAGTCAAGAGCCTGACTGAGGAAAATTACACATTAAAAAACAGACTAACTCAAATGTCAAAAGAGGGTCAAAAAGGCAATGAGGAGAAGAATGTACGAAAAAGCCAAATTTACCTAATGGAAAAAGAATCTCAAAAGCTTAATGAGGAGAATCATTCCTTCAGAATCATATTGGAGCAAATAGAAGCCAATGACATTATGAGAAATCAAGGTGCTGTTAAACAGATCCAAACAAATGAAAGAATAGAAGGCAATGTGAAATATCTCATTGGAGAAACCACTGACCTGGAAAATGGATCCAGGAGAGATGATTTTAAAATTATTGGACTGCCTGAAAGCCATGATCGAAGAAAGAACCCAGAAATCATCCTCCAAGGAATCCGCAAGGAAAACTGCCCTGATGTTTTAGAACCAGAGGGCAAAATACAGGTTGAAAGAATCCACCAATCACCTCCTGAAAAAGATCCCCAAAGGAAAACTCCTAGGAATATTATAGTGAATTTCCAAAATTCCCAGATCAAAGAGAGAATATAACAAGCAGCCAGGAAGAAACAATTTGAATATTGTGGAAACACGTTCAGGATAACACAGGATCTGGCAGCTTCTACACTGAGGGATCAAAGGCCTTGGAATGTGATATTCCATAGGGCAGAGGAGCTGGGATTAAAACCAAGAGTCACCTACCCAGAAAAACTAAGTATCATGTTTCATGGGAAAACATGTTCATTCAGTGGAATAGAGGACTTTCAAGCATTCTTGATGAAAAAACCAGAGTTGGATAGAAAATTTGACATTCAGATACAAGAAGCAAGAGAAGCATGGGAAGGTAAGTGGGGAAAAGAAATCATAAGGAACTTATCAAAGTTGAACTATTAGCATTCCTACATGGGAAAATGATCATTGTAACTCATAAGACTTTTCTCAGTATGAAAATAGTTGAAGGGAATAGAAATACATATATCTACATATATATATGAGGGTATATGGGCATGTGAATACATATGTGAATGTGTGTATATATGTTTACAGGTATACATAGATAGAGGGTACAGGACCAATTTAATAAGAAGGGATTATACTTGAAAGGTGAAATTAAGAGGTGAGAGAGTAATATAATGAGAGGAAATGGGGAGAGAAAGAATGGGGTAAAACTATCTCATATAGAAGAGGCAAGGGAAAATGTTTACAATGGAGGGCAAGAATAGGAAGGCAAAAGGGAATTGGTCAACCTTACTCTCATTTAATTTGGCTTGAGAAGGGAATGAATTATACACTAAATCAGGTATCTCCCCCAATGGGAGAGTAGGGGGGAAGGGGATGAGAGGGGGGATGATGGAAGGGAGGGCAGGCTGCAGGGGAGGGATGTTGGAAGCACCCACTTTTGAAAAGGTATGGGATCAAAGTAGGGAATAGAACAAGTGGGAGGAGGGATAAGAGGGAGGGAAATATAGTCAGTCTTTTATAGTATATCTACTATGTTAATGTTTTGCATTAGCTACACATGTAAAACCTATACTGAACTGCTTATCTATCTTCCCAGTAAGGGTGGCTGACAAGGTAGGTTGGGATTGAATCTGGGATTCAAAGTTTTAAAATCAAATGTTTAAAATATAAATATATATATATATGTATGTGTATATATATATATATATATATGTATATACTATTATTAATACTATTTTATATGTAATTGGGAAATAAGAAATACAGGCACTGGGGTATAGAGATTCACCATGCCCAACTGGAAATGTCGAAAGGGGTATGGGAGAAAATATGGGAGAGAGCAGATTGGAGGAGGGGATATCCTGTGGGACTTCTATTTTGGGGCAGTGGGTAGGAGAAAAATGGAGAAATTTGTAACTCATATCTGGCAGAAATGAATGATGTAAATCAGAAGTTAATAAAGCATTTGAAAAATGTAAAAAAAAGACATAACCTAGTGAACTTGGTCAGTATTTTTTTTAATAGATCTAGGCCCAATTGTTCATTATGAAATGATTCCACCAAAATAGAAATTTAAAAAAATCTAGTTCTACAGTGATATTTAATTCAGAACACTGCTAGAAGAGGTATTTTAGGTTTCACCATTTCCTCCAGGGTTCTCAGGGACCTTTTGGGGGATTTCAGGTGTCTAGGCCAATTGTCATTGTCCCCATAACCCAACAATGGTGTTTCTTCAATTGTATGGCATTGTAAGGCACCTCAGTTCCATTAGCTACTAATAATCAGCTTAGTTTTTACACACATTTCAGAAAGTATAACCATAAATATACAAACTTATTTCTTCAACACATGGGAGGCACAATCCTCTCTTTCCCTGGGACATTCTTCTCTCCCCACCAAAACCCTCCCTTTCCCCATGCAGTACTTCAGTTTCTAGGGAGGGGAAAAAGATCAGGTTCATAGTTTATTTTAGTTCCCATTAATTCTAGTGCCAAATTCAAACTCCTCATAAACTTGAGTCCCAAGCAACCTAACCAGCTATACCATCATCCCGCCTTGCAACCCTGGCTCCAAAGTTACCATGGCTAAAATTCCTAGGTACAATGGGAATCACCTCCTGCACCTAAAATTAATTAATACAAGCAATATGAAACAAAAACAAATACCCTCAGGTTCTCTTCTTGGAGCCAAGGTAAAAGAGAGTGATCATGGGAAGGAAAGTTCTTCCCCATTCACAGTTTCATTATATGGCATCCATGCTGAGAAAAAAATGGGATATTTACCATCTGGACAAAGCAGATAAGAAAGGCCAAAAAGAATACAGCAAAAAGAGTGAGAACTATGAAAAACTGTTTTTTAAATGTACCCTTTTGCCTTTGCCAAAGATAGCAAATTTCAAAAATTGGGAAATATAAAATCCAAGCTTGTCAAGGTATTCTTAGTTTAGGTAACAAATGGGTCTTTGAGGGGCCTCTGAAGCATGTCCAGATTATAGACCATAGAGGGCTCTGTGTCCCCTTAAGTCATAGGTGTGTGTGTGTGTGTGTGTGTGTGTGTGTATGTGTGTGTGTGTGTTTCTGTGTGTGTATGGGGGGGAGGGGTTAGAAGGTATTAGCCCCCTTTGATTCACTGCCTGAGCCTTTAAAACTGGCAAGACTGAGACGATCCTTTTTTTTTTAAATCCATACTGTTTTGCATCTAATTTCTGTTGCTCTTCTTTTGACTGCATCCAGAGAGTGAAATTCTCATTTCACCCACAGCAGGGACACCATGAACTGACCCGCTGAGAGGGGAAAGACTTTTCTTCACCTGATTCCTTTCTTTTACCCCAATATATGGGCCTGGGTTAGGGGGTAGTTTCTATTCTGCATGGTTTGTCCTCCTCAGTTTCAAGTACCAGAGCTGATTCTCAATGCAGTAAGGAGTTTCAGCCATGGAAATCTTGGATCCAGGATTACTGTTGGGGTAGTCAACTAGGTCTGCATGGAAGTCCTGTGTAAAGCCAAGCACAAGCAGCTCTCCTGAGGACTGTTGCTATGAATAACATGAAGGTGCTGATCACATAGTGTAGTGAACTCTATTTATTCAGCAGTAAACTAAAGCAAAACATTCACAGAAACTAAAGTACAACATTCACAGCAATATAACATAACAACTTATTATTAAAGTGGCTACATATTCTTAAACAAAGGACATCATTTAGTAAGTCACTATCTGAATCAATCCATATAAAGTACCCATCTAAAGTTTTCTTTCATCTTGATTGGAGACTAGCTTCCAATCATCCTTAAGAAGCAATCATCCTTAAGGAGTACAAAGTACAAAGGTCTCCCACCCCTAGGTCACATTCTTAATGTGGTCAGTCAGCACTAAGTATCCAAGTAAAATCCTTTTATCTGGACTCTGTGGCTGACTCCCAAACTCCATGGTTCCTCTTCCATGCTCCCAGCTTTTGCCTGAATTTACCCAACTCTCTCCTTGATTCACAAGTAGGCAGCTCCCCAGTCCTGGTCCAGCTTCTGGTGTAGCTCCACATATCAAGCTTAGCAGAGTTACAACAATATTTACACACATCACTGGCACTATCATCAATTCACTTTCTGCCAGTGAAATCAACACAGAAAGAACAAACAGAGTGCCAGCACCACAGGCATCTAATTTCTTGTTCCCAGTTCTGCTTGGTTCCAGTTTGTGCTCCTGCTTTTATATGGTTCTTCTCCTTCCTGTTCCACCCTTCCTGTCACATCAGCAAGTTCCTTCTACCTCCAAATCACAGGCAGGGCTCAAAGACACTGAAACAAAGAGCTAAGTACTTGAATAACTGAAACAAGGAGCTAAGCACCATTTTGCTTGCTATTACACACTGAAAAGCATGGGTGTCTGGGCCTTGAACCTGAGGGATTTTGTTTTTTGCCTTGAACTGCAACTATGCTCTTTGTGAATTGAACCAAGCAAAAGAACTAAACTTCTTCCCCTCCTCAGACTGAGGTAGTGCAAAGAGGGAATTATGCCTACCACATTTGAGGGGATTAGTTTTGTATATTTGCGATTATACTTTCTGAAATAAAAATTTTTGTGTAAAAGCTAAGCTGAGTGATTAATGGATTTGTGGTAAGGGAACTCCCTTTCAATTGGAGGAATATCATCTCTGGGGGCTGAAGCCAATGGCAAAGAGCCAAGATGCCCATAAACTTCTTAAAGGTACCAGACAACCCTGGAAAAAGGGTGAGCTATAACCTACCTGGCTTTTAGGCAATGGGACGGGGGGGGGGGTCTGTGTTACATACACACTATATGAAAATTAAAGGTAGTAAACTAGGTGGAATAGTATACAGAGTGCCAGGACTGAAGTCAGGAAAACTTACCTTCCTGAGATCAAATCCGGCCTCAGACTCTTCCCAGATGAGCAACCCTGGCCAAGTCCCTTAATCCTGTTTGCCTCAGTTTCCTCATCTGTAAAATGCTCTGGAAAAGGAAACCATAAACCACTTCAGTATCTTTGCCAAGAAAACCCCAAAAGGGATCACAGAGTCTGACATGACCAAAATGATGAACAATCTAAATGGAAAGAAAAAATATATAATAAACAACAAAATTGAATTCTAGGTTATTATATTGATAAAATGATTCTGAAGAAGAGATGAAAATATGTACCTCCTTCTATACTTCCCTTCCTTCTTTGCAAAGATAGGAAATTATAGATGTGGAGCACTGAATATTGGGTTTGATTAGTGTGAAGATTAGCTAGTTTTGCTCAATTTGTTTTTTTTCCTTCTTTCTTTACAAGAGATGACTGAGTAATAAAGGACTATAGTTAGAAAGGAAAGTAACAAAAATAAAAGATTTTTAAAGAAAAATATAGCTGTTTCTTCTGTTTAATTCAATTAAATCTAACAATAATATTACTTTCCACTTTTTTATTGTACCTTTTAGTCTTTTAATACCTGTCTTGGCCGTCATCTGTTAATACTTATTTAGTTGCATGAGAAATTTGCACTAAAAAGGAATAAGCCAACGGTAATGAAAGAGACTGAATTTGGACAAATCCATATATTCTTCCATGATTATCTTCCTGAATCATAATCCTATTTTCTTCTTTGAACAACTGTAAATATATTCCAGAAAAGACATAGTTAAAAGTAAAACATCCTAGAGCCATTACAGTTTAAAAGCACAGTGAGGTTGACTGGCCCTTAAATCAGTAAGTGTAAATTGAAAAAGAAAACAAGACAAGAACCTTTGGGGTGGTGATGGGCATGGGGGAATAGATCTTAGAAATACATATACTTTCAAAGCACTAAGAGTCAAAGCAACCTAAGATTAGATAAAAATTTCTCAGTTCCTTGAGTGTATGAGAACAGGGACTGTTCTTGATTTTGTCAAAGTAGAAGCATTTTAGATATAGCTCTTCAGTTTATAGATCTACATACCATAGATTGGTAAATAAATATTGATGTTGTTGTCCTTTAATGATGGTAAGAAAATTTTAAAAAATAAATATGCTTTATGATTTCTCTCATATCGAAAATTACCTGTCTTGAAGAAATCTAAATTCCACAGTCTAAATTCCAAGATAAGAATCCGACACTATATATTGACACTTCTCTCAATTACTAGTATGAGGTTCCCAGAGAATTTGAGTGAGCATACCTTCTTAGAAGTTATTAGAGTGAATAAACATCACATCATACCAGGTACAAAACCAGACTGGGACATTTTGAGGCACTGGCCAAATTGAGAGCTCTGAGACTCCAATCAGAATAATTCTTCTCCAACTGCCCCAGCCTATTCCCACCCCTAAGCTAGAGTGAGAGAATTATATCAATTTTATATAAACAGGAGACCATTATTACAATGTCCCTGCATCAAATCTTACAATAGACATATTTTAGATGCTAATTAATATAGTCCTTTTCATTATATAAATTCTTTTAAACTCTTGATGAAAATAATTATCATTGGCAAGGGTTGAATAACATAATTTTTGTATTAGCCATATATTGACCTGGTTTATAGTGATACAAAGTTTTGCTAAAATATATTCTGGGATTTTTTTTTTATTTGATGGGTACAATGCTTCTCAGTGAAGTGCATCTTCATGAAATTAATCTTTTAAAGTACCAAAATAAAAAAGTGAATCATTGGAATGGATAACTATTCATGTGTGAGAACCATTGACATTACATAGTTCTGAGGGATCTAGAGTAGGAGACCACATAAGCTACACTTTATTAACCTAGAGAGTTTGGTTACAAATATGTACTTACATTCCAATTTAGTTCCAATAGGAAGCCTAGAGATTTTGAATATCAAAAGGCAGTCAAATCCCTGGGTTAAGAAAATGCCAGTAGATACTTCACTAATCAGTTTTTAAAAATTGCATAATTATTAAACAGAATAACTTATAAATGAAAACTATTTAAAGAACATCAAGATGTAAATGAGAAGCACTATAATGAACTAATGATTAGGAAAATTCTGAAAGCAGTAAATTAGGTTTTTTCTTTATCCTTTGATGACAAAAATGAACATAGCTTTAATGTGCAGAATAAACTGTCATTATAATGCCAGAATTGGGATTAAGTTCTGTAAAGTGGCCCAAGCAGAAGTCAGCTTTCTTCTACTTTGGATGTTTCTCTCCCCACTCCAACTCTGCCATCAATTGAAACTAGGTCATAGAGTTTCCAGTGGAAAGGGTCCTTATAACTAATCTCCAACCAACTCATTTTACACATAAAGAAAAAGAGTACCAGAGAGTGAAATGACTTGACTTGCCCAGAGTTTCATCCATAAGTAATAGTAGCAGTGTGTTTATTTCATTTTTGTTCTATACGCTTATTTGACATTTTGCTTGTTTGGGGGTTTCTTTTAAATCAAGAACCAGATCCATAGGACAGGCTCTAAAATACTGAATTGATCCTTGAAGCAGTCCAGGTGCAGCATCAGGACTTTGGGGGACTGAGGTAACAAGATATTTGTTAATTGGCAGTTGCTGCCAGCTAAGAAAAAGAAACACTAAAAGAGAAGAAGGAACTAAGCATTTAAGTACCTACTATGCACCAGGCATTGTACAGAGGGTTTTAAAAGGCTATGTCATCTGATTATCATACCCAACTTGGGAAATGGGTGCTATTATTATCTCCATTTTACAAGGGAGGAAATAGAGGCAAATAGAAGTAATGTGAGTTACCCAGAGCCACACAACTAAGAAATGTCTGAGACTGGATTTGAACTCAGATCTTCCTGTGCTCTATTCACTGTGCTCTCTAGCTGCCTCTAAAACCTTGTTTTACAGAAAAAAAAACAATAGCAAGGATATATACAAACACTTGGCAAGACAGCTAATGCCTTGATGTACAGCTTTCCAGGTCTTCCAGTTCGTTATAGGTGATGCATTCAGGTCCACGGTAACAGTAGCACACACAGGCCTAAGGATTGCATCAGCTTTGAAGAATTATACCCCCATCTCAATAATGGCTTATATATGGTTTGAGCTCACTAAAAGTGAGCCTTAGTATTTTTAATCTATCAGTGAAGCAAATAGGGATCTATCAGTTGATTTGGAACTTGAATAGCTATATGTTTCTGAAGAACAATACTCTATTACTTACAAATCACTATTAAAGAACACATCCTTCTATAGTCTCTCTCTGCATCTCCATATCACATAATCAGAATATGTTCAATATGTTCAATATGTACCTTGAATTTCAAATTATGCCCCTTAGTGGCCAGAGTAGGGAAAATGTGTAGTATCCCCTGTAATTCTATGTATCATACAGGAAAAATAATAATAGTTGATATTTATAGAATGTTTTAAGGTTGTCAAAATACTTCATGTGTACTAAGTTACCTGATTTTCAAAATAGGCCCATGAGGTAAATGCTTCTTCAGTTTCTCTCTATATTTTAAAACCCTTTGACACCATTCCTCATTCTCTTCTTTATTTCACTCTCTGATGAAGAGGTGACCCTTCTTCTTGCCAAAGCCAGCTCCCTCATATATCTTTAATCTCATCTGCTTGCTTTTCCCTAACAGATTGTGCCCACAATCATCCCCTTTCTAATTATCAATATACCTCCAACTACTGGCTCCTGACCTTATGCCTACAAATGTACCTTACTCTCATCCATTCTAAAAAAGAAATCCTCAGTTAGACCCTATCATATCCTTAAGGTATCCTTTTATATTTCTCCTTTTCATTGCCAAATTTCTAGAAATATTTGTCAATATTCATTGTCTCCATTTGTATTCTTATACTCCTTTCTCACACTTTTGGAATCTGGTTTCAAATCTAATTACTTTATTGAAAATACTCTCTTCAAAGTTACTAATAATCTCTTAAATGCAAAATATGATGATGTTTCCTCAATCTTTTTCCCTGCCATTTTTTCTATAACATCTTACTTTACAGACTACCCTTGCCTCCTGTAACGCTTTTCTCTCCAAACCTCTGTTCTGTTGGTGCTTCTCCTACTGTCTGACTATTACTCTTGAGTTTTCTTTGTGGATTCATAATCTAAATCCTTGTGGCAGCTAGGTGGTTCAGTGGATAAAGGGCTAGCTAGCCCTGGAGTCAGAAAGACTCATCTTCCTCAGTTCAAATCTGACTTCAGACACTGCCTGTGTGATCTTGGGCAAGTCACTTAACCCTATTTGTCTCAGTTTCCTCATCTATAAAATGAGCTGCAGGAGGAAATGGCAAACCACTCCAATATCTTTGTATAGAAAACCCCAAATGGGGACTGCTAGGTGGCACAATGAGTAAAGGGATGGCCCCAAAGTCAGGAGGACCCAAGTTTGGTTCCAGCCTCAGACACTTAACACCCACACAAAAAAAAAACTAGCCATGTAAACTTGGGCAAGTTACTTAACTCCTATTGCCCTCCAAAAGGCAAAAACAAATAAACAAACAAAAAAAAAACAAATGGGGTTACAATGAGTTGGACACTGAACAATAATCAAAATTATAACTTTGTGTTCCTCAAATGTATGTTTTGTAGTTCTTTTTTCTTTTCTTACACTATACTTTTTTACTTGTTGTCCTTGTCAATTTAAAAGGGATTTAATTACAGTCTCTATACATGTGACTCCCGGTGACTTCATTGTTGTATGCCAGGGAAGTAATGTCAGAAAACTGAACCTCTTCCATTTGGATTATTTTAGGAAGATTCTGAAGATTACCTGGCAAGATAAGGTACTGGACTCTGAGGTCCTCTCTCAAGGTGAACTGCCAAATACTCAAATTCTGTTGTATAGAGCACAACTCCAATGGCCTGGTCACATAGGCCAAATGCCAAATGCATGCCTACCTAAAAAACTATTTTTATGGAGAACTCAATGTAAGCTCTCATACAGAGGTCAGAAGAAGGGTTTCAAGGTACTTCTCTCTAAACTATTTTAGTATCAATTGTGAGATATGGGAGACCCTGAAACAGGACCATCCAGCATGGTGTGCCCACATCAAAGAAGGCTTTCTGCTTCATAAGCGATGCAGAATCACAATAGCACAAATGAAATGTGAGATGCATAAATCTGTCAGAAATGTTCAAATGGACTATTTGGTCTCGACCTGTGGTATACCCTTCCAAGCTCATATGAGACTGAGCAGCCACAGTGGAACACAATGTATCCTGACCCAACATTTTGATGTCATTGGTTCCCTTTTAGTATGAAAGATGAACAACATACTAAGCCCTAGTCTAAACTTTGGTTCTGTACTAGTTGCCTATTGGATATTTCTTAGATGTCCCACAGCCATCTAAAACTCAACATGTTCAAAACTGAACTGAAAAGACCAAATCATCTTTGACCCTAGAGTCAAAACCAATGCTTCTTCTGAATTTTCCTCTTTCTTTCAAGGGCATAATTCCTAGACATCTAGTTTTCCCACCTTATCATTATCCTTGATGGCTCACTTTCCCTCTTCATCTCTCACCTGCTTAAAAAATGCTAGAAAACATAGGAATTAATGGACCTTTCCTCAAAATGATCAATGGAATATATTAAAACCTAAGAGTTAGCATTATCTGCAATGGGGATAAACTATAATACTTTCCTTTAAAAACAGGAGTGAAACAAGGATGTACGCCATCACCACTTTCATTCAACATAATTTTAGAAATGTACCTTATAGCAATAAGACAAGAAAAATCAATTGAAGGAATAAGCATAGAAAAGGAAGAAATAAAATTATGACTTTTTGCAGATAAGATGGCATATTTAGAGAAACCTATTGAATTAACTAAAAATTAATTGAAATAATAACTTTCCCAACAGTTCCAAAGGACTCACATTAGATTTTATAGTTCCATGTTGAAAATGTTTGTCTCCATTGAGCTTGCCCTCCACTAAATTCCCCAGATTTTCTTCCAATGAATTCTAATTTAATCATGTTTGACTATTATCTAATATGCTAAATAACTATGCATTGCTGATATCTTTATATTTGATGAATGTGCTATCTATGCCTTCATCCATACATGATATTTTTATTATTCACCTTTACACCTTTATTATTTCACCTTTATTTATTCACTTTTGCTATGGGCAAAATCAACCCTAAAGCAACTATCTGGTGAGCTCCCTAGAACTTCCATATAATGATAGGCCAAGATACACTGCTCACTCTCACCTACCAACTCATCCTCTGGCAAACTCTACCTCCCCACCAGCTAACTATCTGATTCCACACAAGCGCCCTCCTTTTCACTTGCCCCCCACCTTCCTAGCTCCCTTTTATGCTTTATCTTCCCCCATTAAGTTGTAAGCTCCTTGAAAGCAAGAATTGTCTTGTTTTCCTGATTTTTCTATCATTGATGCTTAGCACAATGGTTGGCAGTGTATTTACTAAATTTATTTACTAAACTTATCTGAAATATGAGTTATCACACAGTCCTTTACATATATGTGTTTATTTTATTATCAAATAATAAGTAATGCAAGTATTCTAATTCCTATTTTAAAGTTGAGAGAATTTAGGATTAAAGAAGGGACTTTCCCAAGGCCACAGGGCCATAAAATGAGAGATGGGAAGGGACTCCTTTTCCAAGCCTACTATCCTTTCCACTAACACCACCACACACATTCCTCCCCAGCCCCCATCCTACATTGTGTTTAACAAATATACAGCTTCCACAGGTAAGCAGGAAAGATCTGCCTTTCTGGTCATTATAAGCTCTGCTCAGATTAAATGAGCCTATAGCTCTGTTTCCTTTCACATGATTATTTCCTTGATATGTAGAAATGAAATGATGTGTTCATATCTTTGGGTCCAATGGGAACACTGATGCAAACGGTTCTTTCTCCTTGTAAAATAAAGTGTGATCTCTTAAAAAAAATCAATGAATAAGAAAATTCCATTGGAAATACACTGATAAATAAGGTGACTCTATGAAGCTTTTTTGTATTGTAAATGAGATCAGTGGAAAGAAAAGAGGAAAGATCACTAGATTGAAACAGTGACTTGGTAGGTTGGTGTTCAATTGAGTTGCTTAAACAAATCATTTAAAGCACCCGCTGGCCCCAGGGTATGACTCTATACATTAGAGTCCAGAACAAGCTGTATGACACTAATTAATCAGACATTTTCTTACCTCTACACAAGAGCATGATGAATTTATTGCTGTTGATCTTGTTTTCATTGCCTTATTTAAAAATACATTTTCTCTGGTCATACTGTGCCCTGGTCCCCTCCTTTGCCTTAACTTAAATCAATGTGATTTTATATAGCTTGTGATGTGTATGATCTGAAGACCACCCAGGGAACTATGCTTCATTTTCTTTCTTAAAAATAACAAACAAACAACAACATACATGCAACACAAAGGAAAGTTGAAAGAATGAACAAGTAGGCAAATATTTGTTCATACTCAAATGATGGCAATGTATTTCTCGAAAGAAAGGTCTTTAGGGATGCTTTTATGCAAAATCCTAATTTTATACATGAGGAAACTTGATTATAGATTTATACATGATTATAGATTTAAAACTGGAAAGGCCAACCCATTCCCTCCCCCCACCCAACAATTTTAAAGATGAAGAAATTGAGTACAAGTAGTACAGGTCCTCTGACTTTGAGCCAATACTTTTACCACTGAACAATGTTAGACCTTAAACGACAGGGGAGGAGTAGGGAACTTGGGGCATCAAAGAAGCATGTGGCCCTCTAGGTCCTCAAGTTTAGCCCTTTGACTGAATCCAAACTTCATAAAACAAATCCCATTAATAAAAGGATTTGTTTGTAAAACTTGGACTCAGTCAAAAGGACCCAAGGACCTAGAAGGCCACATGTGGTCTCAAAGCTGCAAGTGATAGGGTAAAACACTTGCCCCACCCCACTCATACTATCTTTACTTTGTAAGAATGTGCTTCTAGATTCTTAAAATCTAAAGCACATTCATAAAAATACCATCCATAAAGTAAATTACTTTATTGATACACATACTAATTGAATTATTTTAAAAATCTTACTTTTCTGTAATTTCTTAGAAAAGGATTATGAAAATAACTAGTTTGTAACTGATTCACTTTTTTAAAAAATATTCATTCAGTTTAAGGAAAAAGGAAGTCTTAAAATAAAGAGATTATGGACCTTTAAGTATCAGTAATCCCTTCAGAAGCTATGCAATGAGATTAATATTTACAAAAAAACTTTCCAGGAGATATATAAATTTAAGGCATTATTTTTGATGTTATTGCTCTAATACTTTAAAGATTGATGATTTCATCTGTTTAGGTAAACCTGTACAGACTGAATCCCCCTCATTCTTTATTAAATGGTTTCCTGAGTTGCTATGTTCATAAACATGTATTAGTATCAATAATAACCCAAGAGCCCTAGTTCTTCAAGGATACATGGATCTTCCTTCCTTCTTCCAAGACAGGAGCCAAGGAGGGATCTTCTCACATGGTTATAGACAGAGATGCCCCAGTATAGTCCTTGAAGGACAATCCAACCAAATTAAAGGGGGTACAACAGGAATTCTATTGTATTTATAATCATGTGTGGAAAGATACTCAGCTGTAAGAAAACATTTCTTACTTTTCTTTGTCTCACTTTGTAGCAGGGACATTAATCTAGGCCATGGGGCAGAGTTATTTCTCCTACTCTCAGTCATGAATGCAGAAACTAGGTCAGCTTCTCCCTGTCCCACTTTCTCCATTTAGAAATGGCTCAGGGCAATTTGCATAACTAAACATGGATGCCTTGGAAGAAGGTGGATGGACAAATAGAAAGGGAATATATTTTCTTTTCTGATCCATCTCTAAATTCTTAAGTGTTGATACTGGTAAGAGGTACATTATCTGGACTTTGAGAGAGAGAGAGGGAATAAACAGGATAGATTCAATCAAAGATTGCCTGGAAAGGAAGAGGAAGTCTTCTCAAAGTTAACTAAGGCAGTCAATGAACAATTAAGCACCTTCTACATGCCAGGCAGCATGCTAAACACCAGAGATACAAAGAAACGCAAAAGACAGCCTCTGCTCTCAAAGAGCTTCCAAACTACTGGGAGAACCATTGTCATGTAAGGAAGCTGAATATTAAAAATAATAATAATAATAATAACAGAAAATTCCAACTCTCCTGGAGAGAATCTAGCTTCTAGAATCAGTAAAAAATGCTATAACAGTCAGCTCAGACACTAATATAACCATTCCATTTGTTGACTGCTGGAGAGATCTAGATCCAAGAAGTTGCTAACATTGACTGACAGCAGAGGAAGACAGTGAGAGAAAAAAAAAGAACAGAATAGGGCAAAGGGACCCGTATGGTAGATGCCTACTAGTAGTGGTATTACAGAGTGAACAGGCAACAGAGTTACAGATGGAAAATAGCAAGCCCTGACCTTTCCCAATGATGGAGCTTCACCCTAGGGTGGTAGTGTGAAGGTTTCTGGGGTGGGGGAAAGGGAAGTCTATTGACAGAAAGAAAGGACTCTGTTGACTCTCTATTGGCTCAGTTATAAGTTCCTTCCTGTACTTAACAGTATACTTACAGTACACAATACAGCAATATTTACACTTGAGTGTAAATAAAATGTTGTTTGTTTGGGGATTTTTTTCCTGTTAATAAAATATAAACTTGGAAGAATATGTAGTGGTACTCTTTAGAAAAAAGTATTAGCTATCACAGAATCCCTGACTTTTAGTGTGAAAAGCGATATCTGTAGCCATTTAGTTGAACTCATCCCTAAAACAAAAATGCTTATCACCAACAGCCCTGCAATGTAGTCAATCTGTATTCTCCTTAAATAACTCCTGAAGCAATAACCCATTCTAATTTGAACTATTCTAATCGTGAGAGAGTTTTCTTTATATTGTCTAAATTTTCCTCTCCAACTTCTACCCATTACTCCTGGTTTTCTCCTTTAATGCCAAATGGAGCAAGTCTAATCAATCTTCCACTTCTTAGCCATCTTCACTCTGCCATGTTCCTGTGCTAAGCTTTCACCTCTGACCTGTAACTCAAACTTCCACATTGGGACCCTGGTCTTAGGATTGATAAACACTTACTTTTTCTGATGAGGTCCCTGTTACACTGGTATTCCATTTCCTTAATTTCACTCCCCTCTCTCAGATATCGATCCTACCTTTAATAAACTAACTCTACAGTATACTCTATTCTTAAACCTGTTCTTCCTTCCCAACCCCACTTCCACAATTTAGTAAAATCACCACTTATTCTTTAACAAATTATAGCCCTGAGTAATTCTTACCTTCTGCTTCCTCCTTTCCTACTCATATGTTACTAAACACAGCTGGAGAAAGTCAACCATCTGTGTGACCATGTGCAGTATTAATTCCCCAAAGAAATTCTTTAAACTTTGTTTTCTCTATTCAAGCTTCTGATAACTCAACTTTCAGGTAAATATCTCACCTCTTTCTCTATTGAGAAAATTGGACCCATTCAATATTAGCTACTTCTTCTCCCTTAACTTCATCTCAGAACTCCTTGATATCAATTCTCCATTCTCTTCCCCTTTGTCAAAGCCAACCCTGATAAACGTGCCCTTCATTTCACCCTCTCCCATCTTCACTTGCAAATTGAAACCTCATTAATTTCATCTCTCTTGAACCTTCAAGCTCTAATTTACTGCTTCTTGCCCTACTGCTTCAAATATAGCCATGTTGTCTCCTTAAAAAAAAAAAAAGTAAATCCTTAATTTAGATCCTACATAACTCTCAAGTTATTGCCCTATAATACTACCGCCCTTTATCAGGTCAATTCTAGGGGGAAACATTTTTCCATACTTGGTGCCTTTACTTCTCCTCTAAGCCCTTTGAATTCCAGCTTCCAATTTCATCACTTGATGGTAACATCTCTATCCAAATTTACTAGTGATTTCAAATTGCCAAATTTAATTTTCCTTTTTCAGTCCTCATCCTTCTGAATCTTTTGGTTGCATTTAACACTGCTGACCACCTTTGTCTTTAGCACACTCTCTCTTCTATGGGTTTTTGTGACACTTCAATGTCTTGGCTCTCTCCTTCCTACTCCCATTCCTCAACCTCTTTTCCTCTTTCATCATCCAGATCATGCCCTCTAATTGTGGATGCTCTTCTAAGATTCCATCCTGGGTCCATTATTCTTTATACACTCTCAGTACATGTGTTAATTCCTACAAATTTAATAGTAATCTCCATGCCAGTGACTCATATCTACACATCCAGTACCTGTCTCTCCCTGAACTTCAATCCAATGTCATTAATCACCTATTATACACTTAAAATTGAATGCCCCCAAAACATCTCAAAATCAACTTTGGTAATACTGAAAGTTCTCTCCAAATCCACCTCTCATCCAAACTTTCCTAATTCTGTCAAAGGTACCAGTCTTCGACCTCATTCCACATATCCAATCAGTTTTTGAATCTTTCAACTTCTACCACCAAACATATCTCATGCTTGACTCCATTTCTCTATTGACATGGCTATTATGTCATCATCTTTCACCTCTATTATTATAATAACCTAATTGACTTTTTCCCTCAGGTATCAACCCCATTTTGATCCATACTGGCAAAATGGTTTTCCTTAAGTGCAGATCTGATCATTTCACTTCTCTCCTCAATGAAATCCAATAGTTCCCTCTTATTGTAAAATTAAATATAACTCTTCAGTTTAACTTTTTAGGGCCTTCACAACCTAGTCCCAACCTAACAGATCTTTTCTTTGTTCCTCACACACAACACTCCCCTTACATTGCCTTTTCTTTGGTCATTCTACTTACCAGGAATACACTCCTTCCTCCCTTTCCCCTCACAAAATATCTCCTTTCAAGACACAGTACTCTTATATGAGGTTTGTTTTAATTACCCTCTGAAATTCTTTTTTCCCTTTTTTTATATTCTCATTCTCTCTCTCTGTCTCTCTCTAACCCTTGTGTGTGTTTGCGTTTGTATTT
This sequence comes from Petaurus breviceps papuanus, assembly GCF_028583685.1. Taxonomy (NCBI): domain Eukaryota; kingdom Metazoa; phylum Chordata; class Mammalia; order Diprotodontia; family Petauridae; genus Petaurus; species Petaurus breviceps. The sequence continues at coordinate 58,968,871 of NW_027186304.1, forward strand.
CTTGTCTCTACCATTAGAACACAAGCTTTCTGCAAGTGATATTATTTAATTCATTATACTTTTCATCTTCAGTGCCCTAGTGTGGTATCTAGCATATAGTAGACACAATACATTTTGATTGTTTGATTGAATTATCCTTCCTAAACAAAGACATATCACACTACTTCCCGTTCATTTTCAAGCACCCATATTGTTTGTGCTTATGTCTCTACCTCCAACCCAGAACTCCAACTCCTACCTTGAGAATCGTGGCTTCTGACCAGTGTATATTTATCTTTTCATGCCCAGACTCAGACACACCATACCTCTTCCTAGAAAACTTTATGCCACTCCACTCTGCATGGCCATTTTTTCTTTCTCACCTTGCCAACTTTGACTCTAAGAGCAATAATCAAATCAATACTATCATTCCTGAAAAGGATATGTCGATCAATTATCCTATGACCCCAATCACTATCCCCCTGACTTCTGGTCCTAACATTCCTTCCTGGCGACCTCTCCTCAATATATCTTTCCCTATTAGCATGTACACTTTGAGAAGGTGGGAACTGTCTTGTTCACTTGTATACTGAATTGTATTATATCATAATGTGTGTATTCCTAAAAATCACCTTACTGTGCAAAACCACCCAATAATAGGGTCTAGAGTAAAATGGAATTGGGGTCATAATTCAAAAACTTTATTAGCAATACATTAAAAAAATAAAGACAGGAACCTAATAAAAATGGTATCTGAGTTTAATGCATGTTAAATGTTTAAGAAATAATAAATAAATACTATAATGATTAGTGTTGGTATCTGTGGTCAATCTGCTGCTTAACATGTATTCTGATTCCCACAGGCTGGCAAAGTTGGTGGGTTAGGTACAATTCCAGGGCTAAGAACTGAGCCATAGTGGGAGATGGAAGATGGGAAGGGGCAGACCAGCCCTACTCAGCTCACAGAAACTATTTCACCAGAAGATATACATAAATATGGCCCTTTTCCTTAAAAAAGATCTGAAGTTTGCTTGTGGAAGTGGCTGTCATAGGCATTTCAGCTTGTGAGTTTCTGTGAAGTGGTACAGTTTTCTGTATTCTGTAGCAGTTTCCCTCAGAAGAAATCATGCATAAACAAACATGATATTCAAATTATTCTCGAATAATTCCCTAATATAGCAATCGTGGTGGAATAATTGCATTTTCAAAACAAGTACTATAACAAAACTGACTCTATTTGGATACTATAAAAAATAAGTATTTTTTCAGTTACTCATGCCTTCCACAGAAGTCTTTCAAATTTTTAAAGGTAGTTTCCAAGTTTTCATTTAGTCTTCTTTAAGCTAAATAAGCTCTATTTCTCCAATCAATCCTTATAAGGTGCTCTCCTCCTTATCAAAATCTTCCCTAAACTGTGTCATCTAAAACTAACAATTCTCAAATGGTTCCAGTTGGTCAGAACAGAGCAGGTTATAACATCTTTATATCTAGAATCTGTATTTTTCTTAATGAAACCCAGTTCACAATAACTGTTTTTTTACTTTCATATAGTCATTACTATTAGGATATAAACATTAAGAATGATAGATCTTTTCCTGATAAACAGCTGTCTAGCCATGACCATTTAATCCTGTACTTGGTTAAGTAGATTGTTTTAACCTAAAAGGAAAACTTTCCATTTATACCTATTAAATTCCATCTTATTAGATCCAACTAAATTTTCTGAATGGGAAAACCATTTTGGATCTGGACTCTATCATCTGGTGACTTAACTATCCATCCTTGCTTTGTTCAAAGTTTCCAGGTGATATATGCATAGAAATAATCAAGCCAGATAAATAAGAGGTCCCCAAAGAGTACCTGGTTCTTTTATGTCATAAAAAAGCTCTGACAAAATGATTGCAACTTTAACATCTTAGATATTATGTCCCTAAATACAGCAAGCCTATGCACTTACTAAACTATTTGTAAATTCAGCATGATGCAACCAAATAGTTGGCCTTCCCAATCCCTAAACTCTATACAATACATTGTATAAATTAAACGTGTCACTTGCTAATAGTTTCAAAAACTACCCTTCCTGGTAATGTTTGCCTTATAGCAATGACTAGATGAGGCCTAAGAAGCCATCATTCAGAAAAAGCAAGTCTCTTATGCTATGTAATGCGAGAAAGGACAGGGCAGAGAGAAGAGGCCTTAGGCAGCTGCAACAGCCTTCTCTTTTCTTGATAATCTCATTAAAAATCACTTCTGAAGGTTAAAAATAGTCTATATTCCAAGAGAATATGTAAACTATACAATGTTTTTGTTTTAATCCAGAACTTAAATATTACTTGAAATATAGTATGAATATTCAACTATTGTTGGTATTATGTTATAATAATTTTCAGGGATATTTGTACAGAAAATATGACTTTTTTATTCTCTTAAAACATGTAATAATCTTCAAACTGAAGAAGCATTCTCTTTTTGGAGCACAACTAAAAGTATAATTTGAATCCATAAATAAAACTGACTGGTTTGTGTTTCATGTTGCAATGCTCTATTGCCATTTCTGCCTAAGGCAAAAGCAAATTTAGGAAACCTCTATTTTAATGAGACCTAGAATGTTATGTAAGAATTTAGCAGGTAATGTTAGAAAAGGGAGTGAAGGTGAATGCTGAGTTTACTCTGTATATGAGAGTGATCAGGGATTGATATAGGCTACACAGTGTTCATGGTTATAGGAAAATAACATGCCCAGTGCCTAGCAAACAGAAGGCACTTAATAAATTCTCATGGATTGAATGTACTTTGTGGGGGCATTCATTCTTTTAAAATTTCAACCAGGAGGACACATTCTGATTATAACAAAGTGTGCTGTGGGATCAGTCTGTTCCTTCACAATGCAGGGTGGCAGCTCTCGTGAATAATTGTTGCTTTTCCTTCATTTTGAAGAAGACCAAGGACATCAAACAGCAGTGTCTTGACGTAAGCGTGAATTGGATTTAAGTGAGTCAGAGCTGTAGAAAGTATCAGCCTCACTCTCTCTTCTAGAGTCATGAAAATCCAGTGGCAAGAGGAAAGTCAAGATGATTGTGATGGCCCAAGATGCAGTGGATGACCTTGGCATTTTTGATGCCTGACTAAGCTCTAAGTGTTCCACAGTACCTGCTTCAGCTGCCTTCATGGCTATTGGAAAAAGAAAATTGTTCTCATCTACTCATTCCGCCTGGGGAAGTCTTTGTATGTGTGTGGGAGACACCCCCTCCTGACTCACTGATGGGTTTGAGAACTATTGGTTATCCTCAACCTGGTTTAGAACAGCTGCTAAACAAAGTTTACAAGGGTGTGACTGATGAGGGGGGCAATAGGTCATACAGGGGCTCCAATCTATGACCAGAGTCCCTGCTGTGCAGTCTGGAAGGAATTCACTAGGCCTAAGCAATGTTTGAAATCAGGATTGTAAAAGTATATTGTTATGCTTTACAGCGGGCAAGAGTTCTTAGGGAACCTGCAAACTTAAAGAGGTCATAGATATAGTTTTTAAGGAGTCACAGTAGTAAATCAGGTGTCAACTATGCTAACTAGGTGAGTAAGGCTGGGATTAGGGAGGAGTTAAGGAGTGGTCAGTGCTTAAAGGGACATGCACTTTTAATATCAACTGTGCAGGTGTATTGCCCATAATTCACTGGGAAATAGCCCAAGGGGGAGCTACCTGTAGGTGTGGTTTTAGGCCTGAAACATCACTAAGTAAGCTAGCGGGTCAGGGCTGACTGAGAAGTGCCTAGTCTGCCACCCATGAGTGTCATGTTTGACAAGATGGATGTTGGGAACCAAGGCTAACAGAGACTCAGTATGTATGTAATTGGCTAAGGAGTTAATCTACAGATAGTGCATTGAAGGATTCATAGGTGAAGCTGGCCATTATACTAAGGGGAGATAAACAGTTCATGGATAGTTGCTAGGCAGAGTGCTGGCAGGGGGAAGGGGCAGAGTTAATGCTCTGAGGATGGGGGTGGGGGGGTGTGATTTTACAAACAAACTGGTTTTACAAATTGATTTTACAAACTGATACTACAAACATAGACACCACAAGGACCCCATCATTACCTCTACACATGTTACAGATTGTTGGAGCCACCGGTAAGAATTGGGTGAAGGTAGTCACCAAAGATGGATGGGCATCCCTGAAAAGGACTTGGCAAGCCCTCACACTGGAGGTGCTAATCCTCCCTTAACATTTCATACATCCCCATATCTGATTAATCACACAATGATAGCAGTGGAGCCAGAAAGCTCAAAATTTCTGTTAAAGGAAAGGAATACCAAGTATATATATATATAAACTTTCTAAGTAGTTAGGTTGCTGGGAAAGGAAAAAATGAAGAGATAGGTACTTAAAATTGAAAAATGAGACTACAAAGCAAACAACTCCCTGAACCCTCAGAGTCTTGTTAGGTTAATTTCTTGTTCTAATATCTGGAATTTAGATAGATTAAAGAGAACTGGAATTTGAAGAGATTAAATAAAACTATAATTTTCCAGTTCTAATATCTAATTTTTATTGATGCCTTTTGTAGTTGCAGTTGCCTTAGAGTTACTTCCTGTTAATCTATACTCACCCATTTAGGACTCTACATCAAAAAAAAAAAAAAGAAAAGAAAAAGAATAAAGCAAAAAAAATAAAAAAAACCCGCCACAACTACCAGCATATGCAGCATTCTGAACTTGTAAGATCTCTGGCTCTGTTATTCTGATAGTCAACACAGGCAGAACTGTAATATTTGTGGCCAGCCCTTGATTCAGCATTCCATAATCTGCTATAGAAAATTTCTAATCAGAGGAGGGATTGGAATTCATCATTGTTCATTGTAACTAATCTGAGTTCAAGAACTTTTCAGTGTGGTTTTCAATCACATTTTTATAGATTTTAAACATAATGTTCTCTTGGTTCAGTTTAACTTCATATTATATCTCTTCATGAGTCTTCCTATATTTCTCTTAAACTCATAATTTATTACAGCATTATAACAGTCCACTACTTTATGACTTACTACTTCTTGGATTTGAGAAAATCCAGAAATTATAGGCTCTTTACCAAATATTCACACTCCATTAATTGACAATATAACACTTGTATGGAGAAGGTAGTGGCAGTTGGGGAATTGGATTAGGAATGAATTACACAGATTGACATATCTTTGCTCAAGTAATAAGATATTTAATAGACAGAGTCTATTAAAAGTAGTACTCAGGGAGGCTAGGTGGTGCAGTGAATAGAGCATCAGCCCTGGCTTCAGGAAGACCTGAGTTCAAATCTGGCATCAGAGACTTGACACACTTACTAGCCGTGTGACTTTGGGCAAGTCACTTAACCCCAGTTGCCCTCCAAAAAGAAATAAAGTAGTATTCATCAATTCTTGTCTACTGCGTGAGTCTTCACAATCTTATGTTTTTCCCCCAATAATGTTAAATATGTTTTACAGTAAACTATTTTGTTTTATTCTGCACTAGGCAAAGATAGTACAAGACTTATACTTTTATTGGAAGTACCTCTATGTATTTTGGACAGCTAGGTGGAACAATGGATAGAGTACAGGCCTAGAGTCAGGAAGACTCATCTTCCTTTGTTCAAATCTGGCCTCAGATGTTTACTAACTGTGTAGCCCTGGGCAAGTCACTTAACCATTTTTTTTTTGCCTCAGTTTCATCATTTGTAAAAATGACCTGGAGAAGGAAATAGCAAACCACCCTAGTTTTTCTGACCCCCCCAAAAAATATTCCCAACTGGGTCACAAAGAGTCAGAAATGATTGAAATGATTAAACAACAACAAAATATGTACTTTAGTACTTTGTATCATGCATCATATTTACTAAAATTATAAGCATTTGTATACATGTCTCTTCATTACTTAATTGCTTCAAAGACAAATTCCAAAGGGGAGGGGAGGCTGTGCTCCCATCATTAATACAGATCTCAATTGAATAACAATTTAGTATATGGTCTGAGAAAAATACTTCAACCAAAAAGCACAACATTCTGTGGCTGAAGTTGTAATGAGTTTAGGTTTGTCTTATATGTCCTAATAGATTACAAACTCTTAAGAACAGAACTAAAAGATTTGTGCAACATTCCATCTCCAAGTTTCTTACACATTGTTTTTTACATACTAAGTTTTAAATGTACCTTGTTTTATGCTAGGAACTGAAGTAATCAAATGAAATAATCCCATAATGTATCATGACTTTACATTTTTAAATGAAAAATGGACACTTTAAAAAAGAAATATGTAATTGACATTTGTCTGAACAACACAATGTCACAAGAGTGTATTGAATATTTATGTCTTTATCTCCCCAATTTAAATACAGGAGTTATTAATTAGCCAGTTAGGGTAGAGAAGAAGGTTGATGTCCACTATGACTCTGTCCTATTCACTTCTGATTTTGTGACTTTGTTTTGAATTGTATTATTGCTTACTTGATGAGGGTAGTATCAACTTTAAAAGTAAGCCTATTTTTTAGTAAGAAGGAAGTATGAACCTCCTAGGATTAGGGTTAGGGTTGGAGGCATTTAGGGTTAGGCAGTTAGACTCAGAGGTGGGCACATAAGGTTAGGATTAGGGTCAGAGATAGAGTCAGAGGGTTATGGTTAGGATTTAGGGTTAGAGTTAGGGTTAGGCCTAGAGACCAAGGGTTAGGGTTAAGGTTAGGGTTTGAATCAGAGGCATTTGGGGTTAGAGTTAGAGTCAGATATATATATATATATATATATATATATATATATATATATAGATATAGATATATAGATATAGATATAGATATATAGATATAGATTTAGATAGATAGATAGATAGATATAGATATATAGATAAAATAACATTCAGAGGCTTATGGTTAGGGTTAAAATCTGAGATATTTATGATTAGAGTTAGATTTGAAGGCAGAGTGTATTTAGGGTTATTGTTAGGGGTTGAAGTGTAGGCATTTGGTGTTGGAGTCACAGGCATTTAGGCTTATGGTTAGGGTTAGAGTAGGAATTATTTAGGGTAAGGGTTAGAGTTAGGATTAGGGTTAGAGTTGAGAGGGTTAGGTTTAGGTTACAGTGGGGCATTTTAGGGTCAGGAGGCGAGTTAGGGTTAGAGTTGGGAGGAGTATTTTAGAATTGGGGAGGAGTCGGGAGGTAGGGTAAGGTTAGAGTTAGAGCTAGAGCCATGTATTTAGGGTTAGGGTTAGAGTTTAGAGGCATATTTAGGGTTAGGGTTAGGTTTGGGTTAGGGTTATGGTAAAAGCATACATTTAGGCTTATGGTCAGGTTTAGGGTTATGGTTGGAGGCATTTAGGGTTGAAGTCACAGGATTAGGTTTAGGCTTATCATTAAAGTTGGAGGCACATTTAAGTTTATATTTAGGCTCAGAGCCTGAGGTATTTAGGGTTAAGATTAGAATCAGAGGAATTTAGGGTTAGAGTTGGAGGGTTTGGGCCATGGTTAGGATCAGATTTCGACACAACGGCCCATTTAGGGTTAGGGCTAGAGTCAGAGGTTGGATTGGAGGGACATTTAGTTTTAGGATTAGAGTTGGAGGTGGAGGTGGCAGATAAAAGGAAGTGGGTTAGACTTGTAGGCAGAGTTCATGGCAGTTATGGTTCTGGTCAGAGTTAGAGGCATTTACAATTAGAGTAGGAGTCAAAGGTGCCCATTTAGGGCTAGGATTAGGGTCAGCATTGGATTCAGAGAGTTAGGTTTTGTCATTAGGGTTGGGGTTAGAGTCCTAGGTTTAGGGTCAGGGTTTGTCTTAAAGTTGGAGGAATTTAGGATTAGAGTCAGTTAGACTCAGAGGCAGACATTTAGGATTACAATTAGTGTCAAGGTGGAGTTGGAGGGTTAGGGTTGGTTTTTAGGGTGATTGTTAGGGGTAGAGTCAGAGGGTTTGGGTTAGGGTTCAAGTAAGAAGTATTTAGGGGTAGAGTCAGAGGTTTAGGTTTAAGGTTAGGGTTTGAGTTGGAGGCATTTTGGGTTAGCATTAGAATCGGTTATTGTTTGGATTAGGGTTAGGATTAGGCTTAAGTTAGGGTTAGAGTTAGAGACATTTTGGGTTAATGTCAAGGTGGTATCTGAATTGCAGGGATTTAGCTTTTAAGATTAGAGAGGGATGTGTGTATTCAGGTTTCTAGTTGGAGCTTTAGTGTGAGGATTCAGGTTACAGTTAGGGTTAGTTAGGGTTAGGGTTAGAATTAGAGTTGGGGGCCTTTAGAGTTAGTATCAGAAGTGGAGGCTTGTTTAGTTTTAGTATTAGAGCAGGAGGAGCAGTCTGAGGGTTAGAGTAGATAGGTTAGGGAGGGAGACAGAGTTGGAGGCCCAGAGGAAAGGTTAGAATCAAAGGGGTTTAGGCTTCCATGTAGGGTCAGAGTTTGAGGTATTTAGGTGTAGGGTTAGAATGAGAGGCATTTAAATTTTGAGTTTGAGGCATTCAGTGTTGGAGTCAAAGGCAAAAATGGAGGCTCTTTTAGGCTTAGGCTTAGAGTTGGAAGTGACGTGCATTTAGGATTAGTGGTAGATTAGGAGCTGGAGGCTGAATTGTATGTGCTTTTTGGGTTAGAATCAGAGGCATTTAGGTTTATGGTTAGGCTTAGAGTTAGATACCGTTAGGGTTAGGGTGAGGGTTAGAGTTGGTTAGGGTTAAAGTTAAAGTTAGGGTAAAGGTTAGGGTTAGAGTTGGATGCATTTAGGTTTATATTTGGAGGGTTAGGGCCATGATACAGTTTGAGTTAGAGGTAGAGGAGCATTTAAGGTTAGAGCTATAGTCCAAGGCATTTAGGGTGAGAGACATAGGTCAAATTGAAGGTCCATTTAGGCTTAGGTTTAGAGCAGGAGGAGGAGGCAGAGTTTGAGACTTTGACTATACCTATATTTGTTGACAAGTTGATGTGTCTGCTTTTTTAGTATACTGTCCAGATCAGCCATAGCTTTCCTTCCAAAGCGCATTTTTTTTTCATGGTTGCAGTCTCCATTTACAATGACCTTTGAGCCTAACAGTATAAAATTTGACCCTGTTCCCATTGCTTCTCTTCCCCTTTATTTTGGGTTTTGTTGTTGTTGTCTTAATTCAGGTGTGGAGTTCATATATTTCAAGTTTGTTACATATTACTCATGTGCATATTTTATAAATATATATAGGCATGTATTTATATTCTTTAATTTTCCATTTTTGATTACTTAAATTTAAATACATAAAAATATGGTAGCTCATTCTTTTATTTTGAAAGCAAATTTAATTATCCAAAGTAATAACACTTTGGCTATTTACAATGTTTTCCAAAACCACATAATTTATTAGATTTCTATTGCACAAGCATTATTCTCTTAATAGTAACACTGAATCTGGTACAATGAAAAGAGGTCTTAATATGGATTGAGAAGATCTGGATTCATATCCCAGTTCTTCTGTTTAGTACTGTGTGACCTTGAGCAACTCACTTAACCTCTCATACCCTTGGTATCCTCACCTATAAAAGGAGAGATTAGATTCAGTGAACCTTAAGCCACCATTCAGCACTAAATCCATGTTCCCATTACTGAAAATTTAGAATTCATGATGATCCTAGAGTCATAGATTTAGAACTTAAAGATTTCTTATGGATCATCTCACCCAACCCTATGGATTTTTTGGCCACAGAGGTAATTTCCTTGCCTAGGATCACATAGGTAATAAGTAGCAGAGCCAGTATTTGACTGAGGGTCTTTACAATCCAATGCCATAACATTTTCAATTGTACAATGATCTCAATGGAAAAATACACTGATATCAAGCAAATTAACTGCTGGTAAAAATGGTGCTATAATATTTGATGTCATTAAAGAGGTTTTTTTTTTCCTGGTAGGCTTTGTTTTCTTTTAAATAAATTTCAAATTCATTGGAAGGAAGAAAAGGGGTAGTTTTTCTTATATTTTCTGTTATGATGTAGTCCTATTTTCTTAACCTTGCATTCTCTTATTCCAAACAAAGCTTCTAGCACCAAAATTGTCTTTAATTTCTCTTATTCTTCTTTTCAGTTTAATGAATTCAATAAATCTTTATTAAGCACATACTATTTGTACAGCAAAATGTTAGAAGCTAGGGATAAAAAAAAAGAAATGAGTCTCTGTCTTTATGGGGACAAGATCCAGAGATAATATAAGACATCAAAAGAAATAAATATAGTATGAATGCCCAGGAAAAGTTCTAAATTGTAAATTTTACTTTAGATATTCAAGGAGGAAGAAGTCATCTCTAGTAGAGAACTTAGGAAAGACTCACTGGAGGAGATGCCATGAAGCAGGATTTTTATGGACATAAATGTGTGAGTTTTACATGTATATAGCCTTTTTCCAGTGCTCCCTTATTTTTCTTTCATTCAAAAGAAAGCATAAATGTCTTTTCTCAGAGTTTCTACACATAATATCCATATGCCTTTGTTTAGGGAAATATTTTTTGGTGTCTGATGTATAAATTTTTAAGAAAAGGAATTTTGTTTCTGAAACCTTTCTGATTTACTCAAATGAACAGTCCGCAGAGAAAATGGAATTAAAATACTCAACCACCTTGATGTCCCTATTGATTCATATTTTAATGATCCAGACATGACTTCATGTCCGGAAAGAAAACTCTTGTGTATTGTTGTCATTGGTCACAGTAAACATTTTTAACCTTTAAATACAGGATGAAGTAAATCAGCAAGATGACTTTTAAGTATAAGGGACATTCATTCCAATTGGAAGCAATGATTCTATCCTGTTTATTCTAAGAAAAAACATAACTACAGACATTTTCTTTAAGTCAGTGAGTAATTAGTTTATTTTTCAAACACCAAGATGACAATAGAAGTCATCAATTAATCTAGTTTTTAATTAGCTTTCTTTCCTTTTTATAGTTGTCTGTTCAGCATAATGATACAATCACCATAATTTGTGCCCAGTACATTATTCTGTGGGTTACTACCACATCTTTGTAGCATAAATTAAAGACTCCTTAGGATCCTGAAAGAATACATACTCATATTGAGGACATGAGGTTTATGAGCAAAGAGATAAATGAGAGTGGATAAAATTTTTAGTCCAAGCACAATATGTGCATGTGTGTTTAATTGCCATATTTGAATTTGCCTTACAAGATTCAAAATGGAGAATGCTTTTTGAATTAAAAAAAAATTATGCAACAGTCTCTCTGCCACCACAAGTTATGGTAAGTAGAACCCTGTATTAACTGAATCTTCTGGACACCCACAGGACAATTACAACTAACATTTGTAACCATGACCTTGAGGCATTTTTACTGACTAGTCATATAATTTCAGACAAGTTAACCTATAAGAGCCTCAATTTCCTCACCTGTAGTTGCATGATCACAAGAGGCTTCTTTTAATAGGTAGCACATAAATGAGGCCTTGAATTAAGAGGATTTCAACAGGCACAAGTGAAAAGTCAATCTATTTCAATCAAGTGATAGTATGAGAAAATAAAAAAGCTAGAAGAAGAAAGAATGAGACTTAGGGATTTCTATTAGTCCCATTTAGCTGGAATGTAATATTCATATAAAATGTGGCTAATTCAATTGTAGAACACTTTGAGGGCTGGTCTTAGGAATTTTCATTTTATTCTGTAAGCAGTAGGGAGTCACTTTTGAACTAGATACTGTAGTGATGACTTGTATTATTTTGGAATGAAGACCACTGAAACAAAATGAAGGTCCTGAAAGATCTTCTGAATCATCAAAGAAACACGGCATTGCAAGCAGTATAAACTGGAGTTTTTAAGTATATTTTGTTGAATTCTAATTATTTGAAATTGAAACCAAGGCACAGATTATGTATGGTTAATGCAAATATTTGACTAACCATAATGTCTCATAATTCAGCTTTGTGGGATAACAGAGGTTTAAAATTCTTAAAATTGATGAAATGGTCCAGAAGAAGCAGTTATGTAGAGGTTTTTAATTAGCTAATGGTAGCTTTTGGAGGTAAGCTGATACCAGTTATCAGCATCAATTAAGTTTAGGATGTTTAATGCTAATGAACCACCTTCGAATGTAAGAGGTAAATCACCTAATTATAAAAATAGTAATTCTCATTTACTGAAAGAAAACCTTTATAAGTATCAACTGGAAAGAAAGGATTTTCTCTACTTTTGTCTCTGTTGTTGTTGTTCAATAATTTCAGGTGTATCCTATTCTTTGGGATCCCATTTGAGGTTTTCTTAGAAAAGATATAGGAGGGGAGGCTACGTGGTACAGTGAATAGAGCACCCACCCTGGAGTCAGAAGGACCTGAGTTCAAATCCAGCCTCAGACACTTCACACACACACACACACACACACACACACACACACACACACTAGCCGTGTGACCTTGGGTCACACTGAAACCCCAATTGCCCTACCTTCCCCCTCCCCCCCCAAAAAACAAGAAAAGATATAGGAGTGGCTTGCTATTTCCTTTTCTAGTTCATATTACAGATGAGAAAACTGAGACAAACAGGGTTAAATGACTTGACCGGGGTCACCCAGCTAGTAAGTGTCTGAGGTCAGATTTGACCTCCTCCTACATTTCTTTAGCTAAAAAAAACAAAATAAAACCTTAGGAGAGCTTAGCTATGTAGACAAAACACCTTTAAAAACTGGATCAGAAAATAATAGGAACAAAAGAAAATACATATAGTAAGCAATCAAGTCATACTGGCACTGCCAAAAATTTAAATTCAAGTAGATGCTTTAAACATGACTTTATCCAGTGGTTTATCTGACAAAGAATACAAATATGTGTTTGTTTCTGTGCGCACACACACACACACACATATATATACACACACATATACATCTAACTATATATAGAGAGCATTTGTGTGTATACACACACATACAGACACATACACACATCCATATTCCAAAGTACATGGGCCGATTGTCTGAGCTAGTCCAACGAAGCCCATAACACTTTAAAAGCAGGATTTCCTAAAAGAGAAACAGAAAAGGCTATAGTCTATGGTCTATTGCTAGTGACCTAAAGTCATCAATAATTTTCTTCAAGGTGAAAAGACCATCTTGTCCTTTTCTTCCTTGTTCTCTATTTCTCAGATAATTTTTCAACTGACAAAGATATGAAAAACTTCTGCCAACATGAAGCAATCCTGCCGATACCAACATAAACATTCAAGCCTATTAAGGTGACAGGGTAGAGGGGGGAAAATGTATGCTTTGAAGAATGTTCAGCAGTTTTTCAACCTATTCAGCTTATCAACTCTCCCTTGAATTATTCAGTCAAAGACACTTAGGTTGGCTGTCACTTCTTCTTTGCTAAGGCCGTATGTTTCAGAAATCAAATCTATAACACCCTTCCAGGCTCTTTAGTGATGACATTCAGATTTTTAAATCCCTCCAGCAGAAACTTATCTGCTACATTTACATTTTCCTTTTAAATGGGGCTTACTGCTCTATGTAGGACTTCAATCTTACAGAGCTATTGAATATTTTCATATGTATCAAATCCTTCTCTTCACACAGGCAAGTGGTATGTTCAGTCTTTGATAATGGCAGTATTGTGTGGCATTTTGTAGTTAAAAAAAAAGTCCCCAAACAGTCACTAAAAAAAGTTTCTCCTGCCTTTCTAGCTATACATCTGTGATTGTTTGATCGATGTCTATGACAGGAACTGACTGAAGTTCAGATTAGAGGATTATAACATTTCTGAGAGGATATTTGGTTGTAGGTCATAACCTACTGCTGTAGAAGACAGAAGAACAAAATGAAATCCTTACTAAAATCGAAAGCAGAGTTTTTGCTTAGCTACACTGACACACAAGATTCAGCTAATTCAGCAAAGGGTAAAATAAATTTAACATAACTATCCTATTTGGGAGACTTCAATATGGCAATTAGTATTCCTAAGTAATTTCAGAGTGATACCTCTCCTATAGATAAATAAAATGATTCATTAGATCCCACAGTATAACAATCTTGTAGATGTCTTAGTAATAAAAAAAAATTCCTGTACAAAGATTTAGGAAAACTGAACAGAAAGAAAATGAAACCTACTATAAATCATAGTTGACATTCACAACTAATCAAAGGTATATTGCTATTCAGTCACTTATACATCATAAGATTTGGAGTCCAAAAGACCTTTTGAAGTCACTGTTCCAATCCCCTTATTTTATAAATGAATAAACACATAAAGAGGGGATACAATTCCCATGGAAGTATTTTGCATTGATTTTTATATTCTTTTAAAATTTCTCATACCAATGTGAAAAATCTCATCTACATCTGCTGCAAAATATTTCCATCCCTGCTTAACTCATATCTGCCAGGAAGAGATAGTAATTTAGGTTTGAGAAAATGATAATTGGATAATAAGATTCTCATAAAATTCTAGTAGGGTGGAACTGATTTTTTCTCTGAATAATCACATCAGGATTAGACCTGACTGATAAATTGATTATTAGATTTCCTAATTAAATGTATTATTGTGACTTAATAAATCTTCTAAAGAGAACTTAATGGATTTGGTGGAATATAACATACATAGGTAGAAACTAGAATTATATAACACCAAAAAATGGATCAATTTTAACTAATTCCACTTTCTCTCTTTAAGGTAAACTTAGTAAAAAGAAAATTACTTTAAAAAATAGTTATAAGGGTATTTTTATTGGCTTTTTGAGAACTTAATTTTCCTTTTTTATTCAGTAGTGTGAGACAGACATAGTGAATGTGTTCCAAATTTGCTATAGTCATGAGTTTTCTGGTTCTTCATAGTAATTTCTGGAGTAATTTCTGGTTGTTCATAGTAATTATAGATAGGTTATTTGTGACTCATCTAACATTCTATGTATTTACTATCCCCAACCCACCCACCCAAAGAGAATATAAACTCCATGAGGATATTCCCAACTACCTAGTCCAGAGCTGGACACATAGTATATATTAAAATGCTTGTGATTCAAATCCTTGCTTAACTATTTTTTTTCTGGAGAGTTCTGGGAATGGGGAGTTGTAGGAATTCCCTAATAAATAAATGTTAGAAAGAACATCACATTAGTAAAAACATTTTAAATTCTAAAAAAAAGAACTCTTTCTGGATACCTTTAAATTCTATCTTAAGCACTTTTAGTTTCAACAGGTTACAAAGAGAAATAGGACCATATGCAAATATAATCAGTACTTCTTTCTAGGAAAAGCTGAAAATTAGAAAGAAGGGTGAGAAGTAGTAACTAAAAGGAATAAAGTAGAAGATAATTTTCTTAGGATTAAAAAGAAAGGATTCATTTCACCAATTCAATTCAATATGTAGTTATTGGAGTCTAGTGTCCTTTATGAGGTTCTTCTCGCAACTCCCCCTCTCACAGATGATTTTGTCCATCAGTGCAAGAATATATTTCTCCTTCAAGGATTTATATATGAGTACTTGGGTTTGTCTCTTGTGGTATTGGCTTGAACCTCCATTCTGGCATGTTCTCCCCAATGTTAAACACCAGTGGTTTAACGTCTTCCAGTTTGATATAACAAATACCATCACTCAGTTTTCACAAAGACATATTTACTGAGGAAATATAGGCAGAACAGTCACTATTCTGCCCATCATCTGTAGGACACATAATACTTTGGTCTCTGGGGATAGCTGGTTCAAATTTAAATCTACCTCCCAAGAAGATTCATGCAAACAAATTGACTTACTCAGTAAACTTCATCACCCTGTAAGACCCCATCAGCCTTGGTAGTCTACTTCGTTGCTATCCTCTGCCTCTCTGATTAAAGCATGGAGCCAAGAAAGCCAAAACATCCCTTTAAAGAGGGAGCCCAGTTCAAAACATCTCATTTCTCACCGGCCATACTACTTTGGGTCTTAGGTATCTTCCCCAGTCACATACACTCCTTTCCAGCTTGCTTTTGTGTGTTGTTTTCCCCATTAGATTGGGTGGACACTTTGTTTTGTGAGGGAGGGTTGTATTTGTATCCCCAGAGTTTAGCACAGGCTTAGCATGTTTTAGGCACTTAACAAATGTTTATTGACTGACTGACTAAATATGGATGAACTATAGTTCCCACTCAATTGCCTTTGATCTATGTTGGGTCAAACAGGTTATTCAGTATTTTATCAGCATGGACTCTGGCTTTTTGACTTATGGTAGTCAACAGATTTTTTTAAAATCACATTTACTTAAACTTTTCATTTACAATTAAGGAAAAGAATTTAATTTAGTTGCAAAATGACAAAGGACTTGTTTTTTTCCCCTTTATTCCAACACTCTTAATACTATGAGGCTTGTTCACCAGTACGTATTTAGAAACACATATTCTTTGGGCACAAAGAGAGAGAAGGGGATCTTCTTCACACCTTACAATCTTCTATCCCAGATCTAGGCTAAAGGGAATGAATCAGACATCCAATTTCTAGCATACTTAAGTCCTGACTTGTAAATATTTCTAAAATGTCAAATATATGGTAAAGTAACATAGCAAATTCTCGAGTCATCACTCCAATCTTGGCAAAATGCTTCGGAGTTTATTTGGTCCTTAGGAGACTTGGAAGATGTAAGACTAAAAAACAGTGCATGTACTGAACCGGTTTTCCTCCCATCAACTGAAAAGAGGTTAGAATTGAACTGAAATGTATGGAGTGACCTAATCCAACCATTAAAGAAAGTTATTCTTTCACTATTAGGAAAAAAAAAATCCTTCCACAGCTTTGCAACAATTCAGTCTCTAGCCTTAGTATAAACAAAACCATATTATGTGTGTAACACTTTATGCTTCTGACAATGCTTTCTACATATGTTATCTGAATTGATTTGCCCAAAAACTGGATGAGGTAGGAAAAGAAAAATATCATTATCTACTTTATACAGATGAGAAAATTCAGACACAGGAATATTATGTAAAATTAATCTGATGATCAGAGAATAAGATAACATGCCTCTTTTTGTATCTAGCCAGCTTGTTAAAAGGGAAGGAATACCATGAGGACATTTTCTTAGACTTTTTATTAAATGGAGCATGCACAATTCCTCAAATCCTGCATACTAACTTCAAATTTAATTACGCCTTTCTGACATTTCTCTTTCCTCAGATGTTCTATCCTGCATACTTGGGACAGACCACCTATCACTTATATGTCTAGGTGTGACTTGCCTATGGGTCCACAAGTGAGAGGATATGCCCCAGGAGATGCAATAAAATAAGTTAAAGGTCCTCCTCCCAGGGACCTTATCACCTAATAAGAGAAGCTAGGATGTATACAAATAACTATAAAACAAAATTGAATGCAACCAGTATACAAAGCAGTATGTGATTATTTCCAGCTGTTGAGGAGGCAAGGAAGATAAGGGCAGGAATATTTAATGCTTGGGGTGGCATTTAATCCGAAGCTAAGGATTAAATATGCAAAGCAATGTAGATGGAACAGGAGAAAAGCATACATTAAAATCCTAAGATGCCGTGATTCAGTCAGTAACGCACCTGGAAAAAAAATGTTAATAATAAGTGTTTAAAAAGAAATACTAGGGACAGCTAGGTGGCACAGTGAATAGAGCACTGGTTCTGGAATCAGGAGGACGTGAGTTCAAATTCGACCTCAGACACTTAACATTTTCTAGCTGTGTGACCTTGGGCAAGTCACTTAACCCCAACTGCCCTGCCTTCCCCCTCCAAAAAAAAAACTAGCCCCTGCTTCTTGTGGCCCTTAAATTTGAAAATTTGAAAAATGATAAAGAAACAGGTTGGCAAGAAGTTGGTGTCAACAGTAAGGACAAAGGCACTGAAAGGGTAGAAATTTTGTGATGTTTTATAACTCCTCTTCTCATTAGAAGCTATGCCTAGTACTACCTTTCCCACCCCAAGCCCCAACAAGAAGGAAGAATGGTCCTAACGAGCCCTAAACTGGAGTCAGACAACCTAGACTACCTCCTGACTTTGCTGTTTTTTATTGCCTGTATAATCCTGGGTAAATGAACTAATCCCTCAAATCCTCAGTTTCTTCATGTAAATAACAATAAAAACACATTTTTATGTCTTATTTACATCACAAGCTGGGCTGCTAGGTGGGACAAAGGATAGAGGGCTGGGAACAGAGTCCTAAAGTCCTGAATTCAAATCCTACCTCAGACACTTGCTAGTTGTGTGACACTGTGAAAGTCATTTAATCTCTGTCAGTTTCATAGCACTTCCCTCCAAGGGTTATTGTGAGGATTAAATGATATAATACTTGTGAAGTGCTTTGGAAACCTTCAAGTGCTATAAAAATGCTACTGCTATATTACCAGCATCATTATTGCTGTTGTTATTATTTAAATACAAGGGTTTAATGATCTCTATTGATCTTCTAGCTCTACAATGTCATCAAAAAGGTAGAAGTTACAAGTAGTTCAACTTTAGCACACAATACCTTTTCCTGGTATAGACTTATTTTATTGTTGTTTTTTTTTTTATTTAGGCCTGCAGGGGTGGGGAACCTATGGCCTCAAGACCACATGTGGCTCTCTAGGTCCTCAAGTACAGCCCTTTGACTGAACACAAACTTCAGAACAAAACCCCTTAAGAAAAGGATCAGTTCTGTAAAATTTGGATCCAGTGCAAAGGCTACACTTGAGGACCTAGAAGGCCATGTGTGGCCTCAAGACCACAGGTCTCCCACCCCTGGTAGAGTTTCCTTTGTACACAGGACAGCACTATCTATTTTCGTTTCTAGGCAGTAAAAGGGATAAAGCGGTCTCTCTATCTGCCTCTAGTGTTCTCTGCAGCTAGAACTATTGTATGTTACTAAAGGGAGACATTCCAGACCACTTGCAAGAATCCATTCCTTCTCAGTATAGCATTCTGAGAGCAAAGGAAAGCCTGTGCTCACTTGGAAGGAAGCAATCAATTTGCCTCCCATGCTCTGTATTCGATATCCTCACCTCTCAATCCCTCTATAACAGTCCATTCCCCCTCACACATTGGGAGAATCAGACCTAATAGGCTTAGTTGCTACCTTTCCCATCCAATTCTCTAAAATCACTCTCATAGTGAGCCAGTCAAAACTGAGATGCATGGTTCAATGAAAGGGCTCTCTGTGGAATCCATTGCTGCCTCTTCTCTTTCCCACCCTAGTGCCAAAGAGCAAGATTATGACTCAGCCATCCTCACCAAGAGTCATTAGCTCATTTCTGAAATGCAGCTTGGACAGTCCCTGGGAAACAATCTTGTCCTTACCTGTTGCACTCTGTTCTGTACAAACTGTAATACATAATGTGAATTGGTCCGGTTAGTTTCTGTGCAGGGATTTGAGAGGCTCATTAGGAATCATACTAGTGTTTTTCCACAAGGGGGAAAGTAATTAAATGAACTCCAGGTCAGATCAGTTAAAATATTCAGTTTTCTTGTAGTACTCATAGGTTATTTAGAACAGCTTGGGGATGGATGTATCAATGTATTATATCGGATGGGCTATCAAAGTCGATGCTTTATTACTCCCCAACATAAGAGGAAAAAAAATTTGAACAATTTTGTGTGAGACTTACCAAAGCAGCATTAGGGGCCTACCAACAGACTCACCTCTAGCCCTCATTCCCCCACCCCAGAGAAACAAGGAAGTGATAGAACCACTAAAAATGATGAATATCCTCACTCAGTCTAGTCTAATCAAAATCTAAGGCTGGTAATGTCAGCTAACAATAGAAAAGGCAAAGTAAAATAGGTGCTACTGTTTGGGGAGTAAATATGTAACATCTTTCTGAAATCTCCATGTTTTGCAATATTCTTCAGATAATGCAACATATCTGATTAGTAGTAGGGGCACCCACTGAACACATCCAGGTAGAAATAGTGAATCTGAAAGCTTTTCCATTGATATTACTAAAAATTCAGGGACTCATTCTTAAAGCCTTGCCATAAAAGCAGAACCTAGGAGTGTTTGAGTACTATTACCATAGCCTTCAAGACCCCAGGATTATACCTGTGTTATGATAGAGTATTGGGAAAGGACTTATTATAAGACTTCCTCTAAATATACATTAATATACATAATATTATTATGTGTTAATATGTATGATATACATAAATATACATGTTTTTATAACAACATATTATCTTAGCACTTTTTTCATAAGCTTTAGGCCATTCTGGGTTTTTTATTTGATTAGCACTATTCTTTTTTTTTGGAGTGGAGAAGGCAGGGCGATTGGGGTTAAGTGATTTGCCCAAGGTCACATGGCTAGTAAGTGTTAAGTGTCTAAGGCCAGATGTGAACTAAGGTCCTCCTGACTCCAGGGCCAGTGTTCTATTCACTGTGCCAGCTAGCCATCCCAATTAGCACTATTGTCAAAGTTAAATGCCACTCATGTGGTTTTGTGAGGCATTATAGTGAAGAAAAAAGGAGCTGACTCTGGAGTCAAAGGTTCTGGGTTCAAATTCTGTTTCTGACACTTTCTGACACTGTCAGCTTAGACAAATCACTTAGTCTCCCTAGAACTCAATTTTCTGCTCTATAAAATGAAAGGATTTAACGAAATTGCTTCTGAGATGCTCTCCAGCTCTAGATTAAGAACCTTGGCCACATATTCCTCCTTCTACATAACATAGGCAATCTCTTAAAACATGAGAGGACCAGAGAGCATAGTGGCTTGTTTTTTAAGATCATTTCCCCTAGTTCATCCTCTTAGAGATTATTTGTTTTATTTATTATGTTGTGATATTGTTGGCAGAAATTCATTGTTCATAAGTCTCTCATACCTCTTTAGCTTTCTTCCCTTTTATATTCCCTCTTATATTTTATATTCTCTTTACATATTTTATATATAGAATTAAACCTGTAACTTCTCTGAATTCTTTTAATTCTGTTCCCCAAAACTTTAATATAGAAATTTTCCATGTTCCTAAATGCTAAAAGAGAATTTTTATTATTAATTTTTTCTCCCTTGACTTTTGTGAAATTACTTTCTCCTTAACCTGCCTGTCTGGTAACTCCTTATCATTCTTTTTGCAGAATCATTATGTCCCCCAAATCTCTACCCTAAATGCTCTTCTCTCATAATTTCTTCCTTAGTGTTCTCATTATTTCCCATGAATTCATTATCCTCTCTCCAAAATCAATATATTCAGCCTTAATCTCTTTATCCCGATAAGTGGTCCAAAACTGTCAGCTGTTTATTGGACATCTCCACCTAAAAGTTCCATCATAATCTGAAACTGCCAAGAGATATTCATCTTCCCCACCATCAACCTGACTGTCCCCTAAATTTCCTTTTATTCTTTTGAGGATATTATAATATTTTAGTAACACCAACTTAACTTTTAAGTAATCCTTGAATCTTCCTTCCCCTATAAGGTCATATTCAATCAAGACACAGAGCATCCTTGATCCTTCCTATTCCTTCAACCTCCATATACAATTGACTGACAAGTTTTGATATTTTCACAACCTATTCCCCCAGTTCTAGTCATCATAGACTCTTACTTACACTATTGGAAAAGCCTCCTAAATGTTACTCAGCTTCCAATTCTGCCCCTTTATGTTCTATCTTCCAAATAGCTGTCAAAATAATTATCCTAAAGCATAGTCTGTGCATATCTATTGCCTACTCAAGTCTTGAATGACTCTTAAAATGTTGACTACTTAGCCTTTCATAATCTGGTGATAACTTATCTTTCCAGACTTGTTATGTTACTCTTCCCATTATCTATGATCTTGTTAAACTGGATGCAGCTCCTCAAACTTCAAGGTCTTCAAGCCAAGGGATACTAGGTAACAGATATTTGCTCTAGCACAAAGTTGACTGGGTTTACTCTGTGGTCCCATCCAACAGTTAGATTTTGTGATTCTTCTATACTTCAATGTTCAAATCTTTAATCTTTCTGCTAAGGAAGCTTTCAGAAGTCTGAGAATGTACCAAACACTGTGTTCTCATACTGTGTATGCTAAGCAATTGGTGTTATCCTGGCATTTAAAAATATGAATAAATACAAACTCTAGGTTTAAAGCTGTAAAGCCACACATGTGCAGTTTTCCAAAAGAATGCTACTGTGAACAGCTTTTAAGGTTCTCATTACACAGTATAGTGAACACTCTATTCCACAACAAATCAAAGCAAAACATTCACAGAAAATCAAGGTACAACATTCACAATATTACAACTTGTCACAGAAAATCACACTATAGTATTTACAACAGCTGATTATTAAAATGGTCACATAGTTTTCACCAAAATTGTCACAATATTTAGAACAAAGAACAATCATCTCAAAGTTTAATAGTCAAAGTCTTTCACTCATAGGGCACACTAAATTAACTCAATCAGTCACTTATTCAGCAATCAATTCCTAAGAATCATTAATCATTAAGAATAATCATTAGAAAATACACAAACCCTCCACCCTTAGGTCATTAGTAAACTACAATTTCATCATTACTCAGCACCCAGGGACAGGTCTTTTCATCTTGACTTGGGTCCAGTTCTCAGATTCCCTGGATCCCCTTTCATGGTCCCAGATTCTGAATCCACCAGTCACCTGGATTCAAAGGCAGACAGCTCCTGGTTCCTTGTCCAGCTCTCTGGGCAGGTCCTGCTCCACACTGAAGTTCACAAGGTCCAGTCCATCTCAAATCTTTCACAATTTCTGTTCCTGGGAATTCAATGCTCAAATAAGCCACAAACAGACAAAGTCCCTGCATCTGGTCATGCAGCAGAATCACCTTATCCAGCCTGGTGGGAGGGGGCTCCTGGGATCCTGGGCTCCCGGGCTCTTGACTCCTGGCTCCTGGTCTCCTGTTCAAAAACCAAATCCCCAAACCAGTAAACTGATTCCATCATACCCGTGTTTCCCCGATAATAAGACCTATCCCGAAAATAAGCCCTCCCCTTACTGTGTAAGATTCCTCTAAAATAAGCCCTCCCCCGAAAATAAGCCCTATTGAGATTGCTACTGTAGTGAAGGTGATCCCCTGCGCTACATGCTACATTACAGTACCCTCTGTATGCACCATCCCCCCCCCCCCCGGGTGAAACACACGCCGTGCTCTGAGCTGCATCCAATCAGAGCTGCAGCAGTGAGGGGCGTCATCCTGTTCTTCCCCAGTGATTTGCTTGCTGGCGCCATTGAGAGCAGTGCTACGGAGGAGAGCTGAGGCAGGACAACATAAGCCCTCCCCTGAAAATAAGCCCTCTGGTGTTTTTCTTTCCAAAAAAATTAATAATACAGTGTCTTATTATCGGGGAAACATGGTAGTAGTAAAGAAGTTAAGTCATAACAACACAGAGAGCCACAGCATCCTTCAGCCTTCCCACAAACCAATATAAAATCAATATTTACTCATAAACCTCTCTACCTCCTTGCCTGAGAGTCCTCTCTCTCCCACCATCTCTCTAGCTTTGACTCCCAGCTTCCTGTGGCTCTGCTTCACCCTTCAGTAAACTCCTCCCACCACAGGCTCCATGTGACTACATTCAGCCTGTTAGGGGACAGAGTTTACTTTCAAAGCAGGGAAGGTCTTCAACTTCCCCCACCTAAGCCTATTAAGTAGCAGGGAAGATCTTCATATTCCCATTCCTATTACACTCCATCAAAATTAATTTTCAGAAACTAAAGAATTTCTTTGTGCAAGTTGTAGCTAATTTAAAATAATTACAACTGGCTCGTGACTTATACAGTTTATATTATGCATGTGAAAGACACGTTTAATTTTTCTATAACAGTTTTGATAAATAAAATTTATGATGATATAACTTCTATCTTGGAAAATCTCTCAAAACCTCATCCCACCCTCCAAATATACTGCCACATTCTAGAAAAAGACTTATTACCTCTCTCATAAAAGGCAGTGTGGAAGTGAGGATATAATGATAATTTTGGATTCAAAACTTGCTTGTGACACTTGCTAATTATGTGACCATGGGCAAGTTATTTAACTTCTCTATGCCTCAGTTTCCTCATACGCAAAATAAAGGCATTGCACTAAATAGCCTCTGAGGTCACTTTCAGTTCTGTATCTGTAATCCTATGTTTCCTCCTTACCAAAATCAATTGATCTCTCTGGCTCTAATCTCTTCTTTCTCCACTGTTGTCTTGTCTTTCATTCTTGAAAAGGACCAGTAGCATCAGGAAGGTGATGTCTTGACTTGCAAATGAATTGGATTTAAGAGAGGCAAGGCTATGAGAAGTCACCAGTCTCAAGCTCTCATACTGAGCCATCTGGGTCCATTGACAAGATATAGATCAGGACAACTGGAGATGGTCCTGAGTGTAATGGGAGACCTTAGCCTTTTTAAGCTAAGGTCTTTCCCAGGTCTCAGTTTGTCTGAAACAGCACCCATTCAATGATTAAGGCTAGATAAGAAATGAGGCAATTAGGCAAAATATGACCTCTTTTGGGAAGACCCTCAGGGTTTCTGGACAGAAAAGAAACAATTGCTATTTATATTCCCTTCTCCAAACTAAACTTTACACAGCTGTCAAATTATTCTTCCTAGTACATAGATCTGACTTTCATTACTCTGCAAGTTTCACTCTGGACTTTCTCCATCATACCCCAGAAATCTCCGCAACCTGGGACCTCTCACACTAGCCCTAGAATTCACACAATGAAGGAGCTTTGTCATTGTAGGCTCTCCCTCTGATTGGATGGCTGCTTTCAGAATCCCCATTTAAAGAGTGTTGCCAAGACAACACTCCAAATTTTTACCCCCAAGTACAATATCTGTTTTTCCCCTCCCCATTTTCAACTTCCTTTCATGTGTGGCTTTCACCCAATATAACATATGCTGCTTGAAGCAGGGACAATCTTTCTGCTTTAATTTGTATTCCTAGAGCTTCAGCAACAGGGAATCTATGGCCTTGAGGCCACATGTGACCCTTTTCATTCCTCCAGTACAGCCCTTTGACTGAATCCAAACTTTACAGAACAAATCCCCTTAATAAAAAGATTTTTTCTATAAAACTTGGACTCAGTCAAAAGTCCACACCCAAACACCTAGAAGGCCACATGTGGCCTCGAGGAAGCAGGTTCCCACCCTGGCAGTTTCTGCTATGCAGTAACTGCTTAATAAATGCATGCTGACTTCTCTGACTGACATGTCAATTCTTTATTAGAAGGCTTTTCAGTGACTCAGTGACCTATAAGGACCCTTCCAATTCTAAATCTATGATTCTATGATTCTATTCCCATTTATCAAGACAGCTAAACCTGAAGATTGCTGTCCTTCAAAATATTAAGGCTCCCAGAAGCTCAAGAGTGAGGTGGTATGATGTCCACTAATGATATATTGCAGATATGGTTGAGTTGCTTGGGGAAATGGAGTGTTTTAGTGATGCTCATGGTTGCTGTTCCCCTTAATGACAGATCTAAGAGCAGGTGGTGTTGTTATCATTTTAACTTAAGGAATAAGAAAGCAATTTCATTCAACAAATAATTATTAAGTATTTACTATACTCAAGAAACTATGGTGGATGCTAAGAGAGATACAGTGTCATTTCCCTTAGGCAGTGATTCTCTCAGTATCAGGATGTCGATTAGACCTGGTATTTCTTTGGCATTGGGAACTACTTAGATGAGGAAAATTCCTTTACTAATGTCTGTCAGCACTTTCTCTTCAATTTCTAATCTCAGAGAGCTGTTCAAAGCAGTACACTGAGAAATTAAGGAACTTGTCTGAGGTCACACAGCCAGTATGTGTCAGAGATGGGACTTGAACCAATCTACCTAGTTCTGAGGTCAGCTCTCTAGCCACACAATGCTGCATCATGGGGATATTGGGCAAAACGAAAACTGAGAGGAAAGATTTAATGATTGTCCTGTTCTTTATAAGTATCTTGGGAAAAAAGGAGAATACTTTGCAGATAAGAAACTTGAGCCTCAAAGAAATTAAGTTGCCAAAAGTTACACAGTAAAGCAGTGAGAGTTTAAGTTTTATTTTTTGCAATCCAAGACCAGTTAGTTCCCGTTCTACTTTGTCCACAGTGACATTATGAAATAATTTGTTCTGTAGAATTGAATACTTTTCTTCAAGTTAATAAAGTGTTTACCCAGACGTACTGAAACAAGATCAGTAGCAAATCCATAAAGATCTATTTGAGGCATTTAATAAATGTTGGTCTAATTGAAGTGAATTACCGTATGCACTAGAAAATACATAATAAGTGAAATCTTAATTTCTCTTTGACTAAATGTGAAATATGTAGATGAAACTCAGATTCTTTTTTAATCATGACCATTAAAATTTCAAATGTAATCTTTTTTACATCAATGATGATTCTCATAGCAACTGTATCCAAAAAGCATCCCTATATTTATGAAACTGGGATCCATATGCTTCAACTGGTTAAGACTATCATAAGCCATTGCCTAAGCAGTTGTTGGCTCCTTTGGGAGAAAAATATCATGTTGTTATATATTTAAATCAGCATGAGATGACCTTTCAGAATCCAATTCAGCTTCATCTGGACACTGACCTATCTGAATTTTAATATAAATGAACACATTCCTCTTGAGAATGAGAGAAAAAGGATCTATTTCTTTTTATATCAATTTGTTATACTTAGGATAAGATGCATAGCAAGAAAACATTGAATGTTTTGTAGTGGGGTTTTCATAAAGCTTCATCAAGTTTTCCCCTGATTTGACACAAAAATAGGATGGATGTTGTACGTTTAACAAATAAAATATATTTTCTTGGAAAATGGTGGTAGGACTAAAACAAATACTGGTGTATTTATTTTAGACCTGTCTTAGAAAAGAAATTCAACATAATGAATATGTCTATTTAAATGTCACAGTTTCAGTAACCTGAGTCAAGAATACAGTTTAGAAAGTGGAAAATAAAATAAAATATATCTGTCTTTTTATTATTAAATGCTCATCTGATGAAGATACCTTTCTTTCCTTATAGATCATTTGTCATTTGGCTCCCTGGGAGAAGAAAATTAAATCTAGCAGAGTGCTTGCCCATACAACAAATCTAATCTTTATTTGTTTTCATGTTCCCATGATAATCTTCTAGGTGTTAATTAGGAGTAG
Organism: Petaurus breviceps papuanus; assembly: GCF_028583685.1. Lineage (NCBI taxonomy): Eukaryota > Metazoa > Chordata > Mammalia > Diprotodontia > Petauridae > Petaurus > Petaurus breviceps. The sequence continues at coordinate 58,995,848 of NW_027186304.1, forward strand.
TGTGTCTAATCTTAAGTAAATAAAATATTTTGACAAGATATATTTTTCATATTTTCAAGTCTTGATTCCAAACTAATGGAGCAGTCAGCAGCAACAGATACATAAAAATATATTTACATATGTATGTATGAATATATGTGCATACACACATACATATAGGTATATGTATGCACAGAACATATATAATCTATACAAATAAATCTCTATATGCATATTTACATACATATTCAAACAAAGATCTCAGAATTGAAACCACCTGGTCCAATCCATTCCAGAAAAAACAAATACCTCTAAAATATACCTGAGCAGTAGTCATTCAAGATCCACTCACAACACAACTCTTTAATAATTTTTAAAGCAAATACTAAATACAAATCTAGGCAATAGGAATACAAAGAAAAACCAAAACTCAACTCTGATTTCAACAAACTTACATTCTCTTAAATAAAAAACATTATGGAGAAAAGATAAATACAAAGTAATTTTAGGATGGAGAGAAACAACACCTGCAGAAGCTGGAAAAGACTTTGTGTAAGAGATGGGATCTGAACTAAGCCTTGAATGAAGATAAAGATTCTGCAAGGCAATTGTGACAGCAACTGTAAATATGCCAGCATAGTTTTCAATTTCAAAATATAACAGAATCTCCATATATAAGACAGAAACAAAACATTTATTCAGACACCAGAAAACTGAATCCCCAAACCAGAACTCAGAATCCATCATATTAGCAAAGAAATTAATACACCATAACACCACAGAGAGCCATGCCATCCTTTAGCCTTCCCACAAACCAACACTCACAAGCCTAGCTGTCTGCTTAGCTGCTGTCCTCTCCCATCCTCTAGCTGCTCTCCCAGCTTCCTGTGGGCTCTGCTCCACCCTTCAGCAAACTCCTCCCACCCCAGACTCCATGTGATTATATTCAGCCTATCAGGGGACAGAGAAAATCTTCAAATCAGGGAAGGTCTTAGAATTCTCTTAGGCTAATTAAGGGGCATGTGTAAAGACATGGAGAAGGGAGAAGGAATGCTTAGTTCAGTGAATGTCAGGAAAGTCACCTGGTTGAAACATGAATTTTATATAGGAGAATAATGTGAGGAAATCTAGGAAGCTAGGCTGAACCTGATTGGGGATGGGGTTAGAGAGTAGTCTTAAGAGTTTGCATTTTATCCAAAAATTATTCAGATTTCCATGTGATTATAAATTTAGATTAGGAAGGAATATTAGAAGTCATCAAGTCCCTTCTTTTTACAGTTGAAGAAATTGAGACCTAGTAGGGTTAAGGAAATTGCTTAAATCCTGTCACTAATATTAGTCAATTTTTCCACTCAAACATATTGTCTCATAGGAACCAATAAAAATATCTGAGCAGAGGTCAACATGCACATATGACATGCACTATACATATGTACATATACATCTATTATGAAAAATTGACAACTATGAAAAAATTATTCAAAAAGGAAAATAATATAGGAAGATTTTTAAAAGAGAGTATCACCATAGTATAAGCAAAAGATAAGGACATGAAATAGAGAAGAGACCTACTACATTGTTCTTACACCTTCAGTTTCTATGACCAAATTTACTAAAAACAAATCTACCAAGTCTTCTCTTCTCCATCAACCAATCCTCACGGTGGTTTTTACTAAAAAAACCTTTTACTAGCCTGGGAATTATTTATTCTCAGATGGTTTTCCAAGGTTATTGTTGTCTTTCCTAAAATGTGACTTCCTGAACTACATACAATACAATAGATGTTATCCAGGAGAGAATATAGAGGGACTATTAGTCCACAGTTCTTGGACACTGTGTTTTTCCTAATGCATCTCAAGACTGAATCATCTGTGTTGACTGACAAAGAACATCTTTGACTCATATTGAACTTAGAGACCACACACAAAATATATTCAAAGTAACTGGTATCTAGTCCTATCTCTCAAATCTTCTGTTTTTAAGGTTGATTTTTTAAAATGTAAATGTGTCTTTATATTAGTCACTTTCAAATTTTATCTTACATCAGGTTAGTGTTACAGACTCTCTAGATCATTCTGGAGACAATATTTTGCCTTTCAACAGGCTAGCTATCTTCTATCCTTGCATCATCTGCAGTTTATAAGTATTCCATCTGTTTATCTCTAAATCATTAATAAAAAGGATGGGCACTTCATTAAGTAACTTTTTTTTCCACAGTAAACCCTGAAAAAATAATCAATGCCCTCTTGTCTAGTGCTCCTACTAGTGTGACAGCAAGCACCCTAGCACACCCAGGATGACTGCTAGCATAGGTTCTTTGATCTGCTTTTGTAAAGAAAAGCAACTCAAAAAGAGTAAACAATCTCATTTTAATCAAACATATATATCATTTACTTAGTTCAGGGGAAAATGTCAGCACCCTGAACTTCAAAGAAAATACAAACCAAAAATTACAAGCAGAAATAATAGCATAAAGACAAACAGACAGGGCTTCTAACCATCTGACCAAATAATACATACATTACAGATAAACAGACAGATCTAACTGTCTGACCATTACAACTACTTTCAAATCCCACCCACCAAAGCTGTCATCTAGTCCAATGTTTTTTAAAAAATCTTTTCCTCAGGAATACCATTGTTTCTCAAAGGTTATATAGGTTTTACAAAAAATGAGCTATGATAGGGCCTATCATGCTTGGAAAGACCTTGAAAATTGTCCTAGAAACAGACTAAGTCAGCCTGAATTCCAAGAACTAGTCTAGCTAAGCAAAGATAAGTTCATCTCCATAGCTGACCACCTGACAGTGAATGCTTTGACTACAGCAACTGGTGAAACAAAGAAAGCTATGAAACAGCTCTCAATGTAATATTGCCCTTTTCTGTTTCTGTAGTGAAGGAAAAGGGTACTGAAGGTGTTAAGAATCATTCAAGGTTTAAACCATCCAGAAACATAAATTTAACTGTTGGTACTCTAACTGTGAGCTTCTTACCCATTGACAAACAAGTGAAATTACCACTGGAGTAGCTAAATCATTTCAATCTTGACAGCATCTCTATAAATAAAACTAGCAAATAAAAGGAAGCTGTAACTAAATAGAAATTTGTTTCACAGGCTCTCCTTGGAAAGTAAATTAAGGAGTTTATTTTATTGTGTCTGCAAGAGCAAAAAGAAACCTATTTTATGGAGTGTTTGCTCATCTCGTATTGTGGAAGCCATAAAAATTTGTAAGAAGACCACCACAAAAATGATTTCTGCTTATGTATCAATATTAGTTGCAAAGGATATATAAATTCTAGATCTTTAAAAAAGTCTTACAAATTAAATCAACATGTCATTTAATAGCTGATCTCTTCAATATGAAATAAATTTTAAAATATGCTGGCAAATATGATTCAGGAGAGTGAAATGAGAAAGATCAGAAATTTATAGACTACACAGCAGCCTCATAGCTCTAGCATGAATATGAATATATATATTCACCTTTAGGGAAAGAGTTAAGAGATGCTAGACATGATAAGTAGCAGATAATATTATAAAAAAATTAAAGTGATTATATTTTGATACTCATAAAATGAATTTTTATCAATGTAAAAATATTTTCCAATCAGCCTTCTATTTTTAGGCAGACCACTAACTAATCAAGGTCAAAATCAATATCAAACTAAAAGAAGAAATATCAATATTTCACTCCACTTTGGCAACACCAAGGTGAACTATTAAACAAGATTTTGATACTGAATGAAGGATATGTACAAAAGAAAATACATTAACAAGACATTCCAGGAAATTTAATCCATGTATCTTTACAAAGATACCAAGAGAACACAGAAACCAACAGTCAGAAAATACTTAATCTCCTTGCCCAGAAGAGAGATATGCAGGCAAAAGATAATGTTGCTTCATGGTATAATCTCATCTGTAAGAACTTTCAGAGGAAGATGATAGAAGATTGTGGACAGTATTTTCTCATTAAGCAGCTAGAAGTAGAGGAGTAAAAAATGAGCTTGCAGAGACTTTAGTGAGCAATCGAACTAAACAAAATCACCCTGAGGACATTTAAGATGAAACTGGGAGGTCAACGAAAGAAGAAATGGAAAAGATCTGTCACAGACTTTTGCAACATATTCTTTTCTCCACAAGTAACTACTACATTTGGAATCTAAGATTGTAGACCCTAATGTTCTGCAAGAAGCAATATAAACAACATGAAGAAGTAAAAGATAAGAACAGTTGGACTAGATGTTCACAAGGGAAGGGAGTGATAGAAGAGATGCAATTTTCTTGAAGGTGTTGAGGAACTGATTCACAGAGTATGTGAAAAAGAGCAGTATATAGCACTTAGTAAAATTTATGGCACATAGAGAGTGACTGATTACCTGACTTTACCAGAGGCTGAGGAAAAATCTAGAACCTTATTTTTCCAAATCAAAAAAAGGTGACTGAGTAATAATAATCACTGATTCATATGTCTACTTTCCTACTACTTCTGCCAAAGGTTCTAAAAATATCTGTACATGCTTAATGATGGTATGAGAAAGCAACAGAAAGATCTTAAAAAATAATACTCATACTAACCCAAATCATTACAGCGATACAATTGATCAAAAGGTATAGAAAATACAAGATCCCAGTGAGCTTATTTTTTTTTTGTCAAATGCTATTAAAGAACTTTTGAACTGATAAAAATGCTACCTTGAGGCTGTCCTCCAACAAAGTTTTTCTCAAACAAAATTTTTACTATTCCTAGAAAAACATAACATCAGAGCTGAATGTGTTTGATGCTATTTTAATTATAAATATCAAATAAAGGACACTGTCACCGTCACTAAGAGTCCCAGGGCAGAGTCCAGAAGATGATTAGATAATCTGGAAGCTACTGTTTTCCAATGATATTCTGACTCACTCAATCTCTGGAATGCAGAGCATTTTAAATGAGATCAACAATCTTGAAAGAGTTTAATCTAATCCTAACAAAATCAAGTTGATAAAGAACACCAATGTACAAACAATGGTATTGATGAACAGGCTGGAAGATGGCTAAATTGTCTCCAAGGGAAGATGGCTAGATTGTCTCTAAGAAATTATATAGTGCTGTCAATGTCCCTAAGTTTCCTTCTCCCTGAAACAAAAACGTATTTCTTAAAAAAAAAAAATTCTTCCAGTGATCCTATATTTCCATGAGTAATGGCACATGATAACCTCTGAAATATTAAACTTGCATGTGTCACTCAAAGAATAACAGGAAAGTGTATGGTAGTTGTAAGTAAAGGACTGCAACCCATTACCAACCAAGAACTGTTCAAAAGAAGCAGCAGAAAATGATGTCATCAGAAAGGTGAGCAAAAAAAAAATACCCATGCTTTGAGTACACTGAATAAGTAAGGAATAAACAATGGATAATTTATGTGTACCATTAGTAGCTCATTCTTTCATGGGATGTAAAAGAAGGCCCCTAGAATGTTGGATAAATCCCTCTATGAAGGGGATCTTATGTAAAAAGAGCTACTCAGTATAGGCAGACACCGGTGGTACATGATCCGAATGACTATGTAGAGTTTCCATTTGATGGAATTACAGACATCTAAATATCAAAATATTTTAAGCTATCACAATCAAATATATCTTTATATCCTAAGCACTGATGATTAAAGGGAATGGAAACGCTGTCATTACTGTAAGTTACAAGTTATTTCAACAATTCTGACTTGAAGTAAGTTCATCGTTAAGTTCTATGGAACTATTTTCCCCCCAGTTACATAAAGAAAATGATACTATGTATGTCCTATGTGAGGGTTTTTTCGAAGCATGAAAAGTTCATTTTCTCTCTTTTAATTATAACACATTTATACTTTATATGATTTGTTTGTACATATTTGTTTGCTTATCTCCCCCAGTCATGTGTGAGCTTCTTTTTTTTTTTTTTTAAAGCAATCGGGGTTAAGTAACTTGCTCAAGGTTACATGGCCAGTTATTTCTGGGTGTGGTGCTGAGTATCTGAGCCCGGATTTGATCCAGGTCATCCCAACACTGGAGCCGGTGCTCTTACTCGCTAAGCCACCTGGCCGCCCCTAAGTAATTGGGGTTAAGTAACTTGCTTAAGGTTACACGGCCAGGTGTTTCTGGGTGGGTGCTAAGTGTCTGAGCCCGGGATTCGATCTCCAGGTCTTCTCAACGCTGGAGTGCATGCTCTTACTTGCTGTGCTACCTGGCCGCCCCCATTTGTGAGCTTCTTAAGGACAGGGACTATCTTTTGAATCCTTCAGCACCTGAAACATAGTAGATAAATAATTTATAAATATTTACTGATTGTTCTGATCATAGATACAGCCAACTGCATTGGATTGGACAGCTATATCACATTAAAAAATGATTATTAAACAATAGTGAACAAGTGGTGAAAGAATATGAGCAGTTATCAAAGGAAGAAATATAAACTGTCAACTATTTGAAAGAAGGCTAAAAATAATTAAAATAAGGGGACTGGAAATGTACTACAACTTAGTTTCACCTACATATCAAATTGGAGAAGATGACTAAAGATAGATTTAGTCAATATTGTCAGTCCCTTAATTGGTTTAAAAATTCTGGTAAGAACTTTGGAATATGCTAAAAATATTACTAAAATGTTCATACCTTTTACCCAGAAGTCCCATTGTTAGGCATATACCTCAAAGAGATCACAGACAGAAAGTTTATTTATATACAAAATGTTCATATCACCACTTTTTTTTTGGTAGGAAAGATCTGGAAATAAAGTATGTACAATCAGATATATCTAAACAAATGTTGGTACATGAATTCAATAGAATATTACTGTTCCACAAAAAAATAAAAGATTCAGAGAAATATAGGCAGGCTTAGATGAAATAATTCAAAGTGAAAGAAGTAAAACTAGGAAAACTATATATGCAATAACTAAAACAATATAAACAAAAATAATAATAAAGCAAAACTGAATGTTGTATAATCAGAAATAATCACATTGGAAAGGGTCTTTAAAAAGTGAACCTCCTTCCTTTCATTAAAAAGGTAAGACACTGGGTATGGAAAGCTCCATAAGGTATAATACAAAGTTGATGTGTTGATTCATTTACTATTTGATATAGAGGGTGATTCAATGAACAAGGGAGGGAGAACAACTATATTTGGTCACAAATAGCATAAACAAAACCAACAAAATATATACCTCATGAAATAATGGTAGGGAAAGGAAGTTCATTTATCTATATTATGAAAAAAATCCACAGTGTACTTCTAAAGAGAAGGTCAATTCAAATTTCAACTCACAAATCTTTCCAAGACTATCAATCAAGGTTAAATTAAATAGTTTGTATACTTATTTTCCTTTTTGTCAAAACATTTGTTTTTTTTAATCTATGAAGTAAGGATGAAAAAGATTTCATTTTATTTTATAAGAATATAACACCCTCTCTTCTTAAGGATGGGTGACCACTTCAGTGCAGGTACATATCTTCTGACTCCTTGCTATCAACTATGTTGATGCTTTTCACTGACTGCTGAGACAAAATTTCAAGGATTTACTAAGTAGGCAATCTCTGACCCTAAATAGCTCTCTTCTTACAAGACTCAAGCTACAAGCATGACACTCGGAGTTCCTGAGGTTAGAGTCTGTAGGAAGAATAACCTATCTGACCTGGGCTTATGAGCACGTGGCCTTCTAGAGAAATCTTTGTCCAGGATGGTCTGTTTCTTGTTTATATCTTCTTTTCTTTGGTGTATGACCTTGTCACAAGTCATTCTTTTATGCTGAGGCCATGAGGAAAGAAAACCTTAGTAACTCCATGGAATTATGATTCAGAAACAAATTTAGAAGTGTTATCTGGCCAGTAAGAAGCAGACAGAGGATATTTGGGCCTATTATGGACAGGGTGAAAGGCCCCTCTATTTCACATTCCCAAATGAGGGTTACAAGAGGAATTGTTGAAATCCAAACATACTAAAATAACTTGTTCTCAATTGTGCTGTATATATTTTAGAAAATAAAAATTTAAACATGTCTTTTTTCCAAAAAAATTTTATTTTTACAACGTGATGCTATTTTGAAAGACAAGATATGAACAGCAGAATCAAAAGAACACAGGTACATTTAAGCATATTTTATGGATAGTGATAGATAATATGCATCTAGTAAGATACTGAAGAAGATTTTCTGAGTTTTATTTATCAAACTCTTGATTTCAAAACTGGGGGAAACATAGCTCTAGGTGATAAAAGATAGTACAATTCAAAATCCTAGATAAAATGCAAACAGAAAGAATAATAAAAAATAAAAAACAAAATTTCAAACATTCTAATAAATATATACATATATGTATATATGTGCATCTATGAATATCTTTGATTCTCTTTTGAATAAGTTTCCTCACTAAACTTTTAGATAACTGAAGAGATCTTTTTCTAATTCATTGCCACATCAAAAATTTTCCTTTATTTCTACATCACAAAATAAGGAACCATTTCATTAATCAATATCTAGGATTCTGTCCTTCTGTTGAATTTTGCAAAAAAAAAAAAAAAAAGTGAACGTGTTTTCTATTTGAAGCTGAGATTGAATGGGAGAAGAAGGGTGGGATGTATATTCTGGCCCAGACTTATGATTTCTTCCATTTAGGGAACTTTGGAAATTCCCACTGATTCTGATTGAGGATTCCTGGGTAACAGTATTAGAGACTTTCATAGGGCACTATTAGATTAGTTTACTTGTCAAGAGTCACACATATAGTAGGTGTCAAAAGCCAGACTTGAACTCAGGTTTTCCAATACCCTTTACCCATCATGCCATTTTGCTCTTGATTAACCTTTCATTGGGGCAGCTAGGGGGCACAGTAGATAGAGAACTAGACTTGGAATCAGGAAGATTCATCTTCATGAGTTCAAATAAGGGCTCAGATAATTAGCAGTGACCCTGGTAAAGTCACTTAACCCTGTTTGCCTCAGTTCCTCATCTATAAAATGAGCTGGAGAATGAAATTGTAAACCACTCCAGTATCTTTGTCAAGAAAACCCCCAAATGGGGTCATGAAAGAGGTCTGACACAACCGAAATGACACAACCAAGTTTCCATTGGTTTCCTCCCATTGTCAAAGGGAAGTTTTTGAGCCCAGTTCTTTTATAGCATACTGAAGTTGTAGCTGTATGACATCAAACATTTGGATGGAATCTAAAAAAATTAACCAAATATCTAAGTTATTTTTCAAAGACATAGATAAATCTTGCATAATGTTTGTCTGGACATTCAGCATCACATGCAGCCTTCTGAATCTGGAATAATTTTCATGATGCTCATAATGATAACTGCTAGCCACTAGGCCCTTTGAAAATAAATTCCATGGAAGTACTGGGGAGATTTCTCTCCCAATCATATGTGTGTATATATATACACACATGCATACACACATGTGTGTATGACATGAAGTAGGAGAATGAGAATGGACTATCATAAAAGGCCCAGTCTGCTGAAATCATCCTTTCACCCCTTCCATTGTAAAATCAACCATTACAAAAATACAGCAATCAGGATGAGGCCTCTGATTAATACTACAGAGAACTTCCAGGTGAGGAAATTTCTTCCACCAATGCATGTAAGATCTACACTTCAACTTATTGCCTTGGAGTAGGCTCTTTTAGCCCAAGGTCCAAGAATTTTTTAAATATTTATTTTGATATGTTTCAATATAATTGATTTCATTTGAAATCCCATGTATTTTATTTTATGTTTTTAGATGCTTTATTCTGAGAAGGGATCCATAGACTTTACCACATTACCAAAAAGGTCAGTGACATAAAAAGATAAAGAACCTTTGTCTTAGAAAATTGTCTAGTGTAATGAGAGGCGAAGTAATTTATCCAGAGTCACACAGTCAGAGGTAGGAACTTGAACATAAGTCTTCCTGATTCCAAGGGCCAACCCTTTCTCCAGTATGCCATGCAGACTATGACTAGATTCTTTAAGTTCAGGTTCCTAGGACGTGTTTAAGAGTAAGAGGCCTGTTACCAGCCCTATTATAGTCCATGCTTATGAAGTTTTCATGCCAAAGTTTAATACTTATACCCTTGTAGGCATAATAAAAGTTCTCAAGTTTGCTTCTGAAAGATTCAAATGGTGAATTAAATACACAGTAACACTTTTTTGATCCAGGTTGATCCCTGCTCATGAACTTCAACACAAACTGAATGGTTGAAACTTTCCCTTTAGGTTCTCAATGTTTATTTAAAAAAAAACATACATTTATAGAAATGTTTCTTAAATATGTTGCACACTTTCTTGCCCCCTTAAACAGCTGATATTTATCATAAACTTTTCTTGATGAAGTCATATATTCTGTGGGATTGTAGCCCTATGCATCTTTTAAAATTATTTCTGTCTCTTTCCTCAGTGTTAAAGATATCACCTTCTGTATGGCACATCCCCTGTCATGGCTATGTCTGCCTCTCTTAGCTCTTGTTTACTTACTGCCCTTCCATGATTTCTTGTCTCCAATCTTCTGTGGGCTTGGAAAATAGACAACAAAGGTGAAGTGCATATTACATAAAAACCAATAAGGTTCTAAGTGACAATTTAAGGAGTAAGTTACAAGGCTTTACCTCAAGGACCCTGTTACAGCTGTTTCAGACACTAAAATCATCTTTCATTTAATTTGTAGCTTGGGGTTATGTTCTAGAGTTTGAATATTGCCTAAAGAATAATCTCTGGAGTTAAAATTTATGGTTGATAGAGGGATTTGGGATCAATCAAGATGAAAACTGGCATATGATGTTTTATTATTGCTATTATAACTTTTGTAATATTGTTAATGTTTGAACCCTTAACAACTATAACCATTCAGTACTAATTTTAACAAACATATAATTGTCCATCTAGATATAATAGGAATAGTCTACTACTCTAATGGCAAACCACTCTCAGAATATAAATACTTCTCCAGAGACACATTAGTAAAGGAAGATCAAAGTGAATGGTCATGGTGGATCTCTTACAACCAATAAATGTCATATTTTTATTTAAAAGAAAAGGGATCTGTGCAATTTGAAGTTCAACAAAGGTATGCCATTGGGCTTACATTCATGGAGTAAGAAGCAAAGAAAAATTAGCTTTCTAAGAAAGACATGAACTTAAGTTCAAAATGTCTGTTCAACAAATCATGAAGCATCTATTAAATCTATTACACAGAAATCAGATCCTATTTTTAATTCCATAAAAGCTTTCTTTGACAATTTCACTAAGACTGAAAAAAATAATGTCAGCCTTATAGGCCCAGAGGATATCAGTTAAAGCTCAAGAACAATTTGTAGGACTCTTTAAGGATGCTGGATGTGTTTTCTCTTTCTTTTCCTCCCAATCAATCACTTACTGCATCCTTCCAATTCACCTTTCGAAATATTGCTGGCATCCATCACTTCCTTTGATTTTGACTACTTCATCTCTGTTTCAGGCCTTTGTCATGTGATGCCTAGACTATTGCAAAAAACCTCCTAACTTAGCTCCTTCTTTCCTGTGTCTTTTCTCTCCAATCCCTTCTTCTACAAGATATAATACATTATAGTGGAAACAGAGACAAATTTGGGGATCAGAAACCAAGTTTGAGTGCTACATATGTTACAATTTACTGTGTAATCATGGAGAAGTCAATTAACTTCTCTGATTCCCAGTTTCCACATCTATAAAAAAGGGAATAATGATGCACATATAGCTAATTTACATGCTTATTGTAAAAAGAAAGTATACATTAAGATCTTTGTAAATATCAGACATTATTGCATGTGATTCATGTTAATTTTCCTCAAGAAACACTCCAAATGGTATCACTTTAGATTGGGGAAGCATTGCTATACATTTGAAAAAAGAATCTGAGGTTTATAGCAGATACCAATGTCAATATGATTCAGTAGTCTAAGGTGGCAAACAAGAAAGTTAATGAAATCTTAGGGGCACTAAAACATAATATCCAAGAATGGTGAGTTGATGTTTTTGCTGTATGTACTCTGCCCCTTCGTTGGACAACACTAGGAATATCATGTTCAATTCTGGCTGTTACAACCTAGGAAGAACACTGATGAGCTATAAAATATTCGGTTTCATATTCACAGTTAAAGTCCTTGAATTCATGCCATATAAGAATTGGTTGAAGATGATTGGAATTTTGAGACTAAAGAAGAGAAGACTAAATGGAGGTGGTTGTGTTCAAGTATTTGAAGGGTTGTTTTGTAGAAGAGAAATTAAGCTCGGTCAGTTTAATCTCACAAAGCATATCTAGAAGCATTGGAGGAAAAGTGGTAAAGAGGCAAACTTGTGTGTGATGTTAGACGGAAAAAAAAAAAAAACTCCCAAACAATGAAGCCTACACAAAAGAGGAATGGGCCACCTCAGGAGGCAGGGGGTTCTCCCTTAGTAGAGACTTTCTAACAATGAGTAGATAATCATTTGTCTGGCATGCTGTAGAGAACATTAGTATTGAGTTTATGTTAAGATCTGAGATCCTATCCTGAGGATTCTTACCTCTTTATTCCCAAATTGCTAATACAATGCCATGACTTCATTTTATGATTTAGTTTTCAAAGGATTTTCACATCGTATTATTTCATTTCATCCTTATTTTGATTTTATGAGGCAAATATTTGTTGCTAAGTTGTTTTTCAGTTGTGTCTGACTCTTTGTGCCTCCATTTGGGGTTTTCTTGGCAGAGATACTGGAGTGGTTTGCCAGTCCCTTCTTCTAGCTCATTTTATAAATGAGCAACTAAGACAAACAGGGTTAAGTAACTTGCCCAGATCTGAACTCACAAAGATGAGTTTTCCCTATTCCAAGGCCAGCACTCTATCTACTGTGGCATCTTGCTGCCCCATGACAAACCTAGGAGGAATTAATTCTTGATTTATAGAGAAGGTAACAGAGAGTCAATATTGGACCAGTCTGACAATTATACCACAGTGATAGTGCTAAGACTTGAATCCATACATGCTGAATCTAAGCCCAGTGAAGTTTCCACTGTAGAGTGTTCTTTCAGGTTAATAATGGCTCTGTCAACAGCATCATGAGTTACTGGTATACTTGTAACTTTCCTATATATTAACTGTCATTTGACTTGTGACACTTGCAACAGCAAAAAATTATCACTTTTTTCCTCTTATATATCTTACAGCTTAATTACGAATTTCCATTACCGCAATTTTTGTATCTGTCCATATGATAAAACGAATCCTAGAAACCTAGAAATATCAGTCATGCCAATCACGTTTCTATAGACAACTCATACCTCACACAAATAGGTTGCTCAGAATTTGGGAAGAAAATATTTTTAAAATCTCCCTAAAATAAAAGGAAATGTGAATCAAGATAAATGAGATAGTTGCACAGATGGTATGTAAATGTGTTGTTGATGAGAGTATAATATATTTCATCAAACGCCTTTTGGGAGGCAATACTGTAATATTTAACTATGGTAAAATAAAGTGTTAATCTATAGGACTGTATTATAATGTGAAACAGTGGTGTTTCACCACTGAGAGCTTGTATTTATATACTTCCTTCATACTCTCACTCCTTTGTAACCCTGTGCTCTCAAGCTAAAGTGCCCTACTTGCTGTACCCTAAATCCAATATTCCATATCCCACTTCTGGGCATTTGCACAAAGTCTGTCCTATACCTACACTGTAAATTCTTCATAACTGCCTCTGAATCCTTGTCTTTTTTCACAGCACACTTCTTTGCCACAGAAGATCATGAAGCCTTCTAAGATCCCCCATCAAGTTCATAAAATCATAACTTGAGTCTTGGAAGAGACATCAGAGGTTATCTAAGTCCAAACTTTTTATTTTTAAATTTTTATTTATTTTATTTTTAATTTATCAAATACAAGTATTTCAATAATATAATAATTTTTTAAAAGATAATTGCAAATGAAACTGCAAATCTACAATGTACAACTTGCTATTTCTTTAAAATATATAATAAAGCTGACATATAATTTTCTTTCAATTTTCCTTTTTTTTCTTCCCTCTCTCCCTACCCTAGAGATGGCTACCATTAGATGTAATTATGTGTATACACACACACACACACACACACACACGCACACAAATCAATCCCTTGTAAATTCAACTAGCATGAATCAGTTCCCAGATACTGATCAATTACGTAGCATGACAGAATAGTGTTTCTGGGTGTTCAGGGGTGAGGACCAGACTCTGGAACATGCAGTGATCCCATGATGGGCTGCCAAACTGAGAATCCCAGCCAAAGTCAGTCAGTCAGCTAACCTCCCTCTTTCCTGTTCATTTATCTTCAACATTTTCTAGGTGGATGGCACGTCTCAGTTTAAACAAAATTTATAATTTGAACAGTTACAGAAGGGCTCTGACACTGGTTGTGTAGACACATTTTCTACAGAAGTGCCATCCTGTTTCTAATGTTTATATTCCAAGATGGTATCTTCTTAGCAGTTGATTACTTTGCAACATTGCTTGGAATTCATCTTTTTCATGCCCTTGCAATGTTATTTCAGACTACTTATTTTTAGTCACACTTTGCTTTATAGCAGCTGCTGTGGATTCTTTTAGCAAACCATTCTTTGTACATGGATAGCCCCACAAAGATGAGTTGTAGTAGAAACCTTCCACGGTGGCAAAAAAAGCTATTATTCACTACTATTAGAAATAAGGAAGTAGAAGTTTTATTTGACAAGAAATAGAGAATAAAACTTTTGGACACCGTTTTCCATTTATTTTCTTTCACTGAGCTTGCCCTCTTGACCTGTCTAATAATTTTATATGCAGTGTAGAATAGGGCACAGTTACAAAGAGCTGGGTTCAGATCTTATTTTGAATGCAAACTGGTTGTGTAATGCTGGTCAAATTACTTCATCTCTCAATGTGCTTGGCAACAACTCTAAGACCATGCATTGCAAAGAAGATAACAGATATACTTTGGCAGAGGGAGATTGTTTGGAGTGAAAACACCATTCTGGTCCAAAATAAAGATGAATGTATGCAATATTCTATCTTATAACTATCTGTATTTGTGTCTACTAGTCAGTTTAATTTTGCGTGTCCCCCAAGGCCGAGAAGAATGCTCTGCATACATAAAGTACTCAATAAATGTGGAATGAATGAATTCCTAAGCAACAAAAGTAGAAAAAGTAATAGAATTTGTAATGACATAAAGATCTGTATTGTTATGACAGATAGAAAAGATATTTTATAGAATTGACTTGGTGTGAGCCAATCCCTACTTCAAAAGCTAATCTTAAATCAGGGCACAGTAGGAGTAACTGTTGTTTGTATTCACTTTAATATTCCTTGTTTTTTGTATTTTGGAGGCAATTGGAGGTAAGTGACTCACCCAGGATCATGCAGCTAGTAAGTGTCTGAGGCCAGATTTGAACTCAGGTCCTCCTGACTCCAAGGCCATTGTTCTATCCATTGCACCACCTATCTGATCTAATTTTGCTTGTTTTTGACGCTCTGAAAGAACAAATTTTCTCCCCTTTAAGTAAAAGCTTTGTACCTATTTTCCAGTTTCTGTCCCTTTACAGTTCTATATCCTCATCTGGCACAAAAATGGATAGGACATGTGAATGGATGGGTTTATGATTCACTAGTCAATATACCTTTGTGAAGTAACTATAGAACCAGGCCTGCTTTTTTTTTCCTTTTTTTTTACTCAAAGCTGGATAATCAACTCATATAGGGGTAAGCAAGTACTAGAAAAATTTGCTTACACCACCTATAATTCTGCAACACTGACTTGTACTTGAATTCAGATTTGTAATTTTACAGTGAATAATGTTAACTATCAAGGGAGCAGAATGTTCTTGTCCACTGGACAAGGCACCCTCTCCCCTTGGAAAGAGCAGAAAATAGAAAAATCCTTACTCTGGAACTCTCATTTTTCAAAACTTCATGATGACTCTTTGCTGTTTGCCTTTGGCATCGTGTCATTGTTCTTTCATAATGTATTAAATTTCAAGCTTCCAATTTATTTTGCACTGATTACATTGTGGTCTGGCAACTGCCTCATTTAGGGAGGCACTGAATTTTACTTTTTATGCTTTTGAAATACACTGTAAAAGGGATGACTTCTGGGAAGGTTACCTATATATTTAATTCTATCCATCACATGTACATTCTTGCTAGAAAAACAAAATGAGCACAAAATGATCCTTCCCTCACTTGGGAGTTCTGTCTTGTTCTTAATTTTTCATCCTGATAACCTTGTCCCCAATGTCTAATGCTTATATTTTGGTATCCAGCATGCTATGGAAGACACAGCCCCAACTTGAATAAGAAGCACTGAGTTTAAATCCTCCTCTGATATTGACTACCTGTCTCAGCTTAGTCAAGGCATTTACCCCACTGGGCTTCATATATCACATCTTTAAAACCACAATATTAGACGAGATGCTCTCTAAATTCTCTCCCAGTCTAGATCTGTGATCCTATGATATTCAGTTGTCCATCCACTATGAGGGCAAAGTCTACTATTCATAAGGCCTTTGTTCAAAGCCACCTGAATATTGGCTACCTACTGGTTTTCTCACTGTACAGCACAAGTTATTAGGAATTCTTATTTTGGTTGTTTTTTTAATGCCTTTCATTGTAGCTTCTCTAATTCACTCATCAAAAGTGAAAATAACCTTTTTCTTCTGTCAAGGCTAACTCCTCATAAAATCAGCAGAACTAGAATGCAATGAGTAGTGGGAGATGAATTGTGCCTTAATGCTGGTAGACTAAATGATGTAGTATATTAAAACTAATGAAATGTGTCCTTTTCTTAGTTTCCTTGATAAAAGTGTATGAATGTGTTTGTAGGGAGGGTCTTAGCTTTAGAGAGTGGAAAAACTAAGTGCTTTAGGCAATTTTACAATTTGAGAACATTTCATAGATGCATACATGCATACATATATACATACATACTATGTGTATACATATTATATACATATACACATTGTGTACATTTACATTTTATATAAAATTATAAATGTGAATTCAAGTACAAGTCAGAGTTGCAGAATTGTGGGTGGTGTGAGTAAAATGTGTATATATATGTATATATATACACATTTACATATAGTTTATATATATATATATAGTTTGCTTATTCAATAGTCTATTTTAGTTTAATTTTATTTCTTTTATAGCCATCATGGCCAAATTTTTTTTAAAAATCAGGCTCACAGTATGATAACATTGGATCCTGAGATGAAACTTGGACAAGCAATTCTTATCCTTACTAATGCAAGTTATATGCTTAGTAAACAGTACCAAAAAATGAACCTGATACTAGAATAACCAATCAGAAATGTTTGAATGACTATTTGACCATATTGCTAATGTCTCTGAAACCATATCCAAGCACTCCCTTGAGGACTTGTACCAGCTGTATTTCCTGTAGTCAATACATGAGGGAATTACCTTAACATCAAGTTTATTTTTGTATTTCCTGAATAGCCTACAAAATCTGTCAACACGACCCTGAGTAAGGAGGGAGTAATTAAAAAAATACCATTGTGAAATACATTTCTTTGAGATTTCTTCCTCCTAAACACAGGCCATTATGCAGACTAGAATGTGGCTAAGAAACAGAGAATAGACTTTCTCGCTTAACTCTATGTCTGTCATGGCAGCTTAAGAACCATCTCTTCAAAACCTACTTGCTTATCAAGCAGAAGGCAGGAATCATTCGAATGCCTATGTGACAGCTGACTTGCCCTGACTTTATGGTGAGTAATTTTGAATAAATGTGTTTCACACACACACACACACACACACACGCACACGCACACACAAACATTTTCTGTGGACTACAGACACATCAAAAATTTAAAGATTTGTGATATTATCAGTCTGAGTATTCATTCCATTGATACAGAGAGCTATCTCTCCATACCTTGGCTGATAGTTTCTTGGGATACTGTGGCCAAAACGAATAATCACCTGGTGACCAACCTTCTAGTGATGAAACTCACCAACTTTACTAAACTGCTCCTTGGATGACAACGGAAGTGTATTTCCAGGCCCACAAGTGTAGCTTTTGGAGTACTGAATAGAATTTCTGTTCCATCGCTATAGCTCTCAAGAACCTAAGGTTATTTCAACATAGTAATGAGGAATAGGGGTAGAAGATTAGTAGGAGTGAACACCAACCCTTCCTTATAAATATACCAGTCTATTTCTCTCCTTAAGTCCACAAAGGGTGAAATAATGCGCCCTCTAGTGTCAAAGAAGAGAAAAAGTTGTCATTCTCCAGTCCACTTGCTTGTGGAAATAAGACAAATTTTCTCATCTCCACATAGAACTATAGAATTGCACCTATATATTTATAAAAACCCATGAGTGAAATAATTAGATCAAGCAATTTTCAAAAAATCTAGACAAATTACAGAGGCAGCCTGCTTTAGTGGTAATAACTATATTTTCCAAGCCAAAAATCATGCAGACTCACATATAGATCTATGATCTCATCAGTCTTCTCCCTCCAACAACATAAACTGTAACATCTTCCAATTCATCCTCTGCGATTTCTATGTCGTTCCTTAATATCCCACAGAGCTGCATGTGAATATGTTTCTCTCTCCCTCTCCCTCTTCTTTCCTCCCTCCCTCCCTCTCTCTCATTTGACAAGCCTTTATTAAGTGCAAAATGTATGACTTACATTGTGCTAGGTACTGAAGATGCAGAGATAATAGCTAGCACTTTAAGATTTGCAAAACCTTTCTAAATGAAATAACTATAAGTTATCTCATTTGATGAATGCAAAAGAGTCCCTTACCTATAAGGAACTAGTATTGTATTGCGGGAAACTAGCACATACAGGGAAGGGAAGGCAGTAGCTAGAAACTGGAAGAACTGGGGTAGGTCTTTTGTAAAAAAAAAAAAAGTTAATTCAGCTAAGCTTTGGCAGATCCTATGGGGAAGGGATAAAACAGGAAGTACATTGTAGGTAGAGAAAAGAACCTCACGGAAAAACAAAGAGCAGTTTGTTGTGAATTGGAAATATCAAGTGAGCCAGGCTAGATGTAATGTAGGGTGTCTGAAGAAGAATAATGTTCATTAAGCATGGAAAGAGAGATTGACAAAGTCTAAATCCCAAACAGAGAAGTTTGTTAGTTTTAATTCAAAGGACAATAGGAAGCTAGTGGAATTTATTAAGCAGGGAAGTGATATGACTAGACATTTGTTTGTGGAATATCTGTTTGGAAACCAACGTTGCCTTCAGGCTGTCAAACTGTTCCCTCTCATTCTTTAGTATGTGATTAGCTCACTCCCTTTCATAGTCATATGGGTGTTTTGTCCTTTTTCCCCTTTTTTTGATGCATAAGTTATTAACCAAATACCACAATCGACATCGTTCTAGTGTCCTTTGGGTGACACACATTTGACTAAATATCAAAATATTCCATGACTTCAAAAGTGTTAACAGGATGATACTGGTATTGATAAGATGTGGCAAGCAACACTTTGGGATCATTGAAAGCATGTGAAATTTTCCAAATGCCCTCCATAAAGATTTTTCTCCTCCTACATAATTCTAAGAGGCGATATGATTTATTGACCAGAAAGTTTCTTTGAAGGTCAGGAAGACCTGGGTTCAAATTCTCCTTCTGACACATTCTGGATATTTGACTCTGCATAAATACATAAATGTGTTAAGTTTTCAATGACCAAGACAACTCACTAGGACTGGCTAGATCTAGGAAGCTTATCTGCTTTGCTAAAGGATGTTTTGTTCCTGAGAGTTCATAAAACTAATAAAATCATGCAATTAGAAGACATAGGGGGTATGTGTATCTGTCTATATGTGTATGAATTCTGCTCAATTCATCCTCCACCACATGAACAAAGATTTTGTCAAACACACGAATTCCTGTTTTATTTCTCATTTGTTAAGCAAAATTATATCTGTGGTCAAACCTGTCACAAAATCTTTTATAATTTTCACATGTGAGAATCACATGTATTCTGGGGGTCTTTAATGAGCCATTGTATTTCTCCATTTAGTCAAATGATTCTCTGCAATATACCATTGACCCAGCTCTATCTTTTGTTCTCTACCTGATTCAATCAAGAGGGTGAGTGTGAAGATGTGGTTTGTATTTTTCTTAAGGATATGTTCAATGCACCCAGAAACCAATCCCATAAAGCCTTTATAGCAATGAGAGAGTTTAATGCCTGGAATGTTCTCTCTTCTCTTCAGTTTCTCATAGTTTCCCTGGCTTCCTTCAAGTCTTAGATAAAAACCAACATTCAGGAAGATGTTTTTTCCCAGTCCTCAATAGGACTCCCTTTCCTCTAACATTATTTCAAATTTGTCCTTTATATATTTTGTAGATTGTTACATGTTGTACCACCCTACTCCCCTCTCATTAAACCATAGGATCCTTTAGGGAAGAATTGTTTTCTTTTCTTGGCTTAGCACTGTTGCTGGTACATAAGTATAAACTGTCATGTTTATCATTACTTTGGAATCACGCCCATTTTCTTTTTTTTATCAATTATTTGTTTTTTATTCAGTATTTAGGGTTAGTATGACACTTGAGGAATTGGCTGTGTTGTACATACAGAGATATTTTTATATAATATGGAAATTTACAACTATTGATGTATATATGTGTATGTGTGTGTGTGTGTGTATGTGTGTGTGTGTGTGTGTGTGTGTGTAGACAAAAATCATGTCCTCTGGAAATGTGATGCATGGGGCCATGCTGTAGGAGCCCTAATGGAGAGGAGCACAAGATAATCAATGCATCAATAAAGAATTACTACTGTATGATTTCTTGTAGTCAGGAGTGTTGTCTTCTAGACCTACAGGAATCTGTAGTACCTACATACAAGGCAGCTAGTTTATATCCCTGTGTGGCACTATCTGCTTGACACCAACTACTGAGACTATACAAGTCATATCCAGCATCATATGCAAACATCAACAGGGTTTAAACAAATAGTCACACTCTACTATTCTCCATTTCTAAATTTAGGAAGAGACTAGAGTGTGTTCACAGGTTTTACATCCCTGGTGTTCATTCACTAATTGGAGGAAGGATTTGACCTATTTGAAAAGCTCATCATACATAACCCCTTAACCACTGTCATGTTCTCTTGATGGCAGCACATTAAAAGGTTTTAAAATTGCAGCTCCTTCTGGATTCCCCAAAGAGCATCTGCGCTCTTCTTTAAATGGCTCTCCTCCTCTGGATTCAGGTTTACCTTCACCACATCTGAAATGCCATTCTGTCCCAAGATACATGGGACACTAAGGAAGACATCCTCATTAATGCTATATAGTCCCTTAATCATGGTGGAAATTGGATGCAATCTCCTAAGATTCTTCATAATGCTTTCTGCCAGATCTTCCACAGACAAGTCAATGGCCCAGGAAGTGTAGCCCTTCAGCTTGATCACCTCATAAGCACTTTCAACCACCTGTTTATGAACTTGTTTCCAATTCTCTGAATCAGCATCAGTTCCTATTTGAGGATTAACATTCTTCAGAGACACACCAGCAAGATTCACACCACTCCGTACAGGAACACTGGAGTCTCCATGTTCACCAAGGACCCATCCATGACAACTTGAAGAATGGACACCAAGTCTCTCCCCCATTAGGTAACCGAAACGGGCAGAATCCACATTGCAACCACCTCCAATAACACGGTTTTTAGGAAAGCCACTGTAGCAGAAAGCACCCCAAGCGTCCCCAGGGTTGCTGCCAACACAGATTCTTGGATCTGCTTTGATAAAGGAAAGCAACTCAAAATGGGTTAACAAGCTTACTTTAATCAGTCAAATATGTATCATTTACCTAGTTCAGGGGAAAAAGGTCAGCACACCGAACTTCAGAATATATAGACAGAATTATCAAGACAGAGAAACAGATCAAGTAGACAGTTTCCAAACTGTCCAACCATTACATCCATACCAAATCAACATCTGGGTTTCAAAGTGGGAGGGGGTGCCTCTGGACAATAGCTTCCCAGAGTTTCATCTGAACAAATCACAAATCACTTCTCAAAGTGAGCCCCAAAACAAAACTACACATCAGGGCTTATATAGCCTTCTCCTGGCTCAGAGAATGTAACAACTTTATTGACTCACTGGCCAATCAAGAAGTATCTACTGAAAAACAAGCCTCCCACCCCAGGCTCCAGGTGCACGTTAGCCTAGAGGCAGGGAAGATCTTAAAAATTTACATTCCCATTACATTCAGCCCCAAGATCTTTCATGCCCACAGCATAGACAATTTACTTTTTAATTAGCATTAACAATTTTAGGTCACATTTGCAAGATACATAACTGAAGTTACCAAAGTGGCCACTGGGCCTTAAACAAACACAAAGTACTTTGCATTATCACCTCAATTCAAAACAAGAGTCCAAATAAAATTCTCTGGGGGGGGGTCTCCTGCCCCTCACACAGCTCCAGCCCCTGCTTCCAAGTACAGACAGGGGGCTGGGCAACAAAACCAACAAGGTGGGGTCCTTGGGGGTCCAAGGCACTTCATTCCACCCACCATAGTCACAAGTCCATCCTCCCTCTGGGTCCCAAACTGTGGGATGCAGCAAGGAAACACATTCAGTGCCCCTGCTTTGCTGCTCAGTTCTAATATTTTCCTGTGGCTGAATTCTTAACTCCTGGGTTCCTTCTCCTCCCACAGGCAGCAGCCACTCCTCACTTCTGCCCAGGTCCCGATGCAGGCAACTCACCATTCCTGCTCTCAGCTCGGCAAAGTCTGCATGAAGGCCATTCTTCTCTCTTGGTCCATGGCTCCACAGAGTCACAGCTACCACAAGTGGGAAACAAACGATTATCCCAGGCCCCACACTTTCCTTTTACTCTGCAGATCCTGTTCGTGATGCCATTTTGTCGCAGTAAGCACCCCAGCATCCCTGGGTGTCTGCCAACACAGGTTCTTAGAAATGCTTTGTTAAAGGAAAGCAACTCAAAATGGGTTAACAAGCTCACTTTAATCAGTCAAATATGTATCATTTACCTAGTTCAGGGGAAAGAGGTCAGCACCCCGAACTTCAGAGTATATAGACAGAATTATCAAGATATAAACAAATCAAGTAGAAAGATTTCCAAACTGGCCAACCATTACATCCATACCAAACAACATCTGGGTTTCAAAGCTGGGGGGCCCTGGACAACGGCTTCCCAGAGTTTCATCTGATCACATCACAGAACATTTCTCAAAGTGAGCCCCCAAAACAAAGCTACACATCAGGGCTTATATAGCCTTCTCCTGGCTCAGAGAATGTAACAACCTTATTGACTCACTAGCCAATCAAGAAGTATCTACTGAAAAACAAGCCTCCCACCCCAGGCTCCAGGTGTACTTTAGCCTAGGGGCAGGGAAGATCTTTAAAATTTACATTCCCATTACAGCCACTTAGCTTCCAGGCCACATATGTCAAAATATCCACTGGATTGGAAACAATAAGCAGCTTGCAATTAGGGCTGTATTTAACAATATTGGGAATGATGAATTTAAAGATATTCACACTATGCAGGACCAAATTAAGACGACTTTCTCCCTCCTGTTGATGTACCCCAGCCATAACAATGACAAGTTGTGAGTTTGCAGTTACACTGTAGTCTTTTCCAGAAACAATCTTTGGCGTTTTGAGGAAAAGGCTGCCATGTTGGAGATCCATCATCTCTCCCTTTAGTTTGTCTTCTATTACATCAACTAAGGCAAGTTCATCAGCCAAATCCTTTGTTAAGACAGTGATGGCACATGCCATGCCAACTCCACCAATCCCAACAACAATGATGTTGTTCTGGGGAACCTGTTCCTCCTTTAGGACATTCAAAATCAGCTGATTCTTAATAGTAGATGCCATTTTGGGGGATTATCGAGGTTGCTGGTCAGGCTGTGAAAATTGTGAGTTCTACATGAGATGGCTGCTCACAGAATCCCACTTTGCCCATTTTTGATATCTTGAAAATCAATTACTTAGTTTCTTCAAAATTATTTTGCTACTTTCATGATTTCTCCTATTAGTATCTGGTGAGATGTGACACTGACATATTTGTAAATTACATTGGTTACTCAGGTGATGGCATCCAAATGTTACAGTATTACAGTAGCCATAGAGGATTGACTTTTAAGCATAAACATAGACATTTTAGCATGGTTGATGGTGAATTAAGCATCATTTTCTCATCCTTAGCCTTGTGTTCTTCTATGATTTCTTTTGATCATGGCAGACTATTTTTTTTTTGTTAAAAGCATGCAGTTTAAAACTTTTAACAAAATGCAATACCCATTCCTATTTTTAAGAAATTGAAAGCATGATAATAGATGTAGGTTTTCTTAAAATATTAAGTAGTATCTATCTAAAACCAAGAACAAGCATTGTATGTATTGGAGATATATAAGAAGTATTTCCAATGAGATCACAGGTGAAGCAAGAATATACATTCAATCACCATTATAATTAAATATTCTATGAGAAATGCTAGCTAAAGAAATAAGACAAGAAAAAGAAACTGAAAGAACAAGCATAAGCAGTAAGACAACCAACCAAAAGTGTTTTGGCAGATGACATTGTGGTATGCTCAGTGAACGCTAAAGAGACAAATTGAAAAACTAGTTGAAACATTTAACAACTTAAGCAAAGTTGCAAAATTGAAAATAATTGCACAGAAGTTATCAGCATTTTATCTTTGGCAGGAAGATATAAAGGAAGAAATTCCACTCAAAATTAGTGCTGTATAAAACATTTGGTAGTCTACCTGCCAAGACACAGCCAGGATCTACATGAACACAATTACAAAATATTTTTTCACAGAAATAAAGACACATCTAAATAATCAAAGAAATATTCATTGCTTATGGGTAGGCTAAACCAATATAATTTTTTAACAATGACAATACCATCAAAATTAAATTACTTATACTCTGCCATACCAGATTTCTAAGAATTACTCTATAAGGCTCTATAAAACTGTATAAAATAATAACTAAATTCATCTGGAAGAGCAAAACATCAAGAATATCAAGGGAATCAATAAAAAAAATGTGAAAGAAGGTGGCCTAGCAGTACCAGATCTCAAACTATATTACTAAGTGGTAATCATGAAAACAATTTGGCACTATATGACAAATAGACTGATTGAACAATGGAATAGATAAAGCACAGTAACCTGGTTTTTAAGAAACCCAAAGATTCCAGCTTAGGAGGCAAGAAATCATTGTTTGACAAAATTTGCTGGGAAAACTAGAAAGTCATGTGGCAAAAACTAGGTATAAACCAGCCTCTCACATAATATACCAACATCTCACACCATATACTTGGTATATACCATAGACCAAGATAAGCTCAAAATATCTTTAAGATTTAGACATAATGATTGATATCATAAGCAAGCAAGGAGAGCATGGAAGAAATTACATGTCTGATCTATGAATAAGGTAAGAATTCATGACCAAAGAAAAGATGAAAAAATCACAAGAAATAAAATAATTTTGATTTGTTGTTTTTCAGCTTTTTTAAGTTGTATTTGACTTTTTGTGACCCTGTTGGGTTTTGTTTTGTTATTTACAGAAATACTGGAGTGGTTTGTCATTTCTTTCTCCACCTCATTCTTCACAGAGGAAGAGGCTAAGGCATACATGATTAAGTCACATGCCCAGGGTAACACAGCCAGTATGTGTCTGAGGTCAGATTTGAACCCAGGAAGATGAGTAATATAGAGTAATAAATAGGGTATTGAGCCAAATTTATCAAAATAAGAACCATTCCACAATTAATATATGGTCAAGTCATATTAATAGGCAGTTTTCAGAATGAGAAATAAAAGCTGTAAAGTCAAGTGAAAACAAGTTCTAAACTGATTAAAGAAATGTAAATCAAAACAACCTAGAAGTATCATTTTATACCCATAAGATTGGCTAAGATGACAGAAAAGGAAAATGATAAATGCTGGAGGGAATATGGGAAAATAAGTACACTAATGCACTTTTGATGAAGCTTTGAACTAGTCCAACCATTCTGGAGAACAATTTAGAACTACACCCAAGAGTATGTAAAACCATGAATACTCTTTGACCCAGCAATGTCACCACTACGTCTATACCCTGAAGAGATCAAAGAAAAATGAAAAGAATACGTAGTTATAAAAATATTTATAGCCACTCTTTTTGTGACAGCAAAGAATTAGAAACTGAAAGGATGAACATCAATTGAGGAATGCCTAAACAAGTCATGATATGTAAATGTCATGGAATATCGTGCTATAATACCGTGCTATAAGAAATAATGGTTTCAGAAAAACCTGGGAAGACATTCATATTTAACAAAAATGAAATGGGCAGAATGAGAAACTAACATACAGAGTAACAGCAATGTTGTAAAGATAATCCACTGAGAAAGACTTAGTAACTCTGCTCAATACAATGGTCCATCACAACTCCAAATGGTTCATGACAAAAAATAAATGCTATCCACCTCCAGATAGGAACTGGTTTTAGAGTGCAGATTGATGCCTATTTAATAAATGCTATCCACCTCCAGATAGGAACTGGTTTTAGAGTGCAGATTGATGCCTATTTTCTCTCTTCATTTTTCTTCCTTTTTTTGGAATATGGCTGATGCAAAAAAAAATGTTTTGCATCTATCTGTCACTGATACACACACATACAGACATGTATAGTGGGTATCATGTCTCTTGCTTTCTCAGTGATTGTAGGAGCAGTGAAGAAAAGGAAAGTATTTGGAAATAAATAAATATATATGTATAATTTTTAAAAAGTATGCTTTAAAAAAATCAGTACCGTTCCCAAAAACCTTTGTTACATGGTTCTTGAAAATTAGACTAGAAATCAAGAGACCAAAGCTCTTATTCTTGCTTTATCACTAACTGGCAGTGTGACTTGGGGAGGTTACTTCAACTCTTTTATAAAACTCAAGGACCCTGCCAGCTGTAAGTTCCACTGTCTCTAGATCTCTGACCTGTCTGGCTCCATGGAAACAATAGTCAAGGAAACAAGACATAGACCTCTAAGTAATAGGGTAATGTAATAATCTTATTTATGTTAGGGAGAGGAAAATTCCTTGAGCAAAACAAAGAAAAGGGAGAATATAAGCCATGTTAATTTTGACAAAAAAAAAACTTGTTTAAAATCAACTGTTATTTAAATATAAGACAAAAATAAACTATCTAAAGATGCTGATATGACACACTTGGGCCAAAGATGAGCCTCTGTTTCTGTTACAGGTCTCTCAGTGGTCACCACATTCTATCAGAAGTTTTCTTACCATGGGAATCTGTCATCACTTGATTATAAATATTTTCTACCTCATTTGTTAAGAGGCTTTGATATCTGAGTCACCTCAGCATTGAGGATGTATCAATATACACAATGCATGCCAGTGAATTTTTCAAAGAAAGGTAATTTAGAGGCATTGTTTTTTTCCCCCCCCGGGGACACACTGTACTATGTATTTTTTCTATTTGATTTAGGAATTTGGCATTATTGTTCTACCAATATTCTCTAACACAGTTGTGCAAACTCTCAACTCTAAGGCAAGGATAATACTGATAGATGTATAAAAATATTTACATCGCCCTATGTACTAAGCATCTTTGCCATGCTTTAAAATTTTCAGATGGAGTTTAAACACTCAGCCCAGACATCCTGACTGAAATGGGCTTTTTAAAGCTTCATTAATTCTTTTAGATGACTGGGTGCTCTATACTAAGTTTCTGAGTAATTGATTAAATATAAAAAACAATACAGATTTTTTTTTGCCTATCTAGGATAGAAAGGACAGAGGGATTGAATTCTTGTTTTCAAGAATTGTAAGGGCTGTCATAGAAAACTGTCATATGGAATTGTTCTCCTTGGCCCCAGGGAGCAAAACTACAGTAACCACAGCAGAAGAAAGCTACAAAGAATAAAATTTAGGCTTCAGGTAAGG
The DNA here is from genome assembly GCF_028583685.1 of Petaurus breviceps papuanus. NCBI lineage: Eukaryota > Metazoa > Chordata > Mammalia > Diprotodontia > Petauridae > Petaurus > Petaurus breviceps. The sequence continues at coordinate 59,023,773 of NW_027186304.1, forward strand.
GGTGGGAATAGGGGGAGACTTGCTAATTTTTAGAGCTAATGCAAAATTAAATAGGTTTTCTGGAGAGGTAGATGGTTTCTCTTCCCTAAAAGTTTTCAAGTAAAGTCTGAATAACCAAAAGTAAGATCCATTTCAGAGAGGATTCTTGTTCAGGTATGGATTGCATTACATATCTTCTGAGGTCCACTTGAATTCTGAAATTCTCTGATTCTGTGATGCCTTTAGCCAAATCCTACACTATGTTCTAGGCCTATTTCAAGTCCCAATTATTCACTTAAGCTTCTTTTCTTAAGTGTAGTCCACAATAGCCTTTCCCCTTCCTAATGTCCCTTAGCATTATGCATTTTAACACTTGATGCCTCAGACAAGTTAACCTATTTTTTTAACAAATCAAAATCATTGGCTTTCAATTTCCCTAGCAATTCAGAGAAAATACTTTCTCTGTGCAACTCAGTATTCTTACATTTGAAATGCAAGAAATGAATTCAAATTTACGAACACATTATGTGGGAAACAACAAGGAAATATACCTATACGTATACACATATATGTACATATATATACATACATATACACATGTGTGTAAAAATCAAGACATTCCCTGCTAGTAAGTTCACACTCTAATGAGAAGATACAACATAGGAAATTTTAGCTATAAGTGAAATGTCATGGAGCAGCAATCCTTAACTTTAGCAACACAAAGAGTAAAGCATCAATTTATTACCATTTCCGTTAACAAAAACCCTATCTGTGTCTGATGTTGAACCGTGATGACTTTGTTAGTGAGAACTTCCTTTTCTGGGTTCTCAGTAGCTATGGCTGCCATACTTGTAGAGGAAGTTAACAGGTCTTATCCCTATAAAGAAATTAGATTAGATGATCACTAATATTCCCTCAATCTATAAACCTGTCTTTAATCTTATGTGTTATCTTTGTGTTCTATTAGAGGTTAGAACTTCAGGAGAATTAAGGATGCTTGAGACAACTCACACCCTACTGAAACACCAACCACTAACATGATCCAAGACACAATCGAGTGCGTCTCACACATTTTGAGTTCATTTTGCCCCCGAGTAAATTGATTTGGGAGCCAGTCAAGGTGCCTTTGTGCAGGGAGAAAATAAAAGAGTTTTAACGTTTGGGCAGAGGAGCTGAGTCTCTAGGGAAATTTCCTGTCAACTGCTTTTACTTTACTGGACTGTTTTTTTTCACCTTGCATATCATTGCCTTTTATCTGGGGTTGGTGGTTGTTTGTATTAAACCGAATGTTTATCTGAGGCTTCAGGCTCTGAGTGATCCATTGCATCAGATATTCCACAACAAAAACCCAAAAATCTTCCAAATAAGATTCTATGTTTTCTGATATCAGGGAGCACAATAGGTGATAATTTCATAAATCCTGCAGAACTTTCAAGGAATATTAATACACCATTCATAAATATATGTCATATTATATTCTGGAGAGCACAGAAATCTCTAAGTCAGTGGAAGCTTCATCATTCTAATGCAGCTAGAAACCTCTTCCCTGGGTATCCAGGCACAGTGCTTTGATTCACTTAGAAGGGAAATATGTTTAACTATGCCATAATTGGAGATACAAGCATGGATTTACTCAATTCAGCTCTACCACAGGAAAAAAAAATCCGACATATAATATGCACCGATAATTTGCTATTAATAGGTATGGCAATGATAAACATACTATTATGGCAAATCAAATTCTTTTGTGTTTTTTAATTTTTTTAAATTATGGAATAAAACAAGCATTTCTATAACAGTGTATCAGAAAAAAGATGATTTCACATGAAACTATAAATCCACTATGTACAACTTACTATTCCTTTTAAATATACAACAAATTTATCATGTAAATTTCCTTTTTCCCCGCTCTTTCCTCCCCCAACCCTAGAGATGGCTCCCATTAAACAAACATACACACACACATACAGAGGGAGAGATGATGATGAGAGAGAGAGAGAGAGAGATGTAAAATTATTCTATACATATTTCTCTGTATCAGTTCTTTGTCTGGATGTAGATAGCATCTTTCTTCATATATCCTTTATAGTTAATTTGGATATTTATAGTAGTCAAACTGACTTATTAACTCAAAGTCATTCTTAAAACAATATTGCTGTTACTGTATACAATGTTCTTTTGGTTCTGCTCAATTTACGCTTACTTATTTCATGCAAGTTTTCCATATTTTTTCTTTTATTCTTTTTAATTTATGTAATAAAACAATCATTTCCATAACATAGTATAAGAAAAAAAGATGATTGCCCAGGAAACTGCAAATCTACTATGCATAACTTGCTATTTTTTCAAATATACAACAAAATTCTCATAAATTTTTTTCTTTTCTATTACTGTCACCATGTTGATTTAAGATGATTATTAGTGAAAATATAAAAGGTGTTAACTACATGCTATAGAAGGTGCAATCTAGTATATGTGGATACCAGTAAGTAAATCAATGCAAAGTTTTGGAAGAATAAGAGAAAAGAGAATAACGTTGCAAAATTACTACCTCTTTCTGCTAAAGAAATTTTGTTTTCCTCCTCTGTTTAGAGCTTGCTAAAATTTTGGAAGTTTGAAAATCCAAACCAAGCAGAAAACCTGTGTTGTTCAAGTTCATTTATTCTTGGCAAAGACTGACTTCCTGTTCTGTGTAATAAAAATTCTCATAAGACCACTTGGTAATAAAAAGCTTTTACCAAATAACAATTTAATGATCTAAGTGCAAATGAATCAGTAACATATGGATTAAATTTCCCTTAAAATACACAAGGGCCTTAAAAATTAAAGGGAAGCCTGCTTTGAAAAAGTGTCTTAAAATGTTACTATAGCCAAAACATTGAAAAATAATCTGGATCATTCAATGAGATCCAGTGGTTGTTGGAGATCACAAAGTTGCAATAAAGGGAAGACTAAGAACCAGAAAGAGAAGGCTAAGCAGAATGTACTTGTTAAAATCTGCTGTTAATTTGCCAATGCACATTTCTGTAATATAAAGGAGAAACCAATGTCTACAAAGACTCTAATTTACTGTAAAGACATCCCTATTATTGAATAAAAATATAAAACAGTGCTAATTATATTCACAAATATTAGAGTCTATCACTAAGAAACAGAGACAATATAAAAGATTTTTGTTTCTTTTTAAAGAGAATGAGTTTTAATTTGCTCAATGGCAGTTTAGAAAGGCACCCATTCTTGGTGGATGAGAAGCTGCAAAAAAGATTTTACTTTTCTTATAATGGCTAAGTGCAGGAACATTTCTTCAATCCTGGGTACTATTCATTTTGTGTGTGAGATTCTGAAGGTGGAAGTTTTAAAAGTCACCATGTATTAGCAGAGGAAACCCGAAAGAGAATTTTTAAGTTTCAAATTTAAGAACATAAAAGGTAATGCAGGAATATGAATCAATTTCTACCTTCAAATACACTTCAAGAGGGACCACCTGAGGGTAAGGATCAAGTGAGATAATGTATATGAAAATGCTTTGAAAAATCCTAAAGTGGCATAGAAAAGTGAGCTATTGGGGCGGCTAGGTGGCACAGTGAATAGAGCACCAGCCCTGGAGTCAGGAGGACCTGAGTTCAAATTCAGCCTCAGACACTTGACACACTTATTGACCATATTACTTTGGGCAAGTCACTTAACCCCAATTGACCTCCAGAGAAGAGAAGAGAAGAGAAGAGAAGAGAAGAGAAGAGAAGAGAAGAGAAGAGAAGAGAAGAGAAGAGAAGAGAAGAGAAGAGAAGAGAAGAGAAGAGAAGAGAACTATTACTAGTATTGTTACATCTTTAAGAAGTCCAGTAATAA
>NW_027186304.1:59027700-59030211 GCF_028583685.1 Petaurus breviceps papuanus
AAGAAGAGAAGAGAAGAGAAGAGAAGAGAAGAGAAGAGAAGAGAAGAGAAGAGAAGAGAAGAGAAGAGAAGAGAGCTATTACTAGTCTTGTTACATCTTTAAGAAGTCAGGTAGTATTAGAAAGTAAAATATTAAAGGTTCATAGAAGCCCATAGCCACTGTTGGTAGAAAGTATAAAAGGTAATTTGGGTCTAGATCTGAATTTCTTTCCTTTAATTGTAAGAGAAAATTAATCATTTCTGGTCTTTTGAGAAAGTTCTCCTGAATGAGATGGAAGATAGCTAAATGTCCTGTGAGGTTTCTTTCATCTACTATGCATAAAAAAAAAACAACTAAAATAGTGTGTGTGGGGGGGCGGGAATGTACTTGGGAAAAAATAAGCATTTATACAGTAGCACTTTACAAATATTATCTCTTTGGATCCTCCCAACGCCCCTGGGAAGTAGGTGCTATTATTATCCCCATTTTACAGTTGAGGATACTGAGGCAGACTGATGTCAAGTGACTTGCCCAGGGTCATATAGCTAGTAAGTGTCTGATGCAGGATTTGAACTCATGTCTTCCTGACTCTAGTGTTCTATACTGTACCATATCATGAAGCATTGATGCTATAAATCAATATCTTTGACATTTAAAAAGAACTGTTTAAGTACTATGAAAAAGAAACATATACACAAAGTGAAAAGGGGTAACTCAGTAAAGCATATCTATTCTTGAAACAAAACAAGATGGAAATATTCCATAGAAGAGCATGGCTTTTTAATCTGGTTGCCCATGTCACTGTAGCAGGAATAGTTCCTTCCCACTTTGAAGAATAATGAGCTGCCACTTCAAATAAAAGGTAGATGCTATTTTCATTTTATCTTTTAACCTCAACTATCAGGCTTCCTTGTTAGCCCAAAGGTTATCTGGCTATCCACTTCAAAAGAACAAGAGTGGATAAACTCATAGCTGTACATGACATTTAATGCCTTCCTCAATTAAAAAGCCTCCCTAATTTTCAGCCTTTCCTTACACTACCTCTGTTTATTTATTAGCCTTGACTACTCACTTCTCCCCAAACCCAATCCATGCTATCCCACTCCATGCTTTTTGCTCGTACTTTTTCCTGTGCCTGGAATGCATTTCTTCACCTCTGAATTCCTACCTATTCCTTAAATTCCAACTCAAATGTCAATTCTTTAATGAGTTCTTTCCTAATTCCCACTCCAAACTTTGTCATTATGGAAAGTACTGATGACCCTTAAAAAACATTTTATCCATAACAATAATATGTCTCTCATCTATAATAGTTATTCATATAGATGTCATATTCCTTTATTTAACTGAAATATCCATATACCCCGGGTGCTATATTCTTCGTATCTTATCCAGCCTAGTATGAACTTTTAACATTTTTAGGGCACTTAAAAACATTTGTTGAATTGACCAAATCTGAAATGAATTGGCTAAATGAGATAAATGGGCCTAGAAGACAATCTCAGAAACAAAAGAGATGAATGAAGGTTGACTACCACAAATATTGAGAGAAATTGATAAGGGGGGTGTTTGTGTGTGCGTGTGTGTACATACATATATACACATGCAGATGATAGATAGATAGATAGATAGATAGATAGATAGATAGATAGATAGATAGATAGATAGATAGATCTATATACAAATACATCATTTTTATTTTTGGTCTGAATATTAGGGAAAGATGGCATTTTGAACCTGAGATCTCTCTAGAGGGCATTAATGAAATCAGGAAGCTGAAGAATGCAATAACCTTAGAATCACAGATTTAGAACTAAAAGGATCTTGGAGACCATCTACTCCTGCCCATTTACTTTATAGATGAGGAAACAGAGATTTGTTTGTTTCTGCTTTTTGGAGGGCAATTGGGGTTAAGTGACTTGCCCAAGGTCACATGGCTAGTTTTTGTGTTAAGTGTCTGAGGTCACATTGGAATTCAGGTCCTCCTGACTCTGAGGCCGGTGCTCTATTCACTGTGCCACCTTGCCTCCCCAGAAACTGAGGTTTCAAGGGAGGTTCCATAAGTTGTTGAAAGTCTCTGGGCGGGGGGCTGGAGGGAGGAACAGGGCAGAAAGGGAAGGCAGCTCCTAGACCACAAAAGACAGTGTGGGTTAGGCAGGGGGAAGCGGTGAAGAGCCACTCTCCTCTGGAGCATGCCACCCTTCAGCCTTGTCTGGATCAGATCACTTTAATTGAGGGGCCAGTAGCTGCTCTTGAGCAGGCAGTTTACAAGTTGGATGCATATTCAAAGAAACTAGAAGCAAAGTACAGGAAGCTAGAAAGGCGATGAAAGAATTCTTTAGCACAGACTTAAATTACAAGAATGTTTTATAAGAAATATGTGGGATGGAACTTTATTGATAGGCTTCAGTTCCCAAAAGGGAGCGGTGCTGCTGACCCAAGGAGAATCCCAGCCCCGCTCCTGGCTAGATGTGTAACTGGCCAACCCCCCCCCTTTTCCTCAACCTGTCCCCCTGGAACATTATCTTAGCG
>NW_027186304.1:59030311-59060733 GCF_028583685.1 Petaurus breviceps papuanus
CCCCGCTCCTGTCTAGCTGTGTAACTGGCCAGCCCCCCCCCTTTTCCTCAACCTGTCCCCCTGGAACATTATCTTAGCGTGTGCTTCCTTGTGTGCCTGTAATGGGAATGTAAATTTTGAAGATCTTTCCTGCCCCTAGGCTAAAGTGCACCTAAAGCCTGGGGTGGGAGGCTTGTTTTTCAGTAGATACTTCTTGATTGGCCAGTGAGTCAATAAGGTTGTTACATTCTCTGAGCCAGGAGAAGGCTATATAAGCCCTGATGTATAGCTTTGTTTTGGGTCTCACTCTGAGAAGTGTTCTGTGATTTGATATGGATTCTGGGAAGCCATTGTCCAGAGCCCCCCAGCTTTGAAAAACCCAGATGTTGAAACCCAGATGTTGATTTGGTATGGATGTAATGGTTGGATAGTTTGGAAAGCTGTTTACTTGATCTGTTTCTGTCTTGATAATTCTGTCTGTATACTTTGAATTTCAGGGTGCTGACCTTTTTCCCCTGAACGAGGTAAACGATATATGTTTGATTAAAGTGAGCTTGTTAACCCATTTTGAGTTGCTTTCCTTTATCAAAGCAGATCCAAGAACCTTTATTGGCAGCAAACCCTGAGGACACTTGGGGTGCTTGCTGCTACTAAATGGCATCACGAACAGGATCTGCAGAATAAAAGGAAAATATGGGGACTGGGATAATCGTTTGTTTCCCAGATGTGTTAGCTGTGCCTCTGTGGAGCCGTGGAGCAGGAGAGAAGAATAGCCTTCATGCAGACTTCGCTGAGCTGAGAGCAGGAATGGTGAGCTGCCTGCATGGGGCATAGGCAGAAGCCAGGAGCAGCTGCCACCTGCGGGAGGAGAAGGAACCCAGGAGTTAAGAATTCAGCCACAGGAAAAGATTAGAACTGAGCAGCAAAGGAGGGGCACTGAATGTGTTTCCTGGCTGCATCCCACAGTTTGGGACCCAGGGAGAGGATGGACTTGTGACTACGGTGGGTGGGATGAAGTGCCTTGGACCCCCAAGGACCCCACCTTGTTGGTTTTGTTGCCCAACCCCCTCTCTGTACTTGGGAGCAGGGGCTGGAGCTGTGTGAGGGGAAGGACACCCCCCTCCTCTCAAGAGAACTTTATTTGGACTCTTGTTTTGAATTGAAGTGATAATGCAAAGTACTTTGTGTTTGTTTAAGGCCCAGTGGCCACTTTGGTAACTTCAGTTATATGTCTTGCAAATGTGACCTATGATTGTTAATGCTAATTCAAAAGTAAATTGTCTATGCTATGGGCATGAAAGATCTTGGGGCCGAATGTAATGGGAATGTAAATTTTTAAGATCTTTTCTGCCCCTAGGCTAAAGTGCACCTGAAGCCTGGGGTGGGAGGCTTGTTTTTCAGTAGATACTTCTTGATTGGCCAGTGAGTCAATAAAGTTGTTACATTCTCTGAGCCGGGAGAAGGCTATATAAGCCCTGATGTATAGCTTTGTTTTGGGGCTCACTCTGAGATGTGTTCTGTGATTTGATATGGATTCTGGGAAGCTGTTGTCCAGAGCCCTCCCCCCCCCACTTTAAAAAACCCAGATGTTGCCACCCAAATGTTGATTTGGTATGGATGTAATGGTTGGACAGTTTGGAAAGCTGTCTACTTGATCTGTTTCTGTCTTGATAATTCTGCCTGTATACTTTGATGTTCAGGTGCTGACCTTTTTCCCCTGAACAAGGTAAACGATATATGTTTGATTAAAGTAAGCTTGTTAACCCATTTTGAGTTGCTTTCCTTTATCAAAGCAGATCCAAGAACCTGTATTGGCAGCAAACCCTGAGGACGCTTGGGGTGCTTGCTGCTACAGTGCCCTGGACCCAGGCTCAGAAATCAGGATCAACCCTGTCTGGAGCAGACACAGATGAGAGGCTCTAGGCTCCCTGTCTCCTCCCTTGCCCCCCCGCCCATAACCTGTTCTTCAGCTTAAATAATAAATGCCAACATATGAAAAAAAAGTCACCCAGAAAGCAATAGAGCCAAGACAGAGTCAGTGTTTTAGAGTTTCACATAATCAGATCTCTTTGTTCCAAGTGAAGGTCCAGTGGTGGCAATAATGGATGCAGCGAGCAGCATAAAATGGGGGAGGGGGGGCGTTGTTTGAATCATGCCCAGATCACGTAACATGGAGGCCCAAAAGGCACCAAGGGACAACCAGAAGATGCAGAGGATAGAGCACTGGGCATCAAGTGAAGAAGACCAATGCTTAAATCCAGCCTCAGACATTTACTAGCTGTGTGATCCTGGGCAAGTCACTTAACCTATATTTATGTCAGTTTCCTCATCTGTAAAATGAGGATATCAATAATACCTACTGGTTGTTGTGAGGACCAAACAAGATAACGGTCATAAGGAGCTTAGCATAGTATCTGGCACATAGTAAGCATTATATAAATTTTAGCTGTTGCTATTGTGATCATTCCCTGTATTCCCCTTCCACTAAGATGCAGGTAATTGTTTGGATGCATAGGTGGAACAGGTTCTTTATAACTGCCAGATTGGGATTTATAACTGCTCTCTCTCCTGCTGTGTCCAAAAGGTAAAGGTCATAGTTCACCCACATTACAAGTGCCATGAAATGAACAAGAAAAGGTGAAAAGGGACTTTCTTCCACAGCTATTCCTTTTGCCCCGCAGCTCCAAGAAAGGGCCCGGTGTTCCTATTTCTGTTCTGTTCTGTCATCAATTTCAGGTACAAGTGGCAATAGCAACTGGACTCAGGAGGTCAAGTCAAATCTCAGAGCCTGCATTCCAGGTGGGATGTTGCACCAAACCTGCCAGAGAAGCCCTGACAAACCAGAGTGTCTAGTACTCCAGGCCAAGTAAGGCTTTGGACTTGAACATGGTACTGTGTTATATCTGAATTGAGCCAATCTATGAATCTAATACCCCACATATTTTTGAAGTAAGTTGTATATTTGTTAAGTATACATTTGAAGTAAATATTTCTTTGTAAAATACAATTGTTAGTGGTTAAATGAAATAGGGGGACACTATTAATGCAAACTAGAGCCATTAGCAAAGAACCTAGAGAAAACCAATCATCTGAATGGTACTGAAGAACCCCGACACAGGCGAAAAATATGACATTCCCAGCCTTCAGGAAGTACAGGCCAGGATAATCAGTGTTACAATTAGAGATGAGAGCAATGCAAAATTTCTTTTAAAAAATCCAAAAAAGGAACAGTAAAACATCTTTTTTTAAAAAATTTGTTTACTATTAGTTTATAACATTCAGTTCCACAAGTTTTGAGTTCAAATTTTCTTCCCCCATCTATGGTGGCATGCAACCTGATATAGGTTCTATATATACCTTCACATTAAACATTAGTCAAGTTGCAAATAAGAATTAGAACCAATGGAATGAATAACGAGAAAGAAGAAAACAAATCAAAACTTTTTTTTCTTTCCTGCTGCTTGAATCCAATTTATTCCAACCACTTCACCTACCAAATTAAAGAAAACTCAGATTTCAGAAATATCTCTTTCTAGATTCAAGGAGAAAAAAAATTCAATCTTTGAAATTAGACATTTATTCTCTACTAATTGTATATGTGGTCTAGGCTTAATGAAACTTGTGGGTTCACTATCTCTGTACCTTCACCAAAGAAAGGGAAGCTTTATTTTTTTTAATTACTGAACTAACATAAGTTAAACTATTTAAATAAAGGCTTCCTCTTTCTCAGGGTTAATAAGTGAAGACAGGGTCCCTGCTATTGGTCCCCAAACACCTGCAGTAATTCCCTTCATGATCTGGTGTAATATCAAACACTTTAAACATAAAGTTCAAGAACAATCTGTTCGTCCTGATCTCTGGAAAAAGCTTAATGGCACTGTCAGCTAAACTGACTAGAAAGTCATAAAACAAACCAATAGAACAAAATGTGTGTTGAGAAGGGAAAAGTTTAAATTGGAAATATTTTCAAGTACAAAAAGATGACTGGCATATTGCCTAGTGTAATTTATGTAAAAGCTGTACCCTGCTTAAAAATAAAATAAAACACGCACTATCTCAGAAAATCTTGCAGAAGTAGAACATATGGGTCTTCCTTTGGAAGCTAGGGAGTGAACATATTACAATTTGTCATATGGGAGTATTATTTTATATTTGTAATCCATCATTTATTTAATTTAGGTCTTCACTAAAATCCTACTCTATTCTCTTAATAGGATGCATAAGTCAGTTCATGCTCTCAAAGGTTATTCCAATTGAGAGTAAGTTCTGAAAGGTCCTCCCAAAAAGGAAAAGATTCAAGTATGGCCTGAGGAACGGATTACCTATTGTAAGGGTTATAGGATTTAAAGATCTTCCATGCCCCATTGGACTTGCTGACGTAGCAGGAAGGGGCGGAGCAAGAGGAAGCAGAAGCCAAACTAGAGTTCCTGCGGTGGCTGGTGGTGGTGGCGACGGTGCAGCAGCAGCAGAGGCAGCGGCAGCGCGAAGCCCTTTTTGAGTTAGCCAGAATTTCTGCTAAGGACTCCTGCTGAGGACTGCCAGGGGCCGGAGCTGCTGGGAGCGCACTTCCAGGACGCCGGGTGGTTGCTGTGAGTGGGGAGAGGAGGACCTTTGCCTGAGGTAGCCTGTTCTGTTTTAAAGGCTTGAAAATGTGGGTGCTTTCTACTTTATCTACCTGTGCCAATGTCATAACTACTCTGATGGCTTTCACTTTCTGGTTTTGGGACTCAGTCTATTGGTATCTTAATAAATTTTCTAGTTTATTCCCCCATATGGCAAGCATGATGTATTTTGTGATGGATAATTATATCAGCATATCTGTAATCTCCATAGGCATTGTGAATATGGCATTGCTGATACACCTATCTGCTATCTACAGATCATACTTAGTTCAGGCAAATACAATACCAGTTTTAGCAAAACTCAGTCATTCCTCAGCAATGGCAACAGAATAATGGTTAGGCCTACAAAAACACTTTGTCCCAGCATGGGGCAGCAAAATTCAGAACCCAGTAATGGTGGCTTTCCTGTTCTGCTACATGGGAGTTGAACCTGGAAGAGTCAGCGGCTCATTTTGTTAGTGAGTGGACTGATGTAAATCAGGCCCAGCACTGAATTCTAACTCTGTACTGCAGATGATTTGTCTCATTCTTTGTCTTTTCTAGCACCTAGCTGAGAATGCTGGAACATACTAGGCACTCGATACATGCTTATTGGTTGATAGATTGATTGTGCCAGTCATTCCTTATTCATTTACCTTTACTTATATGAATTTTTAAGCCAAAATCTATTCAGTCATTAGGAAACATACTTAGGAGTCACTACAGTGTTAGTGGATTTTATGCAATCAGAACAATGTCATCTGCAAACAGGAACATAGAGAGAACCTCACTATCCATTGGGAATTCATCCTCTATTTGAACATTTGCCAGACATCTAACATGATGGTAATGTAATAGGGTGAATCACCCATGTGACAAACACTGAAGGAGCCATTCCGAATACAATAGAAACTGTATGAACATTTTGTGACTGGGAACAGATTTTTTTTTCCACTGCTTGTAGAGTTTGAATGGTCTATGTGTACCTCACAGAGGTAATGTCTAAGGGAGTGCCCCTTAAGCCATTTGAGCTCCAACTAGACTTTAGATTTGGCCTTTTCATTTGTTATTTTCCATCATAGGTGCAGGGAACATATAAGGAGCCATTCATGACTCAGAAGTCAAGGAATCCAGAATGAATGTTGCAGTCAATCTATCAACAACACCCTAAGGATCACATGTCTGGCCTGAGCCCAACAGAAAGCAGCAGTGGGCTTGAACTTGATGAACTAAAGCTATATGGGCCCTGAGCTAAACTGTCAATCTAATCCTTCTCTCCCCAGAGACTAAGGTGGTGCGGGGTAGGATTATTCCCCCAGATAAGGTGGGGGGGGGCGATATTTGTATGTTTATGATTGCTATGAAGTTGAAGTAATTAACCTTTGTAAACTCTGATCTGATTCTTAGGGGCTAAGTGAAACCTGAATGCTAGTCACTGGACCCCAAAATTGAGGAGGGGAAAAAGAACACAACTGGTGAGATTCAAGCCAATAATAACAGAAAAAAAAATCCACAAACACCACAGGGTACCATGGAAAACCTTGGAGGAGAAAGGGCTAGGGCAAAATATAATAAGTCTAGACCTGAATGAGTGTCAGAGTCAGATGTGTTTCAGCAGCAAACATCTCCAATCAAGAAGTAAAATGAACCAAAAAAAAAACCTCCCAAAACTATTAAGCACTCCCTCTGTGCTTTCCCTGGGAAAGGCCTCTTGCAGAAGAAAAGATGTGAGTTGAATTTTGGAGAAAGCTAGGGAATCTAATATGAAGAGGTAGGAGGGAGAACATTCACAGAATATTATGGAGACAGAAAGTGGAGTGTCATGTGCAAAGAAAAGCCAGTAAACCAGAGTAGCTAGTTCACAGAGTACATGGAAGGGAATAAAATATAACATAGGAAAGGTAGAAAGGTACTATGTGATAAAGAGGCTTAAATTCCAAACTACGTATTTAAATTTGGAGATTTGAAGATAAAAGTGAGTGACTGAAGTACATTAAATAGAGGGGTGATATAGTGATTCCAATGCATTAGAAAAATCCTTTTGGAAGAAGAGTAGAGGACTGAGGACAGTGGGGAGAGGTGAGCCAGGGAGATCAATTAAAAGTCTACTTCAAATAAACCAACTGGAGGTATTAATAACCTGAACGTGGAGGTTAGCAGTGTGAATGGAGAAAAGGAGATCTACACAGGATGTTGTGAAGTTGGAAATGACAAGATTTGACAAGAGATTGGATATGTGGGTCAAGTGTGAAGTCAGGAATGAAACCAAGATCATGTGCCTGGTTAGCTTGGAGGATGGTGATGTCCTCAACAGTAATAGGAAGAAAAACAAAACAAAACAAAAAACAGTAATAGGAAGTTAGAAGCAGAGAGGAAGAAAGATGATGATGGTAGAATCAACAGAAGGGTTTGTGTTTATTTTGAAAGATTGGGGAGACATGAACATACAGACAGCAGGGAAGGAATTACAAGATAGAATGAGTTTCCCTGTTTTGTATCTTCCTCGATATTAATAGTCAAAGGTTCAAAATAATGTCAAAATTATCTCTACTGTTATATCTTTCAAGGAAACTTGAATGATTTTGATTTATACATAGAAGACAGTGTTGGAGAAGAACCTGTTCAGAGTGGCATTTCGCCCTACCAACTAATTGCTTTATTGTTGCCCACTAAGCACAAGGGGATCTTATGTTCTCTTCACCTTTCAGTCAATTATGTGATTTAAGAAAATAATCCTATGGGCAAATTTTTACTGATATTTTCTTCTTTCAATATTTAAGAAATGATGTGATTTCCACCCTTCACAGGCATTGTATAGCCACCCCTCTTTCAGATATGTCAAGAGTTAATCCCTCAAACATCTCAAAATTGTTTTGCCTCTAGAATGGATCTTCTCAGAGTATATTTAGTCTAGTTTATATGAGTTTGTACTATTGCTATGTGCTTATGCAACACATCAAGGACTATGATATGAGTTCCACTATAACTAATAGAGAAAATGACTGTTATAGAAAAACTGACAGATGTTTCCCATTTTTCATCTGTTTTTTTCTTTTTATTTCAGTTTTCTTCTTTAGTGTTTTCTGATTTAATTGAGGACCTCAACAAATTCCCTATTTTTTTTCCTTTTCTGTTTCTCACTGTTTATAAGGCAATATTGCTGATAATGTTCCCCTATCCTCCAATTTAAGATTCTGAAAACTAGTTTGCATCCTGAACTTCCTTTGGTTCCCATATTTGTCCACTTAGCAAGACCACGTATTGGTTAGCTAAGGCAGTCTGTACGGTTTTTGGGTCTCCTTATTGTGGTAATTAATTTATATCAAAGTTCCTTTGGAAATGGTCATAGACTTTTAACAGGTCAATTGTTTCATCCATTTCCCATCTGTTAATGTCAAGATTGTTTAGCAGGTCAGCTTGGAGTTACCTCAATCATATGACAAATCTTCTTTTCATTTTTGTTTTCTTCAATTAGATATTGATTTTTATCCTAGCTTTAAAAAAGTTAGTGGTCTGGCTGAATAAAGACATCTCATTCAGAAACATAACACTTTTCTGTCAGAATATAATCAATATCACTCCTTGTGATGTTATTTGTTGCCTGCCATGCCCACTGTTTCTTTACGCCCTTCTTCTAAAACACAAAAAGAATTAATGAATGATAGATAGGCATAAAGCCTCTTTATTATTGAAAAGATGTTGACTTCTAAACTTTTTATTCCTGAACCATGTTTTCCTTTTTTGCCTTTCTCCCCATCTCCATCTCTCTATTAAGCATATTAATATATTGATTTAATTTAGGAAGGAGTTATTGAGTTCATTCAACTTCTCTACCCTCCTTATTCTCCCTTATTCTCTGCATCAGATATTGGCAGGTAAATTTTCAGTATTATGATGGTGACCTTTCTGAAAATATTTATTGGTTGGCACTGCAATGCAGGATGGCCAGATTTCCATGAAATGATATTTCTTGGTGAATGTAAAATAAAGTAACTCTACCCATTCTTTCATTTGCCACTCCTCAGAGTTACTGTAAATCTGTATCTGTAAATCTTCCATTTAGCTACAACTTCTTCAACTACCTTTGTTTCATGTTTATGGATAATGAAAAGATTGATATGATTCCCTTCCTTCAATCAAATGTTTGTTTATTAGTGACTGGACTAGTAACTCACTTTTACATTACAATAAGTAGAGTGAGTATTTATGGATAGTATTGGGGGTGGGGTGGGAAACTATGTCATTCCTAGCAATCCCTACCCCCCTTTTCCACTACTCTACCAATGCTACTATAGAAGAAATGACTTGCATAGCCTGGGAACCATTTTATATGCTTTTCTTTTTTCCACATTTTTTCATAATTCTTCACCATGTGTCCAGTCTACTGGTGATAATCCCCTACATACATTAGCTGACTTATTCTTGAGAGCAGTCATAATTGCATGTTTGGACCATAAAGATCATAACAGAGCTTGTGCTTTGCTGACAAAAACTTCAAAAACCCCGGGTCACCTCTGCACCACAGTTATGCATCACAGTAGAATGCCATGGAGTAAGTACCATGATAAGTCTCATAAAATTTCATTTTATAATTCTAACAGTGATGTCTCCAAGTAACTCATGCCAACTCATGTCTCTCTAGCCATCGTGCAGAACTGAGGCCATAGAAGGTCTACTTGGAGAATTTTGTGAAATTAGATAATGGCATTTTCAGGTCATGACCTTTTCATTAAATAAAACTTCCATTTTTCATCAGACTGAAAAGAATTATGATGAGTGGTTAAAATATGTCAGGTAGAGGGATAATTATGAATTGTTTATAATGCATAGCATCCACAGAACTTGTAAGAACATAATTGGTAAGTTTTTATTCTCAACACAGTAGGTCAAATGGATGACTCTGAATCTCATTAAAGCAATCAAGGGGTACTTAGAAACATCATTTACTGTATTCAGCCTGTGAGGAGAATTTTTACAGCATCTTCTGAATTGCCAGTTGCCTATATAACAAAGTATGGTAGAGTTGGCCTTCCATCATTAGGCCCTGTGTTTAAGTCTTGGCTTCCCATTCACTTAGACTTCCAAAACCTCTATTTCCTCATTCCCAAACTAAGCATATTCTTTATACTACTCATCTCACTGGGTTATTATAAAGAAAGTGCTTTATAAAACACTATATAAGTAGGAAGTGTATTATTAATGTAGCCTATCTGGGGTCTTCCTGAAATCAAGAGACTCCAAGGGATAGAAAGATACGTGGACAGGTAAATATCAAAGACTGAAGGGAAGGAAGGAGAGGAAGAAAAGTGAAGAGGCAGAGTAGTGCATGTCATGGGTGAGGTAGCGATAACTCTGCAGCTTTCACACCTTTTCTTTCACTGAAGGCATATCGCTATGGAAACAATCTTAGAGATTCTTTTTCAGTTTTTCTGAGCAATTGTATGGACAAGGTAACCCTACAGAGATGAGGGATTTGAAATGAGGGTTGCTATGTGTGGTGGAGGGAATTTCTGAAGAGATGAAACCTTGAATTTTTCAAATTGTCAAAATCTAAACCAAAGGAATTCTTTTGATTCCTTGAATATTTTAATAATGCATTATCAATTCTCCTCATTTCTCTCCTTACCAAGTCTTAACTACATAAACAACCACTTAAATAATGCCTTTCCTTCTGCCTTTAGAGGTCTGACTATTAATTCTGAACTCCTCTAGCCCAGAAATTATGACCCCTTGGTCACCACAGTAATGGCTTAAACTCCTCTTTTTGCAACCACCACTATTCCTAGTTGTTTCTTCTGTGGCCTAATAGGAAAAAAAAAAACAAACGTGTCTTTCAGATACTTTTGAAAATTTGAATCATCTTGAATAATCAAGATTTGAATTATCAATCAGTTATCATGATACTTTCCTTCCTCCTACACTGAGTCTTCTCTAAGCTAAATATCTCCAGAACCTTCCACATTTGGAAAAGGTGTGATCAGATTATTGTATCATCTTACAGTCTCCCAGGGTTATAGGATCAGATGTCTCTTTATAAATCATTTGGTGCTCTTTACTGACTGAGGAACAATACATATTGAGCCAATTCAAAACTGGCTTCCCATGCATCACAATGTCAGACTTTGATATACTGGAAGAATGGAATTGCATCTGAATTTCTGGGTCTGAGGTGCATTAGAATCAGAGTAAACATCACCCAATTTAAATCCATCGAATTACTCTAATGCAGGTTGTCCTTTAGGACCCAACTAACTCAGCCATCTCTAGTGATTAGTGCAGGGAAGCTAAACACATTTTCCATTTGAAATCTAGCAATTTTGATTAATTCTTCAGTGATTGCTGAGGCAAAGGCGGGGGGGGGAGGGAAGAACAAGCACACATTTATTAAGCACCTTCTTCATGTCAGGCACCAAGGTTTGGTTTGGTTTTGGTTTTGTTCTTGTTTTCACAAATAACTCACTTGATCCTTATGACAATCCCGTGTGGTAGATGCTATTATTATGCCCAGTTTATAGTTAAGTAGCATGAAATAGATAGAATAGAGGTGAAGTAACTTGCCCAGGGTCAAAAAGCTAGTAAGTGAACTCAGGTTTCCCTCAGGCCCAGTGTTCTATCCATTGCACCACCCATCTGCCTCTAGCCTGGACCCTCCTTAAGAATGAGAGGAAAGGACCCTAGAATTAAATTCTGGAGCAACCAATCAGTGCTCTCAGACTGACCTCAGATAAATAGTATTCTGCCTATTTTTTTTCCTTATACATAGTAGGTACTCTATTATTATAAAAAGAATAAATGAAAGAATTAATGCTAAATTATTTAAAAAGAAATGAACCACATGCCCCCTGACTTTATAAAAGCAGAATCTAAATGTTGCTTATTTCACTCTGGTAATTTTAAGCTTCCAAAAATTTTAGGGGAAAAATTCCCCTAAAAGAACTTAGCAAAGTAAATCAAACTTATGTGTTTTGAATTTGAAAATGTTGATGTCTTAGAATTTTATTACAGCTTAACTTATTTGAAGCTATACAGCTGGATGACCCAATATAATTATTGGCATATATTTTTTAATTCAAATTTTTCCATCAGCTTTTTTTTCTTTCTATTGTTGGCACATTGTTTTTTAAGGAAGTGATTGAGTGATCTTATGGGAGTTGCTACTAAGGGAACATCATGACTTCCATATAAACTAAATTATTTTTACCCTTCAAAATGAGATTTTCTAGGACAGCCTTTTGGGTGCCTGGGGGAAAGAAAGAAGAAAAAAATTTAATTTGGAAAGCACTATTGCTGATGTTTATAAATTTGAAATATTTAACTGGATCAAAACTCATAATAGATATGTTATCTAACACATCTGTTACCAGAAGAACATCTTTAGTTCTCTCATCTTTCTATATGACAATAAGAATAGTTGAATTGCTTATTTCACAAGGTTTCTATAAGTAAAGCGCTTTGTAAACTTTAACTTCTATATAAATGTTATTTTAACTTTTTAAAAGACCCAAAATATTACTTTTTTTATAATAATGAATTTCATTGTACTTTCCTGTGTAGCTGTAAGTGGTTTCTCCATGTAATAAAAGAGATACAGCTATAAATTCTCTGGCTCTCCTAAGTGGTATTTAACAATTCCTTTGTGCCATGATGAAGGGAGGTTTCCAGCCATTATTTTTCTTGCTACCATAAATAACCATGTAAATACTTGTTATTTCTCAATGTGACCTATATGCTACTTAGCTGACTGGAAGCAATACAACACATATACAAGCAATACAATACAATAACAAAAAATACTAGGCAATAAATGCTGAACTTCAGAGCCTTCTGAGAAGAGCCAGAATTTGTGTGAGGCAAATTAGGATTTGTCCCAGGGATCCAACATCCTAGGAGTCATGTGCTTCTGCTCTACAGAGACCATTGTCTCACTTTGTGGTTTTCTGTCAGCTTTCACTGCCATATAGTTTAATCACCTACAAGTTATCATTCTCAGAGATTCATTGCTATGACATTGTTCTCCAGGGCAAATCTTCACATTCAACTTCAGTCAGACTTTTCTCTCAAGGTCGGACTCTAACCATAACTGTTTTCACTTCTGCACTTGTGATATCTCATTCCATCCTGCTACCCATCCCACTTCCTCCCAACTATTTTTGACCCAACTGAAAAAATATTCCTAGTTATGGCTCTGTGTCTGATTCAGGTAAAAGTGTTTCCTAGAATAAACTATATTTATTAAGAAATAAGGAAGAGGGGTGGCCAGGTGGCACAGTGAGTAAGAGCGCTAGCCCCAGCATGAGGAGATCCGGGATCGGTTCTGGTCTCAGATACTTGGCACTCACACAAAAAATAACTGGCCGTGTAACTTTGAGCAAGTTACTTAACCCCAATTGGTTAAAAAAAGAAAGAAAGAAGGAAGAGAGAATTCTGGGAATATGGCAGAGTAGGTCAGAAAATTCCAACCTCTCCTGGTTTTCCCCCACAAAAGAGATAAAACAGCACCTTAGGATGAACAAAATGCAGGTAAAAATAAATAAGAATAGGGGCACGACAGGGGTCTTCCTAGGACAATTTGATATCAGAAGAAAAATTCCAGGGTGATATCTTGTCCTTGTAAAGAGGGAACACCTCCAGGCTAAGGTCTACAACAAGCAACAAGCCCTGGGGTTAGTTGGTTTGAGAGGCTGCCTCAGTTTCAGGCACAGGAACTTTTACCTCCCTCCTCATGGCACCCTGTCCCCATTGAGAAGAGCATACTTCCTAGGAGTACAGAAGCAGTGGGTCAGGAAGCCCCTGGCTGTGGGCATTTGCAGGAAGTTAGAGGTTTGATTTTGGTTCCAGGCCAGAGGGGAGAACTGAAAATCTGGGGCAAGAGGCACCATTTCCTATACCCCAGGGTTAGAGGTGATTATAAAAATTAAGCCATTACTGCAAAAAAGCACAGGCAAAGGAGACATCCAACCATAGAAAGCTATTATGGGAATACAGAAGACCAGGGTTCACCTTCAGAGAAAACAAGATTAAAGTAAGTAAAGAAGACCCCAAAGAATAATGTCAAATGGTCACCTGCCCAAAAAGAATTCATATAAGATCTTTAAAAAGACTTTAAAAATCAAATGACAGATGGATAAAAAACTAAAATAAATAAATAAATGGATGAAGAAATAAAATAAAAAGAATAATCTAGTAAAACAAGAAGATTATGGAAGGAAAGTCAATCAATTAGAAAAGGAGATCCAGAATCTTCAGGAAGAAAATGACAGCTTGATAACTAGAATCGGGCAAGGAGATGCCAGGGAAATTATAAGAGATCAAGAAATAATTAAAGAAAATATGAATAAGGAAAAAATGGAAGAAAAAGTGAAGCATCTTGTGAGAAAACAACAGATTTGGAGAACAGATCAAGAAAATATAAAAACAATCAGAATAATGATAATAATCATCAAGCTAAAAATCACGATCAAAAAGGAATCTTGATACAATAATACAAAAAATAATTAAATAAAACTGTCCTGAAGCATTAGAACAAGGTATGTGGGGGCGCAGGGGGAGTAGATATAGGAAAAAAAAATCTATCAGTCACCACTTAAATGAGATTTTATGAGGAAAACTCATAGGAATATCATAGTCAAATTCTGAAACCCCAGTTTGAGGATAAAATATTAAAAGTAATAAGAATATAACAATTTAATTATGGTGGTGCTACAATTAGAATTACAGAAGAACTAGCAGCAGAAACATTGAATGACTTCATGTCTTGGAACACTATATATCAACAGAGCAAAAGAACTGTGACTCCAACCAAAAATATCACACCAAGCAAAGTTAAGCATAAGCCTGAATGGAAAAAAATGGACATTTGATCAACTCTCAGATTTTCAAGACTTTGTTAAAAAAAAAGAAAACCTGAATGTAATAGAAGATTTGACATACAAGAGCCAAGAGAAATATAAGGTACATATAAAAGATTGATTATAAGGGATTCAATAAGGACAGATCGTTAACTTTTTATATATGTGCAATGTAAAATGTATGTCTAAGATTCTTATTACTAATTGAATAGCTCATAAGAGATTGTGGTAAACCTGAGGATTGTGTGAATTTCAAAAGTAAAACCATTTAGCAACAGCTAAAAAGTGTAATTATTTTAGACAAATTAGGTAAAAGAGGAAGAATCAATACAGAGGAATTAAATGGGGGAGGGGGCTGGTAGTTCTGGTAACCTTTCATCGGGAATGGGTGTAGGAGGGAACAATACATATATATTTAGAAGGGTATGAAAGTCTTCTAAATTCAGGAGAAGTAAAATAGTAGGGGCATAGGGAGGGGGGAGGTGTCAAGGGAGGGATCTTTAGAGGGCAGGGCAAGGGAACAGGTAAAAGGGTGTTTAGATTTATGGGAATGGGAGGACAGGGGAGGGATCCTTGGAGGGGGTCAGAAAGTAATAGGTGGGAAAGGTAACAAGTAAAAATAAAGTAGAGGATGCAGGAGGGATAGAAAACAAGAGATATCCACAAACATAAAAACAAAATCAGGAGTAGAATTTGTTTGGGAAAGTTTATGTCTATATATGCATGTATATATGGATATGCATATGGATATATCTATAGCTACAGAGAAACATATCTAAACTTCATTGTAGCCTTCTGGGTGGGGTGGGAGGGAGGAGAAATAAAAGAACAAAGTAAAAAAGTGGACAGCAGAGAACAAAAGAAAATTTACAAGGAACTAAAGAAAAGATGGATAATTGTCAACACAACATGTATTATTTATCATACAGGCTTTCTTGAAATGAAAATTTATTGTAAATATTTCAAATCCTCTCTTATATTATTCTATGCATATGACATATTTTCTCACTTACTATGTATTTAAGTTCTAGTATTTCAGTTTATGATAGGTTTTTGTTTCTTTTCTCTATTTGGTATTTGTGTTCTGGTGTTTGAGTCTAAAATAAAATTTATTTAAAAAAAATTAATAATATATGTGATGACCAACTTTAATAGACTGGACTCTTCTCAGCAATGCAGTGATATAGGTCAACCCCAAAAGACTCATGATGGAGAGAAATGTGTGCATCCAGAGAAAGAACTAGAAAGAACTGAGTTTATATCCAGATGGAAGCAAAATACCTGATCTTTCGCCTTTTCTTGTTTGGTTTTATGTCCTCGTTACCATTTTTCATTCATTTGATACAATCCATCTTTATAACCTGACTAATGTATAATGTGAAAGTATTTACAGATCCTATGCTTGACTATATGCCACCATGGCGGGGGGAGGGGGGAGGAAGGGGAACAAAATGTGAAATTCAAGGAATTGTGGAATGGAATCCTGTAAACTAAAAGTAAACAAATAAATTTTTAAAAAATTAATCATAAAAATGAAGAAGAACCTCTTAGTAATTCTCTCTTAAGTTATTTTCTCCAAAGGCAAACCAAGTCATTTGATGATCAGAACATATTTAAGAGTCAAGTTGAAATGACAGACTCAGTAGAAGTTGCTGAGGGTTACAAGGCTAATATTGTTCAAAGACAAGAATACTTAGCTGACGGTGACATCCTTCCACATTGGTGTCCTCCTCCATGACTTTTATACCTATATGTCCACTGTCGTCATTTGTTTCTGCACCTCTTCACAGATGAAAGCAGCCGCCATCCTCCATTGAAGTTATTTTTGCCATCCTGCACTGTTAATCCTGTACCTCATACTATTGGTGGCTCTCAGATGTCACTCATCCTAGCTGCCCACCCAGGTCCTTTTCTTTAATATTTTGAACCCTCCTTCATTGCTCCGCCTTCAACTTCACAGAACTTTAAGTTTGAGCTGTCAAAGGGCCGCACCTCAGGACCTAGAGGGCCACATGTGGCCTTGAGACCACAGGTTCCCCACCCCTACTTTAGGTTATTACCCCTATTTTAGCAGTCTTCCAGAGGAACCCCTATTCCTGTTTGACCTTATATAAGAGTTCAGCAAGAGATCAAGAATTTGCCTCCCCTAAAAATGAACAAACTAGGAATTTCAGAAGTTTATATTTTGCAACCCCTAGATGAAGTAACAGGCTTAGAGAATTTACGCAACTCACTGAAGGTCATACAGGTAGCAAGTGGTAGACCTCTGATTTAAATTCAATTCCAATAACTCTAAATTCAGCATCATTTCCTGTGTTCCATGCTGCCTTTCTTCTTCCTCATTAATATTAAGTTGGCTTTGTGTGACATCACAGTTTGATATCTTGTTTCTCTCAATTTGGGGCAATTTACCTCACTTTAGCATTAGTACCTTGAATGGGCCTAGTAGGGATTTGAGAAAGAACCTCGATCTTCCTAAATATCTCTCAGTTTTGCTTGTGACTCCTAGGGCAACTGTAAAGTTATTCAAATTACTAAGAACTGTTTCTTGAAGAAACTGTTTCTTTCTGCCACTCCCCTTTCCCAGAATGACTGGACATCAGGGAGAGAAACAATTGTAATTCCTATCACATATATTTAGTGCTTTTGATGTAGGGAAATGTTTATTAGATGTTACTGAAAGTGCAGCTGGGCATGATGGTGCATGATTATAAAACCTGCTACTGGAAAGGCGGGGCCTGGTGGATTTCCTGAGGTCAGGATTTTTGAATTGTAGTAGCTTAATCTAATTGGTTCTCTGCATTAAATCCTTTGTCAACATAGTGAACCTTCAGGAGTGGAGAACAAATAGGCTGTAAAAAAAGTGAACTGGCCCAGGTTCTAAATATAATATTTACAATAAATAATTGTATATTATTTACATGTATATAAATAAAAAAACAAAAAAATACAGTAAATATTAATTACCAAAAAATATATACAATAAATAAATATTTACAATAAAACCTCCACAATGATGGGAGGAGAGAAAAAGGAAGAAAGAAAAAGAGAGAGGGAGGGAGGAAAGGAGGAAGGAAAGAGAGGAAAGGTAAGGGAGAGGAAGGAAAGGAGGGGGAAAGAGGGTGGAAGGAATTGGGGAGGACCGAGCAGGGAAGGAAGGAATAAGAGGGAAGATGTGAAGGAAAATAGGAGGGAAAGAGAAGAAGGAAGGGACAGAAAGAAGAAAAGAAGGGAAGGAAGGAGGAAAGGATGGAGAGAGGGAAGAAGAGAGGGAGGGAGGGACAAAATACCATTTAAAAAAAAAACAGAAAAGTTAACATCAATGTTCTTCCATTGATATTGCTCAGCTGGGAATCAGGTTAAATCCCATTTTCTAAAGATGCAAAATGGCAGGTGACCTAAAAGGCCCCAGGCACATGGGCAGTGTGAGAACTGCAGCAAATTACCAATGATTATTTTTCTGAGTGAACTCTCATAAAAGGTATCATCAAAGACCTGAATGATAAGAAGGGAATTTGGGGTCAAGTTGCAACAGTTAGATCTGTATCAAGATCTTCACTGATTGCTATAAAATGTTAAAAGATTTAGGGAGAAAAAGGCCTTTCCTTCATTGCATTGATCCTACATTGAGGATTCATGGGAGAATATGGAAATAATGAGAGGCATGAATAGCTTTTCATTTTTGTCCAGTAGAAAATGTACCTACATGGATAAGATCATAAACTCTGCACAAAATTAAAGCTTCTAATGGAATATTCTATGCTCCATAAATATTCTACTGCTATGTTATATGCTCCATAAAATCAGGCATCATGTTTTATGTAAGGTTTGCATTCCATCTAGTGACTAACATCTTCTTCAGTGAGACATCAAATTTTAGGAGAGGAAGTGGCCTTAGAAGTCATCTAAGCTACCTTTATTTGCACAGATTAAGAAACTGAGGCATTGGGAGTTAAACTGACTTGACCACACAGCAATATAATAGCAGAAATTGATCCCTGGTCTCCTGACTCCCAATCCTGTGTTGTTGAGGAAATCATACCAATTGTGGTGTTCCATGTCTTCCTTCCTAAGAAGCTGGTTAATATATAGGCTTAAGAAGAACAATACTGGGTATCCAACTCTGAACACTTCAATCCCAATTACCTTTCTGACTCCTGCTTTTCAAACATCCCCAAGATACCATGCCAGAATCACAATTTTCTTTTGGGAGTTTGAAGTACTTCTAGATCAATTTGTCATATCTGGAATCCAACCTAAGCTCTGGAGGGTTGTACAAAAACAGCCTGGTTATTGACCAGTGGTGGTCATAGATATTCTGGTTACCTAAAAAAATACAACCACTTCATGCATTCAGATAATTGATAGAAAAGGCTTCCTCTCCTCCACCTTGAAATATTTTTATAATATTGTCAAGTTTCTACTCTTTTGAGTTTATAGCTAGAAGGAATAGTTGATTATAGCTTATTTAGCATCTTTTATTTAAAAACTCCTATTGATTTTTAGAGCAATACAACCATCAGTCATCAAAAACAGTCTAATTGGATCGATGAAGCCAGGAAAGCAGGCCAAGAGCTGTTCAACCTCTGTGACAGGACTCAGTGGCAATCCAGTAGCTCCCTTGTTTGAAGTTGAACAATTTAAATTAAGAAAAGTGGTCTTTTTGCCCATTACCACTTGGAAAGAAATATTTTTCTGACTGGAATATTTTGATAGAACAATGTTCATTTTAGGCGAGCCTAAGATCTTGGAAACAATTTCAGAAAAATTAATAGGGTTTCCTGGAAAGTAAAAAGCATATGATGAACCACAGGGACTATTTATATCTTATGGTCATATACAAAATATCCCACTGAAGTCCCACTTTGCCATTTCACCATGTGTTCATGGCACCCAGCTCCTTAATGGCTATGCAAGTGATAAGCACAAACTCTGGAAGGTCGTAGAAAGATTAAAAAAAGTATCAAGTGCAACACTGAAAGTCGATTATCCTTGTATTTAAGGTCCAGCTTAGCTGAAGAAGGAAATGTTGACCATTAGAAAATTAATGGATTTTTCTAAGCACAGAAACCCACATCAATCTTCTATCTCTGTTGGTGGGGAAACTGCCCACTCGCACAAAATATATGAATTGATACAAGAAAAAGAAATTAAATGAGATGTGACAGCAAACATAGTCTCTACTTTGCATTATTCTGCCAAAATCTTAAACTAAGAGGCAATATTCCTCATAAACTGAACTTTGCATGTTCTAT
The DNA here is from genome assembly GCF_028583685.1 of Petaurus breviceps papuanus. Classification (NCBI taxonomy): domain Eukaryota; kingdom Metazoa; phylum Chordata; class Mammalia; order Diprotodontia; family Petauridae; genus Petaurus; species Petaurus breviceps. Next base: position 59,049,995 of record NW_027186304.1, read on the forward strand.
TAACTGTATCTAGGCAATTCCCTCAAGGAAATCATAATATAGGAAAATGCTAAAAGTTGTTTGTAAAGCCACAATTTTAAAAAATCTGGTAAAATGTGTGTTTGTAATGTGTGTGTGTGTGTGTATGAGAGAGAGAGAGGGGGGGGGGGAGAGAGAGATCACCTTCCCTCCTCCAGAAAATGCTTTGTCATTTTCATATGAATATTATGATATCCCATTTGGGAACAGAGGAGCAGGATATGGTGAGGTATACTGCAGAAATGGGATCAGTCATGTTTTGTTTCCTAATGCTGACTTTTCACTCCTCCAGACTTCCTTGCCTCTGTTGATATCAACAGCATCTTCCCTGACAGACACCTAGAGTCAAACGTTCGGAATTATCTTTAGCTTCATTTTCCCTAAATCTCTCCATTCAATATTTTGATGGATCCCATCAGCTCTCCTTGTTCAATATTTTTCACATCATCCTCTCCTTTCCCTGGCCTCTTTATAGACCCTAATTCTGACCCTTTTTACCTCTTGCTCAAACTATTGTCTCTAGATTAATTTTTCTCATTGCCTTCATTCTCTCTTATCTCCAGTTTCCCAATGACCAGGTCTGGTCACATCTATCCCCTGTTAAAAAATGTTCAGTTATTTCCTCTTGCTTACAGATAAAATGAAAACTACTCATATTGACATTCAAGTCCTGCACTTCCTCTTTCCCCAATCTAGCCCAAAATTTATTTTTCTAACTTATTTTATTTACATTACTCCCTTCCAAGAGCATTAGTTCTGGAATCAAAGAAACTTGGTTTAAATGTTTCCTGTGGTTCCTGCTACATATGTTATCTTGGACAAGTCAGATCATGTCTCTGTGACTTTCCTCATTTGCATAAAGATAATGTTAAACCAGATGAATTCATGGTCCCTTCCAGCTATCAAACCAATATCCTCCTATATTCTTTATGCTAATAGTAATAATAATTTTTATTATTGTTACTCTATGTTCTAGCAATCTTCTAGATATTCCATACAACTCTACCTGTTAGAAGCCTTCTTCCTTCATGAAAACTCTTCCTCCAGCTAAAAAATAATCTTGCCCTGTTGAAATTCTGCTAAAATCTTACCACATTGTGATTCACGTAAGAGCTATTTGTATAAATGTCTCATCACTTTACTAAACTGTAAATTCTCTGAGGGCAATGACTCCATTTTTTTTTCTTTGAACCATATCTCAAGTTTAGAATAATGTACTAGACATTTGGAGACCACATACATTGGACCTAGGTTCAATTCATGATTCTTCCACTTCTACCTATGAAACCTTAGGTATCACACTTCAACTTTCTGAGCATCAGGGTTAGGGTTTGTGTGATGGAGAAGATAATTATCTAGAGCCTAGGACAGTATTGGAATCAGTTACTCAATCAGCACTTAACAAGTACCTACTATGTGCTATGAAATGGTGACACAAAGAAAAGCAAAAGATAAATCAGTCTCTAACCCCAAAGAGATCACGATCTAGGGGGGGAGAAAATATGCAAACTGCCACATAAAAACAGACTTCTCCTCATCCTTCATTGTTGAAACGCACCAATGACATCACAGGGCGATGTCATTACTTGAACATTAATTGGATTTAAGTGAGGCAGAATTGCACAAAGTCATCAGCCTTTGTCTGTGTGACCAAGCTCGAAACACTTCACAGTGCCTGCTTCAGGCCCCTTCATGGGCACTGGAAAAAAAATTTCTCATCTACCCATTCCACCAGGGGAAGTCTTCACATGCTTGGGACAGCCCCCTAACTTACTGATGAGATCAAGGCTTGTTGGTTACCTTCAAACTGGTAAGCCCAGGTGGATGGGGTGTTCAGGAAGGATTAGTACCTCTGGTATGAGGACTTGCTAAGCCCTTTTCAGAGCTGTTTATGATTGTTAGTGTCCACCTGTCATGCTGTGACTCCAAGAAGCTGTAGCATGTATAGTGACCACAGCCTGGTAAAACCATTTCAGCAGACAAAGTGGCTATTTATAAGAAATCACCAAAGAGGGACGGCACTAGAATTAAGAAGAATTAGGAAAGGCTTCTTATAGAAAAGTGATGTTAACAAGAAAGATAATACAGAAAGAAACCCAAATTCAGTCCTTTGGAGGAAAAGTCTTCATATCTACAAAGCCCCTATAGGGAACCAAGTGAACCTAGAGATGACAGTGAACAAATGAAATAGCAGGGCAAAGAGGAGTTCCTGAACAAGGGAATGAAATCATGGGATTGACCATCCTGGGCATGAAGGAGGAGTTCCTGGACAATATTCCCAGAAAAAGAAAGAACCATACTTGTTTTTACAAGTATAATGTATTGCACGAGCTAAAAATAATGATTACTAAAATGTTCGAAAATTGAATACAATCCATGTAAACTCAGAGCTTCAGTTCTAGGAACACAGCTACAATATAGATTAAAAAATAATTGGTTGATACATAGGTTTATTTAAAAAGTCTCTATGCAGAGTATTATGGTATCCAGGAAATAAACAGTAGCTGATTTGACCAGAGACATTAATCCATCCTTAACTAAAATCTTGCATTAGGTCTAAAAGAGATATATTCATCATTTAAATGCAAATTTTATTCAAGGTAAACCCAGAAGGAAGAATAATGCCTTGCTTTTTAACCAATGTCATTCTCTCACCAAGAATGAAAATTTGAGAATTCAGGAAATAAAGAAATAATATAGCATTTTAATTTCCAACAATATGAACTTTAAAAATGCATGGTAATAGCCCTTTATCATGATCCTATTTGGAATTACATTTCTTTTTTTTTTTAAGCAATTGGGGTTAAGTAACTTGCTCAAGGTTACATGGCCAGTTATTTCTGGGTGTGGTGCTAAGTATCAGAGCCCGGATTTGATTCCAGGTCATCCCAATGCTGGGGCCAGTGCTCTTACTCACTGAGCCACCTGGCTGCCCCTTGGAATTACATTTCTTTGTTCATATTTCCCCCCAGCTACTAGTATCATTACCATAATCATTTAAAAAGAAAAAAAATAGTCAATTTTAAAAAATCTTCATAAGTTCAATTTGCTTTCCCCATTGCTGTAGGTTTGATATCATATAAACACAGTCTGACTGGACAATGCCACCCCACCCCCTTCCTTCTTGGTACTTCACACAGTTCTTTGATCTGGCATTCATTTTATATTGCGACAAAAATAGCTTTTTTGAAAAATAATTACCTTTTTGTTTTATTGGTGGTAAACAGGAACTTTGCCATATTTAAATAGTCCCCTACACAATGACATATTAGTCTTTAAAAATAAATTTAAGGATAGAAATACTAATCAGCTCTAATTATTGATCAGTTCTGCAAAATGGGAAATCTACAAACCAAGTTTATTTTAGAAGTAGTCAGTATGATTTTATGACTCTAATTAATATATATTTTTTTGCTTGCCTCCCTCTGCCAAACCAGTGAAATTACAAGTTGGTTACAGAGGAAGAAAGATGTTAAAAGTGTTTCTCCTGCTGAGGTCAAGCAATTTTTGTGACTGGAGAGTAAGTAACCTGCAGAGGAAGCATAAGTTGTTGGGCTTCCAGAAGAGCATTTAGTTCCAATAATAATCCATATTACCAGTTCCCAGCATGTGAAAATGACTCATGTTTAGCTCTAATGAAAAAGAAAGTAATTTTTAAAACTCAGAAGTTTGGTTAAACAAGTTGTAACATCTGGATTCTCAGTGTCTATTATCAGTGACAGAAGTATATTCATGTTTCTACTGAAACTCTCAAAATATTGTATTACAATCAATAATTGATCATTTGTATCATATTTGGAGAATACAGAAGGTCTGAAGCATTGAAAAAAACACAAACTCAAGGATGAAATAAAAATATTGTCCTTGCTTTTTTGGAACTTTTATTTAAAGGTATAAAATACTTTTTTTTCTTAGGTTTCCCAAATGTTAGTAATATCAGATAAATAGTATTTCAGAGCCTTACATTATATATACTTAATGGGTTGTCTTGTCATCATATTATTGTATGAACTGTAACAAAGTATTCATTTGTTATACAAAACAGTTTTTATTACTGAATGATGGCATTCAGATATTATGAATGTACTAGTTGTTTTATGTACTATTTTCACTGGCAAAACTGGAACATGTCAATTAAACAAATTATTGTGAAAGATCTAGACTCATTCTGAGTAGTACTTGGATAACTTCTGCATTTCTCACAAGTAGTTGTCAAACTTAGTACCTACTTGTTGCAATCCATTTCAGATTGTTTACAAATACATATTAAATGATATGGCCACCAAGAAAGAATAATTACAAAAAGATCATCATGAAAATAATTAAGTTAGATACCAACATTGATTGGTAAGGATGAAGTAAGAGAAATTCTACAAATAAATTAAGACCCTTCAAATTAAATGAACATACATACTTTAGGACTTTTCTTTGTCATTATAATGGTGCAAAGAGGGAAGAATGGGGAGAAATATATGAGAAACTATGGTCTACGAAGCATGATTGAGAGAGTCCTAAGACTTATACATTGTCCAGAAGCCTCAGCCCTCTATATAAAGAACATTCTCTTTGAGAAACAAAATGATAGGCAGTAGATATGGCCAACTGGGTAGCGCAGTGAATAGAGCACTGGTTCTGGAGTCAGGAGGACCTGAGTTCAAATATGACTTTGACACTTGACACTTACTAGCTGTGTGACCTTGGGCAAGTCACTTACCCCAATTGCCTTGCCTTTCCTCCTCCAAAAAAATTAATTCTATAAGGAATAAAATAGTTTATATTTTAACAGAAAACAAAAAGTGTTATAGATGTAGGTATTATCCCTGAGTCACCTGTCCATGTATAGTTAGATCACTGACTCAGAGGACAGATGAAAATTAATAAACAAAATAAGAAAAAAAAAACAATAGTGAGAAAGATATTATGTATAATGGAAACAGAGTAACCCTTAACTATTTAAACATGTATCTGACAATCAAAAATAGGAAAAAAATAACAGAAATGACATTGACACTGACTATATTAACTGTATCCAGAAGTTTAACCTTTATAATTAGTTGACATAACAAGAAAACCAAAAAATCAAGGATATGACTTAGTCAGCAAATACCCGACTTACCAGTTGGAGGGAGATGGCTGCCAAAGGCAAGAGCTGTTTAGAATATAAAGTCATTTGTAAAGTCTGATTTGTTAAAAATGATTGATGGTCATGAACTGTATTGTCTTAAAGTAAAGAAGTGCATTGGAGGGTAAATTCAATTTAAAGAAAGCCTGGTAAGATATACAACTCAATAAAATCATCCCAAAAGCATAAAAAAGTTTGAAAATAGATGGACTAAAATATTAGTATATTGAAAATACCTGCAAAAAAAAATAAATAAAACCAACTTTTTTCTCAAACAAGAACACTGGAACTACTATACCTGGACCCTAACATCATCGTATCAACTTTTCTCATAGAGGAGGTTAGAAATGGTACTAAAAAGAACAAACAGAGGAAAACCTTCTGGATTGCACTCATTTCTGCCTTGAATCTCACACCATTCTGAGTGCACTGAAGGATCGACATACAAGATCTCTGAGAAGGGAAAAATTCCCAAAAGCATGATCAAATTATTCTGAGACATCAAAAAGTGGGACAAAAAGAGCAAATGAATAACTATCAGCCCCATATACCTCTTTTTTCTGTTCAAAATCATTACGAGTCCTATCTCCACAATTCAAGGGCACCTTCAATTCAATTCAATAAACATTTATTAAGCGCCTACTATGTGTCAAGGAAGCAGCTATATGGCTCGATGGATAAAGTGATGAGCACAGATTCAGGAAGCCCTGAGTTCAAATTCCATCTCAAACACTTACTAGTTGACCCTGGGCAAGTCACTTAATCTCTGTTTGCCTTAATTCACTGGAGAACAAAATGGAAAACCACTCCAGCATCCTTGCCAAGGAAACTCCATGGACAGTATAGTCAGTAGGGTCACAAAGAATTGGACATAACTCAACAACAATAACAAAAGGCGTCAGGCACTGTGCTAAGCCCTGGGAAATTTTTAAAAAGGCAAAAGATAGTTCCTGTCCTCAAGGAGCTTAATAGGGCATACAAAATGAAACAAATATATACATAGTCAGCATTAAACAGAATAAACAGGATCAATAAGAACTTTTATTTTTTTTATTTTTAATCTTTATTTTTTACTTTTTTTTTTTTTTACGGCAATTGGGGTTAAGTGACTTGCCCAAGGTCACATGGCTAGTAAGTGTTAAGTGTCTGAGGCTGGATTTGAACTCAGGTTCTCCTGACTTCAGGACCAGTGCTCTATTCACTGTACCACTTAGCTGGCCCAATAAGAACTTTTATTAATGGGGAACAAGTAATTATTCACAAGTACTATCCATAATAGATGCTATTTCTGACATTTCACAGTTAATTAAAATATGTAAACAATAATATCCCATTATAATTATTGTTTGTTATCATTTTTAAAGCTTTTAATTCAGTTCAACAAAATGCATATTGTAGGGTTTGTTTTTTTTTTTTTTACATTGAGGTATCCCCTTTGTTTACATAAAAATCATTGAGCTTGCCACTTTGATGAAGGAGATTCATCAGAATCCAAATGGAAGATAGATTCTTATGAAACACAAGACACTCCAAATGGTTCTACATTCAGATGACATTTTACTGGTTGAATCAAACCCTGGAAGATTACAGAGCCTCAAGGAAGTGATATGTAATCACCTAAAGGAATTTGCTCTAACAATGCCAAAAATCCAAGAGTGACCAAGAAGATAAATTATCCTCTATGTAACTTGTTTATTTGCTTGCTGTCTCTCTCTTTACATCGTCATTCCCTTGAGGGCAGGGACTGTATATTGCCTGTTTTTGTATCCCTAGCTCTATGCATAGTGCCTGCAGTGGGCACTTAATAAATGCACATTGACTAATTAAACTTTACTAATGCTTTGCTGTAGTAAAAGGGGTGGAAGGTGGGGTAGAATACCTAAGGGAGTAAAAGGGGGAGAAGACTTGGGCAAAGCTGAGTCTTTCCTTCCCTTCTTCCCAGTTCTTCCTCAAGTGAATGCTGGACAGTCTTTCCTTCTATAGTTTCTCAGATGGATCCCTTTTGGACTGATACATGAGTTCAAATTAGGAGTCCTATGAAGAAGTTATTCCAGTTCAGAGGCTATTTCACACTTAGTGAAGACTCCTGAATGAATTGATTAACTGGGTATCTTATCCCTTGTATTTATGGTGGTGGTATTGATTAAATCATACCTTTGCAAGTCTATAAAACTGAATATGATAGTAAGCTTTAGCTTGATCTCACATGCTAATTTTGTTCCAGTAACCAACAGAGAGTATCCTTACATTGTTAAATGCCACCCTGATTTCCTCCATGTAAAGTATAATCAAATGGCATAGACAAATGTTGACCCCAAAATGATGTTTCCTTCAAACTGCAGCTAGGGGCAGAAAGAAATATTGCCTAATTTTTCTGCTTATTGGAGTCTATTTTTTGGTCAGCTTTACAAAGTCTGTATAAAGAATATGTGAAAAGAATAAGCTTAATAGTAACTAAGATACTAGGAAAATAAAAAGTATATGCAGGATTAAGAGAAAACCCTTTGACAGTCTGGTACTTAGTTTTTCTTATAAGCAACCACATCACCACAAGAGAACATCTAGTAATTAAACTAGTTCAGAAGCTTACCAGGGAAGTAACACTGAACTGATGAAGCTCCAGATGGTGCTAGAGAAATAATACACACTAGTACTTTGCAACTGGGTCACGAAACCATCAGGCAGTTCCGTGGCAGTCAGCTCCCAGAAGAGAGGAAATCGAAGAGAAGGGTCAAGAGCTGCACACCAAGCACTGAGTATGATTTCTTCCTAATGGGATCATTATTCAGGAAAGATGTGGCTTTGTCTGTAATCATATGCCCTCTGTACCTACTTCCCATATGGTAAGATCACAGCTGTCACTAAGTAAGCATTTCCAAGTTGACTTCAAGGGGTCAGAGAGTAAAAGACTTACTTCTCACCCTTGCTTCCCACAAGTCAAAGCCTCAAATTACCTGATAATTTAGTTAGATACTAAACTACACTATGTTCTCTATTTGATTCATAATTTGGATTTATGTGGATACAAAGTTACAAGGGTCTGGGAAGTGGGATTCAGGTAGAATAGACATTCAAGTGGGGGAAATAAAGAACAGAAGGACATATCCCCCTAGCAATATGCTGTACAAAAAAGAGCAATGGTGTTTCCATCAGGAGACCTGGTTTGAATCTCATCTCTAGTTTTTATTAGCCATGTGAACCTAGAATAGGCATGACATCTCTGGGTCTTATTTCCATCTGTATAAAAGGGAAAAAATAATATTTGCCCTATCAAATTCACAGGGCTGCTATCAGAAAAAGGCATTATAGAACATGAAATTCTGTACAAATGGGAGCTATTATTATTGTTGTTATTATTATTATCTTTATGACAGCAATATTAAAGGAGTGATGAAAATAAGAGATCAACTGATAAGAATCCTAACACTGAAAAATGATTTTAAATTCCTATAATTTTCATAGTATTTGCTTCTCTTTTGGAAGGCACTTGATTCACTACATATTGAAAGGCAAACTTCTATCAGACCCATCTTACGATTTGAGAAATGCGTTTTGTCATGTCTTCAGTCATCTTATAATGAACTCATATAAACTAACCAAATGCTTCAATTATCTAAGATAAAAATATATTAGAGTTCTTATAAATCAGTGCTATTCAGGATCTTTGAAAAAAATATACTTTGAAAGCATCTGACAACTTAAACGCAAGTTTAAAGTAAATGCAAGAAGATCCTTAGTAAACACAAGAAGATTCTTCCATTTTGCCATTCTTTACTCGGAAATTGTTTCAGACAATGTTTCCTAACTCAAACTGACAAAACTAGGAACAAAGAAATAGCTGGACAACTATGCAATCCTTATTTGATCTATAATCCAAAATCTGCATAATTCAAGAAGAAAAAAAGTTACAATAGACTACAAACAGGCTTGATTTTCATTATTTCAAGGAAAATCAGCATTCAGAAATATAACACAAAGGCATTAACCAATTGCTAAAGAAAGTTCAGATCTAATTTAATATTTGACAATTTCATAGAGATTCGTTCAAGATCATCTCATTTGTCACTAAACTTTTTTATTGGTCATTCATTCATGCATTCCACAAGTATTCTTTAAGTGTCTATTATGTGTCAGGCCCTGTGCTAACTAAGCATTGGCAATACAAATGAGAGTTCTTGCTTTCAAGGACCTTACAATATAATGGAGGAACACAACACACAAAAGAAAGTCAAGTTGGGAGGGTGGGAGGTAGGAAGTGAACCAGGGGGCATGAGGTTTCATATTGTCAAAACCAAGAAGAGTAACTGATGGAAAGTGAAGTTACCTTGAAAGTTCAGATGCCAGTTCTCTATAAAAGAAGGTTTGGGGAGGAGTTTAGTTCTCCACCATCTAGCCCTTCAATCAGAAGGGAGAGAAGGCAGGGCGAAGGGAGAGTGTGCTGATTACCAAAATTGAGTTAATCGGCATGATGATGAGATCTCAGGGGACCAATTTATCCTCAAAGAGCTTACTTTCTGCTAAAGTATATCCAGGAAAGCTTCCACAGCTTTTTCAATAGAATCAAAAATTTAGAGCAAGAAGGAAATGTAAAGACCATTGAAGACAAATCTTCTTATTGTATAGATAAGAGAAAAGAGGTCCAGGTAACTAGACTGACTTGCCCAAGGTCACAGTTAGCAAACATCTGAGGCAAGATTTGAACTAGGATCTTCCTGATTTTAAATCCAGATCTTATTAACTCTACCACTCTCCTTCTTATGCTGTGCCTTGCTAGATACTTCATTGTAAAAACAGTTTAGAAAGTTTTCACAGAAACAGAATTCAGACTAAATCACATTAATAGCTCGTCTCTGTTCTCTCCTGCTGCTACATACACTGCAGGGGACAAGGGAGGGGCAGAAAGACTCTACCAGACCAACACACAATTCCTCTCAGATTAGGGCTCAATGCACATCTGGGTCTCACCATCTCTGCCCTTTCCCCAGGAATCATTGTCTAGTAACATGCCCTGATTCCTTGGCTTGTTTGTTAACTCTCTAATCACTTTTTCTAAGCCTCCAAGACCAGAGACTTTCTTCTCTACCATACACCAACTCACTTTACTTTTTGCATGGTGCTGAACCAATTTTTCTATTCCACACCAATTTCTGAAGCAAAATAACTCAAATTACATTGCAGCTCTTTATCCAAAAGATGAGATAATATGGAAGAGATATATACAAATTGAAGGGAGAAGCAGAGGAAGGAAAACTGAAAGAGCAACATTCTATTATCCTCCGATTCAGGGGTGGTGAACCTGTGGCCTTCTAGATCCTTAAGTGTGGCTTTTTGACTGAATCCAAATTTTAATAGTAAAATTTGGAATCCGTCAAAAGACTGCACTTAAGGATCTAGAAAAAGTTGAATTCAAGAAGTTGGATTCCAAAAGCTGCATTTAAGGATCTAGAAAAATTTAGTTTCCGTTAAAAGGCCACACTTAAGGATCTAGAAGGCCACATGTGACCTCAAGGCTGTAGGTTCCCCACCCCTGCTCCAGTTACTAGTTCTCCCTCTCTCTCTCTTTCTTATTCTCCCTTTCTTCCCCTATCTTCTCTCTCTC
>NW_027186304.1:59075733-59087192 GCF_028583685.1 Petaurus breviceps papuanus
TAACAAAGCAGATCCAAGAACCTGTGGTAGCTGCAAACCCTGAGGACACTTGGGGTGCTTGCTGCTACAGGCACGATGGATCTCTATGCCCCAGTGCTTGTATATCTTATTTCCCAGTTAAATGTAAAATAATAATAATAATTATATATATGTATATATATACATACATATATATATATATATATTTAAACATTTGATTTTAAAATTCTGAGTTTCATATTTTGCCCTACCTCCATCTCACACATACTTACTGGGAAGATAAGCAATTCAATATAGGTTGGACATGTGTAGCTATGCAAAACGTTTCCATAGCAGATATATTGTGAAAGACTGACTATATTTCCCTTCTTCCTATCCTACCCCCCACTTGTTCTTTTCTCTACTTTGATCCTGTCCCTTTTCAAAAGTGCATGCTTCCAACTTCCCTCCCCCTGACCTCCTGTTCCATCAGCAGATCTCCATTCCATCGTCTCCCCTCTCATCCCCCTCCCTCCTACTCTCCTGTAGGGTGAGATACCCTACTTAGTGTGTATGTCATTCCCTCCCTAAGCCAAATTCAATGAGAGTAAATTTGACTCATTTCCTTTTGCCTTCCTGTTCTTCCCCTCCACTATAACAGTTTTCCCGTGCCTCTTCTATATGGGATAATTTACCCCATTCTATCACTCCCCATCATATACCTCCCTCACCTCTTAATTTCACCTTTTAAGTATCATCTCTTCCTATTCAACTGGTCCTGTGCCTTCTGTCTATGTATACCTGTACAAATATACACACATACTGACATAGGTATTGATACGCCCATATACCCTCCTATATAGCCATATATATATATATATATGTATGTATGTATGCACACACACACACACACACATATATATATGTATGTATGCACACATACACACACACATATATATGTATGCACACATACACACACACACACACACACACACACATATATATATATATATATATATATACACACACACACATTTCTATTCCCTTCAACTATTCTAATACTGAGAAAAGTTTTATAAGTTAAAATTATAATTTTTCCATGTAGGAAGGTAAGTAGTTCAACTTTGATAAGTTCCTTATGATTTCTTTTCCCTCTTTACCTTCTCATGCTTCTCTTGTTTCTTGTATCTCAATGTCAAATTTTCTATTCAACTCTGGTTTTTTTCATCAAGAATGCTTGAAAGTCCTCTATTCCATTGAATGACCATATTTTCCCCTGAAACATGATACTCAGTTTTGCTGGATAGGTGATTCTTGGTTTTGATCCCAACTCCGTTGACCTCCACAATATCATATTGCAAGCCCTTTCGATCCCTCAGTGTAGAAGCTGCCAGATGCTGTATTATCCTGACTGTGTTTCCACAGTATTCAAATTGTTTCTTCTTGGTTGCTTGTAGTATTTTCTCCTTGATCTGGGAACTCCCAAAACTGGCTATAATATTCCTAGGAGTTTTCTTTTGGGGATCTTTTTCAGTAGGTGATTGGTGGATTCTTTCAACCTCTATTTTGCCCTCTGATTCTAAAACATCAGGGCAATTTTCTTTGAGAATTTCTTGAAGGATGATTTCTAGGTTCTTTTTTTTTTTTTGATCATGGCTTTCAGGTAGTCCAATAATTTTGAAATTATCTCTCCTGGATCTATTTTCCAGGTCCGTGGTTTTTCCAATGAGATATTTCACATTGCCTTCTATTTTTTTTTTCATTTGTTTGGATCTATTTAATAGTATCTTGATTTCTCATAAAGTCACTAGCTTCCATTTGCTCCAATCTAATTCTGAAGGAATTACTCACTCTTCAGTGAGCTTTTGAGATTCTTTTTCTGTTTGGCAAATTTGGCTTTTTAAGGCATTCTCCTCCTCGTTGCCTTTTTGAGCCTCTTTTGCCATTTGAGTTAGTCTATTTTTAAGGTGTTATTTTCTTCTTTTAGGTTGTTGACTCTCATTTTATAATTTTCTTGCATCATTCTCATTTCTCTTCCCAATTTTTCCTCCACTTCTCTTATTTGGTTTTCAAAATCCTTCTTAAGCCTCTTTATGGCCTGTAAGCAGCTTATTCTTTTCTTGGAAACTTCTGGTGCAGGAGTTCTGACTTCACTGTCTTCTTCCTGTTCCATGCTTTGATTCTTTTTGCCCCCAAAATAGGAGTCTAAAGTAGGATTGCTCTGCTTGCTTTGCTTCCTTTGCTTGCTCATGTTACCACTCAAATAATTGACTTTTGAGCTTTTTGCCACAGTAGAACTCTGCTTCCAGAGAGGAAAGCTTTGTCCCAAATCACTGTGGTTTTCTCAGCTGCTGGAGCTAGTTGGGTGCCCTCGCTGAAGCCTCCACAAGCTCTGGCACACTGGTCACACACCCCAGGACCTCCACCCCAGACAGTGATCCAGATCCAAGCAGGTTAAAGCAAGAGTGATTACCTCTCAGACTGGTCACTTGGTCCCCCTACAATTTGCAGGCCAGGAGCTCTGAAGCATCAGCCTGGCAGTGGCTGCATGTCTACCACGCTTTAGCCGCTTCTTGCCACAGGGGCAAAGGCTGGACAGTACTCCTGAATTACCACATCCCAAAGTCCACACTTCACTGACCTCTTACTTTGTCCTTAGCACATATGGTTTGATAATTCTGGAAACTGCCACAGCTGCTGGTGATATGAAGTCCCTCCAGCCAGCAGCTGTTTGTGGCCATCCTGAAACTAAAACCTCTGCCTCACAAGGGGCTGGGCTGGGCTCCTAAAACACTATGCTGGCAATTTCCTGCCAGCCTGCCAGGCTGTCTTTAGTGCAAGGTTAGATTCTCTGTCTCATTTTCTTTGTTCTGTAGCTCCAAAGTTTGTTTAGAGTCATTTTTTACATGAATTGGAGGAGGTGTGAGCAGGAACCCTGTGGAAGTCCTATTTCTACTATACCATCTTGATTCTACCCCCCTCAACAGCAATTCTTCAAGCAAAAACTGAGTAGCCACCCAGTATCTAATTGTATAGGGGATTCCTATTCAGGAATTGGTTGTACTAAATGTCCCCTGATGTCCTTTTCACCTCTGAAATGTCATGATTCCACATAACCTTGACTTAGAGTATCTTACCTAGTTCTTCAGAGATTTTTTTTTCATGGAGGTGAAAATGGATATAAGTATTTATACAATACACAGAAAATATAGTCATCCTCATGATAATCCTTTAAACTTATGTTTATATTAAACACTGCAAAGTATTCCATAAAATGTTTTTTCTAGTAACCTTTGCCCATACAATGAAGCTAATCCTACTATCATTTTTATTTTCCTCTTCAGGGAAAACCTGTGAGCTATACTTATGTTACACTTAAACGTCTTTCTGGTTTCTCTTTTCATTAATACCAATAATAATAACAATGGTTTGAAAGAGTTCTTCCAATGGTGTCATTGAACAACTCAATACTATTGAGTATTAACAGGTAAATTAATGCTTAAAAATAATCTAAAATTCATGCAATTCTGAGGAAAATACTTCCCTTTTTCTAATTCTGCTACACTTTCCTCCTAAGTAGAAGCAGAAACTAAAGGCCATTTCCTATTTTTCTTCATGTTATGGGTAACTTTATCTATAGAATTCATCATTAAGTGATTCAAAATTGCCAGAAGGGATAGCACCAACTTTATGCCATAGGCACAGGCAGGACTTTTGTAGATACTAACATCAGTTATCTGCGGATATTTTAGTACACATTTCTAGCCTGAGCTCCTTTCTAAAGCTCCTTTTTTTCTAGGAAAATTTAATTCTTCATCAAACAAATGAAAATCTTAGGTTTTATATTATAATGCTGCATTTTGAGGGCATTCATAGCAAATTTTATCATCTTCTGAATCTGTGTATCTTCATGTTTATTCAGGGATGCTGCAGTATAAGAACAAGATGTGTTACTGAAATCTTGTCTGGGGAATAAATGTCTTTATTTCCAATAAATCTTTCCTATTATTTCTTTCATAATAGTATGAATATATCTTTATAGGAAAAGCTGGTCCCAAGACATATGAAAATTTATTGAAGAATGTAGCAATGCTTATGATAAAATAAACATTCAAAGTGTGGCTAAAATTACTAGTACTGAAACTGTTGGTAGAATGAAGAGAGGAACTTCCCTGGAGGTGGGAGAAGCTAGATGTTAGCATCTAAATCTAGATATTAAAGTAGTTACTGATGTAATTATTTGAAAAAGTAGTGGTAAAATAGGAAACATAAACTAGTTATCAGATCTTCAGGTGTTTAGCTGAGTCTTAAAGTTAGGTTTATAAAGCCCCTTCAAGAAAGGAGGAGGAGGAAGAGAAGAAAGAGAAGGAGGAGGAGGAGGAGAAAGAAAAGCAAACAATACATGGATGTTAGTTATTGGATATTTGTAAAATATCCAACATAATCCATTATCCAAAAAAAATCCAATAAAATCCAAATATTTGAAAAATCATGAAAAAATCGGTTGCCATTGCCAAACCCATAATCTCCACCACTTTTACTCCAAGACATGAAGGAATCAGTGACATTAAGGCAATTAATAATTTTATCATTTCCCCTTTTCTCCTTCAACTTCTATATGCATTACAGTAGAAAAACTTGGTTTTTCTGTCAGGAGTAAGCTAAAACTTAGAAGTTTTGTACTGAGGTTTTCCAATCAATACACCATTTAACAGAGAATGTTAGAGTTAGAAGACATGTAGAGGTCAAACAATTCAATCTACCATCTAGTGTATGAACAAATTCTACAATATTTATTGACAGGTGGTTATCAAGCCTCTGTGTCAACATTTTCAGAGATCAGAAACTAACTTCCTCACAAGGGAACCCATTCATTTATTTTTGAGATAGTGCTAGCTGGTAGAAATTTTTACTTTATGTTGATTATAAATCTGTATCTTTGTGGCTTCTACCCTTTGGACCAAGTTCTACACTTTGAAACAAGAGAAAATTTTAGCTCTCCTTCAGAGAGATTGCCATAAGAAATTTGAAGGCAGTTATAATATTTCTTAAGATGTCTCTTTTGACGCAAAAGATTTCCAATTCTTCAATATGTTTCTCATGTGAAATGGTTTGCTAAGAATCACATAGTTTTTAGTCCTTTCACAAAATTTAACTTAACAGTTGGCACACTAATTACATGATCAATGTATACTGAGTACCGATGCCATAGGAGGAAATGAATTGTATCAGTCTTGATATTCTCACTATAAATGACTCCGGTAGATATGAGGAAGTTACAGTGAATGGAGAGATGGATCACAGCTTCTTTTTGGAGAGGCAAATAAAGAAATTGATTTTATCATGCATCCAAAAGCAGCAAGAAATATTTCCCAGGACATTTCACATGGCAAAATTCATGATAAGCATATGAAAAAGACCACCATGAAAGCAATTGCAACTTATGCACATTTTTTTTTGGTCGAAGATGAAGAGGCAGATAAATTCTATGAAAATTTTATGAGACCTTCTGAATGAAAGCAACATGCACATTTATACTAAGTCATTTCAGTACAAAGGTGGGTGCAGAAAATGTTAAAAAATGTAAAACAAAGTTTAGAAGTAAAAAAAATTCATGTTCAAAAGCTAGTAGAAACACACTCACATACAAATCCTTTTAAAAATAATCAGAAAATTCTGGATATAGAGAGTAACATACAGCATTAGCAAGATGATGATGCTTTTAATAAACAGGAAATGATAGTAAACTACTGTAGTTTTTCTGAATCAACTATATGTGTAAATCATAATTTGACTTTATAGAGCAAATATCTGAATAAACACCAAACTCTAAGAAAGACAAAAAAGATGAAAAGATATGGCATGCACTTGAAGCAACTCCAATCTGACCTATTTGAATAGGTCAATAGTCACTGACTATTGAATAAATGGGAAATGGATAGAATATAAAGATACACTATCACTATTTCATTAGTGAGTTTAGCTTCATGTCCACAAGTAAATCAAAAAGAGCCTAAAACTTACCTGCTTTCTACTATGTGGTACAGTGAATACAGCAGTGACCCTGGAGTCAAAAAGATCTGAGTTCAAATTTGGTCTCAAATACTTATTATCAGTGTTACCCTGGGCAAGTCACAACCTCTATTTTCCTCAGTTTCTTCATCTGTAAAATTAGTTCAATAATATCACCTGCCTCACAAGCTTGTTGTGAGAATTAAAGGAGATAATAATTATAAAAGACTTCACAGATTGTCAGGCACATACAAGGCACTATGTGAATATTAATTATGATTATTATTCTTGCTTTGAATTTTTTCCCTTTTGATACTATGCTTTTCACTGCTTCCAAGGAAAATCCTTTTAAATTACAGATGTGATCATGCCTTTCCTTTGTTCAAAAATCTTTAGTCCTAGGATATAATACAAACTCCAGCCAAGCATTTAAAGGCTTTAATTTAATTTGATTCCAGATCAGATTTACAGACTAGTTTCACCTTACTCTCTTTCATAAGCTCTATATATTGGTCAGACTAGCCTGGAATTATCCTCTTATCTCTAGCAAATCAGTGAAGAAATTTCAGATGACAAAATCTTGGCAGTAGAAGATTTTCAAGTGATGGTGAAGTGGTTTAATTAAAGTGATAATAGAAGCCAAGGAGACCAAAGGGAAGCTGTGTGTATATTTATCTCTGTCGTTTGTTAACCATTTGCATTAAGATGTGACCATCAGTGTGGTTATTCAGTCTTAACCTGAATCTTGTAGGGTGTTTGTACTCCAACCATGAACTCAAGATCTAATTTTGTAGTGACAAAAACTTAATTTATTAATTTAGTCAGTGAATATTTAGTCAAAAATACTAATTAGGCATTTCTGATGCACCAGATACTGTGTTAGCACTAAGGATACAAAGAAAGGGGGGGGGAGAAACTATCTCTGCTCCCAAGATCTCACATTGTAATCAGTGAGACAATTATACAAATAACTATATACATATAAGATACATTCAGAGTGAATTAAGGATAAATTCATCCAAAAACAAGAATCCTGACTTACAGTTAGGGAATATGTCTTTCTAGTGACTATAATACTCCTGTATGGCACCTAGTGCAAACTTTTTCTGGTATCAAAAATTGCATTAGTCATCAGTAGGTTGCCTATATGTAGAATCATAGCACAACTAGTTAGTCACACAGAATAGCTTTTATGTTTCTCTTCCAAAAGGCTGGTTCTCATGTATGTTAAAAATTATATATAATTCTTTGAAATATATAATAGCAGAGATAATTTTGATCACCACATCATTATTCATATCAAAAGTGGCATAAAGCAAAGAGATGTTTACCAGCCAAAGTTGATTGCAGTCATCAGGTCTTCACTTGGTATTTTGTGTTCACTAAGCTTTTCCACACATACTTTCATTTGGTGATCATAATTACCAATCAAGGTCAGTTACCACACTAATGGCAAACTATTTAACTTGAAAATGTTACAAGCCAAAACTAAAGTGGAGGGAGAATTGGCGCATGATTTTTTGTTCACAGATGATTGTACACTCAATACAGGCTTTGAAGCTGAGGTGCAACAAAATACGGATTGATTCTCTGCTGTTTGTGCTAATTTTATCCTAAAAACACAAAGAAAATGCAGGTTCTCCAACAGCCAGCACCACAATATCCATAGGTGGAACCATCAGTTCAACAAATGGAGAAATTTTGAATAGAGTGGAGAAGTTGACTTACTTTGGCAGTATACTTTCCAGGGAAGTACACATAGATGATGACATTGATGCATGCATCGCCAGAGCTAACTCAGTGTTTGGGAGGCTCCAAAGAAAAGTGTGGAAGAAAAAAGGTATCAGATTGCCTACCAAAGTGATGGTCTACAGAGTCATTGTGCTGACCTCATTGTTGTATGCCTTATAAACCTGGATGGTCTATCAGTGCCATGCCATGAAACTGAACCATTCCCATTTGAATTGTCTTAGGAAGATTCTGAAGATCACCTACTGAGATATGGTATAGACCACTGAGGTCCTTTCTGAAGCTAAATTGCCAAGCATTCAAACTCTACTCCAGAGAGCACAACTCCAATGTATTGGTCACATTGTTCAAATGCCAAATGTACGTTTGTTTAAAAGACCATTTTACAGAAAACTCACACAAGACAGGCACTAACGTGGTGATCAGAAGAAGGGATAAAATGACATTTTCCAGATCTCTCTGAAGAACTTTGTAGTCAATTGTGAGACATAGAAGACACTGGCAAAGAATAACCAAGCAAGGCATGCCTTCATCAAAGAAGGAACAGTACTCTATAAATGAAGCAAAACTACAGAGCTCAAAAGGAACATGAGATGCACAAACTTAGAGACAACTCCACATCAAATGTTCATATGGACTATTGGTGTCCAACCTATGGGAGAGTCTTCCAAGCTCATATTGGTCTGATTAGTCACTGTTGTACACATTGTACCTTGACAGCAACATAGTGGTTTCATTTAGGTCCTCTTCAAAAATGAATAACAACCATAATTATCAAATAATACAAAGTAGGCATTATTATCATGATATTAGACCTGAGAAAATTGAGGGTCAGAGAAGATAAATGACTTGCCCAAGATCGTACAGTTCATGAGTAGTAGGGCCAAAAACTCTAGATCTTACTCTAAATCTACTACACCTTTTTCTATGATCCAAGAGTTATTGACATCATACTTATTCCTGACAAGGTTGGTTGGCTGCATTTTGCTGAGCTGTGAAAAATTTAATAATCTCCAGCCCTTCCTTTAATAGTGACCACTTTATTATTTACTTTTAAATCTCAGTTTAGTGCTTTTGATGGAAATTTCTAATTCAGACTTTATTACTATCTAATTTTGGAAACATAACTCAACCCTCCCTAAATAATATCAAACCATTCAACAATTTAGATAACATCCTCTGACTATACTTTGACTTTCAATTAGGTTAAATAGGTCTGAGTAATGATGGACTTTTATTTTTTTAAGTGGACTTCAATGCTCTTAAAAGCCTTTTCAAACTTTCCAATCTAATGTACATAGGGCATATCTGAGGGTAATAGGCAAAATACAAGCAGCTCCAATGCTGTAAATCCCAATTTCAATTTGCCATTTTGACTTTAAAATTTATGTCATTTAAATCTGTGTTTCTAAAAGTATGCTTATTGCCTAAGGAAGCTTTCTCTATGGAAAACCTAAAATGGTATAGTGAACCATTCCAATTCCCTTTCCCTCATGGGAGAAGAGCATACATTTATAATCCATTTAAACAAGCATTTATTGAGTGTTCACTACATGCATGGCTAGTGAAAGTAACAGAATTGCAGCAGAGCCTAATATTTACAATCCTAAAAGATGATGCTGTTAAAGTGCTTCAGTCTATATGCCAGCAAATTTGGAAAACTCAACAGCAGCCACTGGATTGGAAAAGATATGTTTAGGGGATAGAAAGAGGACTTTTGCAGGGCTCCAGCTTCATCTGCCCCAATTCTTGTAAAAAGTGACTCTAGAGAAACTATGGAGCCACAGAACCCACAAAATGACACAGAGAAGCTAACCTCCCACTGAGGACAGCCCGGAAGGGTGGCAGGAAGAGGTCAGCACAGCCTCTGGAGCCAAGCCCAGCCCCTTGTGAGCCAGAGGTTTTAGCCTCAGGATGGCCACAACCAGCCACTGGCTTGAGGGACTTCAGATCACCAGCAGCTGTGGCAGTTTCCAGAATTATCAACCCATAGATGCCAAAGACAAAGTGAGAGGTCAATGTAGACTTTGTGGGAACATGGAGTTTGGGAGTGTGATCTGACCTTTGCCCCTGGGGCAAGGAGCAGATGAGGCTCCATGTCCATGCAGCCGCTGCCACATGGCTGCTTCAGAGCTCCTGGTATGCAGATTGTAGGGGGAACAAGCTACCAGTCTGAGAGGTAATCGCTCTTGCTTTAACCTGCTGGGATCTGGACCACTGTCTAGGGTGGAGGTCCTGGGGTGCATGAACAGTCTACCAGAGCAAGTGGAGGCTTCAGACAGGGTACCCAACAAATAGCTCTGGCAGCTGCAAAAACCCCAGCAATTAGGATAAATCTCTTCTTTCTGGTAGCAGAGTTCTACTGTGGCAAAAGTCTTAAAAGTCAAGAAACTGAGTGGCAACATGAGCAAGCAAAGGAAGCAAAGCAAACAGAGCAATCCTACATTAGATTCCTATTTTGGAAACAAAAAGGATCAAAGCATAGAATGGGAGGAAGACAGCAAAGTCAAAACTCCTGTACCAAAAGCTTCCAAAAAAAATACGAGCTGGTTATACGCCATAGAGGATATTAAGAAGGATTTTGAAAACCAAGTAAGAGAAGTAGAGGAAAAATTGGGAAGAGAAATGAGAATGATGCAAGAAAATTATAAACTGAAAGTCAACAAACTGAATGAAAAAAAAAATAACACCTTAAAAAATAGACTAACTCAAATGGCAAAAGAGGCACAAAAAGGCAATGAGGAGAAGAATGACTTAAAAAGCCAAATTTGCCATCCGGAAAAAGAATCTCAAAAGCTCACTGAAGAAAATCATTCCTTCAGAATTAGATAGAAGCAAATGGAAGCTAGTGACTTTATGAGAAATCAAAATGCTATTAAATAGATCTAAACAAATGAAAAAATAGAAGGCAATGTGAAATATCTTATTGGAAAAACCATGGACCTGGAAAATAGATCCAGGAGAGATAATTTCAAAATTAGTGGACTACCTGAAAGCCATGATCAAAAAAAGAACCTAGAAATCATCCTTCAAGAAAATTGCCCTGATGTTTAAAACAAGAGGGCAAAATAGAAGTTGAAAGAATCCACCAATCACCTCCTGAGAAAGATCCCCAAAAGAAAACTTCTAACAATATTACATCCAGGTTCTGAAATTCCCAGATCAAGGAAAGAATATTACAAGCAGCCAGGAAGAAACAATTTGAATATTGTGGAAACACAATCAGGATAACAGAGGATCTGGCAGCTTCTACACTGAGGGATCAAGGGGCTTGGGATATGATATTGTGGAGGTCAAAGAGCTGAGATTAAAACCAAGCATCACCTACCCAGCAAAACTGAATATCATGTTTCAGTGGAAAAGATGGTCATTCAGTGGAATAGAGGACTTTCAAGCATTCTTGATGAAAAAACCAGAGTTGAATAGAGAATTTGACATTCAGATACAAGAAGCAAAAGATGCATGAGAAGGTAATCAGGGAAAAGAAATCATAAGGAACTTATCAAAGTTGAACTACTTATAAATTCCTACATGGAAAAATTATAATTGCAACTAAAAAGTTTTCTCAGTATGAGAATAGTTGAAGGGAATAGAAATGTGTGTATATATGTGTGTGTGTGTGTGTGTGTGTGTGTGTATACATATAAATATATGTTTATATAGGAAGGTATATGAGCATATGAATACATTTGTGAATATGGGTAGATGTATACATAAAGGGCACAAGACCAATTTTATGG
>NW_027186304.1:59087592-59105145 GCF_028583685.1 Petaurus breviceps papuanus
AATGAGAAAAGATGGCGAGAGATAGAATGGGGTAAATTATCTCATATAGAAAAAGCAAGGGAAAACTGTTACAATGGAGGGGAAGAACAGAAAGGCAAAAAGGAATGAATCAACCTTATTCTCATTGAATTTGGCTTAGGAAAGGAATGACATACACACTAAATAGGGTATCTCACCATACAGGAGAGTAGAGGGGAAGGGAACAAGAGTAGAAGGGGGATAATGAAAGGGAGGGCAGGCTAGGGGGGAGGGAAGTTGGAAGCACCCACTTTTGAAAAGGGATTGGCTCAAAGTAGAGAATAGAACAAGTGGGGATGGGATAGGATGGAGAGAAATATAATCCACTATGGAAATATATATCCACTATGGAAATGTTTTGCATAGCTGCACATGTACAACCTATATTGAATTGCTTGTCTTCCCAGTGAGGTTGGATGACAAGGAAAGAAGGGAATGAATCTGGAATTCAACGTTTCAAAATCAAAGGTTTAAATATATATATATATATATATATATATATATATATATATATATATATACATATATATGATTTTACATTTAACTGGGGAATAAGATATACAGGCACTGGGGCATAGAGATACACTGTGCTCTACTGGAAAGTTGGAGGAAGGAAGAGGGAAGATTTGTGAGAGCAGATAAGGGGAGGGGATATTCAATGGGATCATTGTTTTGGGGTGGTGGGTAGGGAAAAATGGGGAGAAAATTTGTAACTCAAAATCTTGTGGAAATGAAAGATGTAAACTAAAAAAGAAAAAAATAAATTTAAAAGAAAGAAAAAAAAAAAGATTAGTTTACATCCCAAGCCTTAAAAATGACAATACTTGGGGTGTCTAGGTGACACAGGGAACAGAGCACCAGCCCTGGAGTCAGTTCAAATCTGAGTTCAAATCTGGCCTCAGACACTTAACACACACACACACACACACACACAAACTAGCGGTTTGGCCTTGGGCAAGTCATTTAACCCCAACTGCCCTGCTTACCCCCCTCCAAAAAGCAAAAGCAAAAAAAAAAAAAAAAGGACAATGCCAAAGAATGTTCAAGTTACTTAAAAACTGTGCTCATTTCACATGCCAGTAAGGTTATGCTTAAAATTGCATAAGCTAGACTTGAGCAATATGTGAACTACGAATTACCAGAAGTGTAGACTGATTTTCAAAGAGGCAAAGGAACTACAGACCAAATTTTCAACATCTGCTGGACTTTGGAGATAGCAAGTGAGTTACAGGAAAATAACTAATTCTGCTTTGACTATGTGGATTACAACAAAATGTGACAAGTCCTCAAAGAGATAGGAATACCAGATAATCTTACTTGTCTCCTAAGGAAGCTGTATGTGGGCCAAAAAGCAACAAATAGAGCTGAACATGGAACAATTGATTGGTTTAAGATTGGGAAAGGAAAATAATTATTTACTTAAATTATATGGAGAATAGGCCAAGTGAAATACCAGGCTAGATGAATCAAAAGTTGGGATTAATGTTGCCTAGAGAAATATCAACTATCTCAGACCACATGACTTTGACAATAGAAAGTGAAGGAGAAAGTGAAGGAGAACTTCCTGATGAAGATGAAAAGGAAGAGTATAAAAGTTGCCTGTATGCCCCAGTTTCTTCAACTGTAAAATGAACTGGAGAAGGAAATGACAAACCATTCCATTATCTTTTCCAAGAAAATCCAAATCAGTCACAAAGAGGTGGACACAACCAAAGGAAATCAATAACAACAACAAAAGGGGACCATTTAGGAGGGAATAGTGGTCAAGGGGAAGGCATAACTGATTTTGGCCAGAGGTTTGGAGCCAACATTTATCCACACAAAAAACCTAACTTGAGCCAGACTATGGGCTAAGCAAGGTAGAGTTGGGTACTATTTTAGGTAGAATAGGACTATGACGGGAAGTAGAGAGTGAGAAGTTGTATATATCTTCTAAAAGTACAATTAGCCATCATAGTGAGGAGAAAAGAATGGGTGGTTGATAACCTTGTATCTTATGTCACATATCTGTCAATGCACTCCCTTTATTTGAACTTGAGTATAAGCTAATGCTTTATCCCTCAGTACATTGTTTTCCCTATTCATGAGTCTGTGTACCATGACCAATGGATATAGAGGGATAGTTATGGCAAAAGTTAGTATTCAAAGTCCTGCTTGGGGAAAACAATAGCAAGAACAAAGAAATTAAGAGCAAAATAAAATAAAAACCTTTTCTTTAAAATCCTCATCCCTAAACTTTCAATTCAAAATAAACTACTACCTACATGGCTTTTGACAACTCATTTAATATGTTAGGATCTAATTTTTCTCATCTGTAAATGAGGGGTTTAAGCTAGATGGCTTCTAAATTTAACTTCCAACCTTAAAAATTTTATACTACTATTCTACGATTCAGAAAGAGACTTTCTAGAAAATGGCCTAGAGAGACTAAAATAGGACTTGGGTATATCCAGCAGTAAACTATGGTGGGAGGATGCTAACATGAGGCCATTTTTACAAACTGTTCTCTTGTAAATTGGATGCTGAAAAAGAAAAAGGAAAAAAAATCTTTTATATGTTATAGCTACCCCATACACCCTTAGATTTTAAGTTCCTTGAAGGGAGGCATTATGTCGCTTTTGTATGTTTGTATCCCTAGCATGTAGCAGAGCAAGTGGCACATAGCACTTAATAATTTTTTGATCTATCATCTATTGATTGATTGATCTAGTTGACCAGCCTGAACTTCCTCATTATCCTAAGGGTCATTCTTATTCACAAAGCTCTGATGTTAAAATAGATTGGAAAACCATGTGAGTGCTTATTATATGCCAAGGTCTTTGCTAAGTACTGTGAATACAAATAGAAAAGTGATGCTGGCTTTGCCTCCAAAGGCAAGATAACTAATATAGGACAGTGTGGTTTACAAGGGAAAGAAAGACCATTTGGTTCTTAGGGTTCAGTGTCAGGTAGAATGATAAAATCAAGGAACAATGCCAGGTCACACAAAATTATCGAGGGAACCTGGATCTATGGCAGTGCTACAGGTCCCCAACCAATGACTCTTAAAGAGTTGGTGGCCCAAGAGTTTCAGTAGAGCAAGATTGTGTAAAGAAGTTGAGAGGGGAGAGGGTGCATCCAGTTCACAGACTGAGATGGATAAAAAACAAGGTCCCTGGCTCTGCATGGCAGCTGTTTCTCCTGGGCCCTTTGGCCTACCTGTTGTCATCTTGACAAAGAAAAGAATTTTTAGGGAGGACAAAAAAGAAAATTGCTTTTCTTATTCAGAGATCCAGGAGGTAAAGTTGAATCCTACCCAAATCTATGTCCAGAGAAGAGAGAAGTTGTGTAGTAAGGAGGAATGTCTTTCAAGGCCATGAACTTTTAAGTTCATAACAAAGGGCTGAGAACTTGGTTTCAAAAAGGACCAAGTCTTCTTTTGCTTGAAAAAAGTTGAAGAAAAAGTTGATGACCATCCATTGAAAACTATTTGAATGGAAGACATGGGGATACCCATGAAGTAAACACTCTGAAGAGCCCCAAAAAATGTGTCTAAGAAGAAATGGTAGGTGTTATCATAGCAAAAGTGGAGTGAATGTCACAAGTTTTCAAGAACAAGAAGAGATAAAAGAGAAAAGAGATGAAACAAGGCAAGGTGATGATTATGACAGAGATAAACCACATCACTACTAGATTTCTCTTATGAAATCGGAATACCTTTATGTAACTCAGATGACTAGAAGGAATTTATTCATGAGGCAAATGATGGAAGCACAACCAGACAAGAGTAACTGGAAAAAATGAATGACCTCTACCCCCAAAAAAGAAAAAAAAATCATTTACTATCCATTTATTGTGTGCCAGACAATATATTAAAGTGTTTGGATATAAATTCAAAAAAGATACAGTCTCTGCCCTCAGTGACCCCATTGTAATAGTGGAAAAAACACATATAGGAATGGTAACTAGGAAAAGATATTTTGGGCTAGTAATTAATGGCAATCAAAACCACTGGCTGATAAGCCCTTTCTAGAAGCAATAGTCATGGTGATTTTAATTACTGTTCCCGGATAAAGAAATAGAAATTAGGAAGGTGGGAGAGAGCAATAGATAGAAACTGGAAAGCAGGCAGTCCTGTCATGTCACAGTAGGAAGATGGATGGGGTATGGAATCTGGGGTTGGCTGAATAGAGAACTCACATCTAGGAGACCAGGAGACATTGAATTAATGAAGTTTTGAACCTGCGCACTTGTAAAAAGTCTATGTATTTTGTAAACTCTCAAATTCTCCAATGGATAATAATTAATTCTCTAATTTTCTATAAATTGTAATGAGCAGCTAGGTAGGACACTGAAGAGAACACTAGACCTGGAGTCAGGAAGACCCTGAGTTCAAATACAGCTTTAGACATTAGCTATGTAACCATCAGCAAGTCACTTAACCACTGTTTGCCTCAGTTTCCTCATCTATAAAATGGGAATAATAATACCATCTACTTCTCAGGATTCTTAAGAGGAACAAATGAGATAATAATTGTAAAGCCCTTAGCACAGTGCCTGGCACACATTAAATGCTATGTACATGTTAGCTATTATCATTGTCATTATTATAATTCTTTGATTTAATTTAAATATCATATCAGGCATTTTGTGCACAAATCCCAAGGCCTTAGGGAATAGGGTAGGGTTTGAGTATAACAAAGAGATGTATAAAGGATTTTATAGTTTTAACTCAATTACCACAGACCCTGCAAAAGTATAAGTCTTTGAAGAGACTGCTGAATTCATTAGATCAGAAAGTTTGAAAATGATTGCATAAGTAAATGGATATTAACCCTTTTTGAAGATATTCATCAGAAAATCATCTCCTCCCAAAAGTTTCTTTTCTGAAAATCATATTAGTGTTTGTATTTCTTTTTTTTTCCAGACTCTGCTCTTATTTGCCAGTGCACTTTTAATCACTATAGTCTGAGGTTTCTGAATACTGCATTACATATAATTATGCTCTACTAGCCTCTCATTGTCCTCCTTATTACTTGTGAAAGCTCAAGAATCACTCACTTCTTTTTGTTTTCCTGACTTTCCATACCTTCTCTTCCCATTCTTACTTTCCTTCCATTATTCTCTTTCATCAAACCTTTTCCACTCTCGCCTTTTATCTCCTTTCAATTTTAATCTTAGTCACACAAGAAAACAATGATGTCAGAGGACCTGAGGAAAAGCTAGCACTCCAGGCTGCAGGTTTAGGAGACTCGGCCCCTAGGAGGCATGTACGTTGACAAGAGTAGAGTTGAAGAAGGTCCGACCCCTCATTCCTCAAAGTGAGTATGTGCAGGGCAGGGTAGATTCTCCATGACCCTATTTGGGATTTTCTTGGCAAAGATACTGGTACTGCTGGACATTTCCTTCTTCAGCTCATCTTACAAATGAAAAAATTGAGGCAAACAGGGTTAAATGACTTGCCTAGGATCACATAGCTAGTAAGTATCTGAGGTCACATTTGAACTCAGGTCTTCCTAACTCCAAGACTGACACTCTATCTATGGCACCACCTATTTTAGAGATGGAAGAAGAGGTGTACTGGAGCCAGCACTAACCTGCTGGCTAAAATGATTTTTACATTTTCAATGTAAATAATAGGCAATCACCACAAATCATGGCTTGATTTTTTATTTTGTTGATTGTTCAGAATTAAGAAAGTGTTAATAATGTAAAATAAACTTAGAAGTATGTGTGCATAACTTATATAGATATATATGTGTGTGTATATATACATATACACACACACATATATACAAATATACGTATATGCACATATGTTTGTATGTATACACTTACCAGAATTTTTCTGGTTTGTTCTTTATTGTACTTGAGCTCAGCAGGAGTTCAAAAGAAGGCTTAGGAAATGAAGTCATCACCAGAGTGCAGGTCTGGTGAGTGGAAGCTAACAATAATAATTACAATATTAATAATCATAACTTACATATATATATTACTTTAAGGTTTGCAAAGTACTTTACATCAATCATCTCATTTGAGCCTTGCATCATGCCTGAATGGAAAGAACATTAGAAATTACCTGAAGTTCTTAACCTTTTCTTTATGACATGCACCCCCTGATAATCTAGGGAAGCCTAAGAACTTTTTAGAATAATATTTTTAAATTCAAAAAAATAAAAATGGTGCAATACAAAAATAAACAACTGTATTAAAACATACTTATTAAACTGCAGCAACGAGAACAAATCTTCATAAACCCCAGTTTAAGAAACTTCTAATTCAGCCTTCCTCAGAGAAGAGGAAGATAAAGACCTGCAGGTCTCTAATTTGTAAACTAAAGGTGACAATGGTTTAGTGATTTACGTTATCCAGATTGCACTGGATTTTCACCAGAACCCTAGATGCTTAAATCAAAAAGAAAATTAGTATTGCCAGTCACTGGCAATACAGCTTTTATGAGAGTCAAGGGGGAGATAGTATTGTGCAAGGAGGTCTTTCAGAGCCCCTCAAATTACCCAAAAACGAAGCTTCCTCTACTGATTTTACAGAAGCATACAGATGTTGAAGAAATGGGAGTACTCTTTATTCAGCAAACATCTGTTCAATGACAGATTTAGGTAGAGTGTGTGTGTGTGTGTGTGTGTGTGGTGTGGTGCTTACTTTAAAGCCTGGGGGTTTATGTTTTCCCTTGTTTAGCGGGAAATAGTTTAGTGCTCAATAGCCAAGTATTTCTATTATCCTGGATTGTGTTTACAAGTGAGAATCTTACAAAATCCTTCTACATTAATCATCCCGAAGCAAAATAATCTAAATGTCAAATGCAGCTCTTGAACCATAAGAGATATTAAAATGGACTGTGAAATCAAGATGAACTTTAACTGAATTAAATAAACCAATGAATTAATTACATTCCTCAAGTATGAGACATTCTGAAAGAAAATTAGAATTCTTGTAGCTGTGTCTTTTGGGATAATTTCATTTGTATAGGTCAAAAGGTTCAAACACTATAAATTCACTAGTACTTTTAACACCATCTTCTAGCAATAATGAGTTATGAAACTCCATGGAAACATTCCTATTAATACCCAAAGCATGCTTAATTAACAGATAATATTCATTGAACCAAGTTATTCACTATGCTAAATCTATGGTACTCAGATTTTTTTTTAAATAAAGATTTACAAAAGTTTTCTTATTCAAATAAATATAATAACATGGAGTATTGACTTTATATAAAGAATAAAACTCTTAAAGGATAATTTACTTTTGGGTGTCCCTAAATCAAGCCAGAGTTTTAGCTACAAGAAACAATGATTTAAAAAAAATTAGTAGGATTGGATCGGCTAGTTACTGCAGTGTATGGAGCATTGGACCTGAAATCAGGAGGACCTGAGTTCAAATCCGACCTCAGACACAACACAAAAAGTAGCCATGTGACCTTGGGCAAGTCACTGAACCCCAACAAAAAGCCAAAAAAATAGTAGGGTTTCCTAGGGGCTTTGAATAGGTGAAATCTGCCTTGAAATCAATACTCCATATGTATATTAACTGTTTTCCATAGTCATTCCATAGATGAATTTCCAAGGAAGAGAAGGAAAGATAAATATTCATAACCCAGTAAAAGAAATTGCCACATTGGCCATGTCCAAAAATGTAAGACTCTCATTCTACACTTTTTAAGTTCCTCACCTCTCTGGCAGGACACAGGGATTATACTTCATGCTCAACCTTCTGGCACTGTTTGATCATAGTTCTAACATTTTCCGAAGGTTTTTTGTTTAATGTTTTTATTTTATGCATTGTTCTCCTGGATTGGTTCACATTATTCTGCATCAGTGGAGAGAATTCCTTCTGGTTTCCACTGAAATTGCCCATTTTGTCATTCCCTATGATGCTATCATTACAGTAACACATCATAATTTGTTTAATCATCTCCTAAGATGTGGACATCTTTTTAGTTTACAATTTGGGGCTACTGTGAAAAGAGTTGCTACAAATGTCTTTGTAAACATGGGTTCTTTGCCTTTCTGTAGGATATTTTTTGGGTACAAACCTAACAGTGATATTGCTAGGTCATTTCTTGGCACAGTTCCAAACTGTTTCCCAGAATGGCTTAATTATTTCACTGTTCTAACAATAGTGTATTAGTTTTGTTTTTTCCACCCATAAGGCCTTCAAAAATTTGTCATCTTCCTTCTTGTCAATCAGATAGCTGAGAGGTAAACCTTCAGAATTGTTTTAATTTATATTTCACTAATTATAATTTATGTGTAGAACTTTTTTCATATGATCATTTGACAGCTTGGACTTCTTTTAAAAACTGCAAGTTCATATCTGTAATAGTAATGGAATTTAAAGATCCCCCTGTACTGGCTTGGTTTTCAGATTGATTGTGTTAAAACCCAGAGCTTGTGAATACCACTTGTGGGGTGGACTTGTTGATGTGAAAAGAGAGGGCTGAACTGGGAGGAGCTTAGAGAGGCACAAGCACAGAAAGAGGCAAATTTTTTGGAAGCAGCATTGTGGAGGCAGAGACCTGGAGAGGATTGCTGAGGGCCAGTTCGAAATGCCCAGGACTTTTGAGAGCTGCCACCCAGAGCTGCCAAGGACTGAGGAGACATGGCTGTTATGCTGGTACTTTGTCTGTCTGTTTTGATGTTGTTTTGCCAGATTTGTCCACTGGTGAAAGACAGTCCTGTTGTTGCAGAAGTTCTGTAACCTGGATGTTGGTTCTGAGCTACTGAGACTGTTCTGCATACAGAGAGTGAATACTGTCCACTGGTGAAGGGCAGTGCTGTTGTTGCAGAATTCTTGCAACTTTGCTGTTGGTTCAGAAGCCCTGGAGAAGGATTTTCTTGTTGTATGTTTACAGAAATCCTGGAAGGGGGTTGCTAATGTTTTCAGGGGTCGTAGGACCATTCTGCAGACAGAGAATGAGTTAATGAGGACACTGGCAATATATCTTGTGGTCTTGCTAAGCTTTGTCTCCCCATGAACAAAGATTGCTGAGAACTTGCCTCCGGTCAAGATGAAGAAAAGACCTCTCTTTGGGTATTAAATGCTGTGCTTAAGCTTGTTGTAACTCTGGGGTAGATGGCCTATCCAGTTGTGATCTAAGGGTGAGAAACTTTTGACTTTTTTGTGCTCTGTGACTGACCAAATGAATGTACTTTGCTTATGATGAGAAATTAATCTGCATTTGAGAAGAGGGGCTTTGTAATTGACTAAATGAATGTACTGCCTAGGGATGGAGTAGTACTTAGAAGAGGAACTTTGTGATTGACTAAATGAATGTAATGTTCAGGGGTGGAGTAGTACTTGGAAATTATTGAATTACACTTCATGAATGTTTTATTTTCAATTATGCTATATTTGGATTTTCTCTGTTCTTAAATTGTCACTGAATAAAATGGAGAGCAGCTTTGCTGTTATTTTGAACCTTGGGAAGTTGCCTTTGCTCGGCATTACAATTTCTTATGACAATTTATCTACTAGGGAATAGCTCGATCTTATTCATTTGAAGGAGTCCCAATATAATCTTGAATATTACACATCTGTAGTACAAACTTGCTGCATTTTTTCTTTTCTTCTTTTATTTTTAATTTATGGGAAAAAACAAGCATTTCCATAACATGGTATAATAAAAAAGATGATTGTAAATGAAAACTACAAATCTACTATGCACAATGTGCTATTCCTTTTAAGCATACAAGAAAATTATCATTCAAATTTCTTTTCTTTTTGTCCCTCCCTCCCTTGGTACCCTGGAGATGGCTAGTATTAGATACAAATAGGTATGTGTGTGTGTGTGTGTGTGTGTGTGTGTGCATGTAAAACTACCCTATACTTCTATTTATCAGTTCTTTCTCTGGATGCAAATAGAGACTTTCTTCATTTGTTCTCTATGCTTAATTTGGGCACTTATAATAATCAAAATAACTTAAATTCACTCAAAGTCATTTTCTTTTTGCTTTTTTGGAGGGGTGAAAGCAGGGCAATTGGGGTTAAGTGATTTGCCCAAGGTCATATGGCTAGTAAGTGTTAAGTGTCTGAGGTCAGATTTGAACTCAGGTCCTCCTGATTCCAGGGCTGGTGCTCTATTCACTGTGCCACCTAGTTGCCCCTCAAAGTCATTCTTAAAATAATATTGCTCTTACTGTATACAATGATCTCTTGATTCTGCTAATTTCACTCTTCATTATTTCATGTAAGTCTGTCCAAATTTTTCCAAAATTAGTTTATCATATTTTTTATATCACAGTAGTTTTCCATCATAGTCATATATCACAACTTGTTCAGCCATTCCCTAATTGATGGGAATTCCTTCAATTTCCAGTTCTTTGTCACCATAGAGAGACCTTCAATAAGCATTTTAGAACATACATATTATTTTCCTTTTTTCCTAATCATATCTGGTAACAGTCCAAGAAGTGGTATTACTGGGTCAAAGTTTGTACTCCCAGAGTTAATGCAGCAATTGTACATGTTAGCATGTAAATATTGCTTTTCATCCATCTGTTCATTCTTTTATTTTATTACATTAAAGAAGTCAGTCTTTCCAGGCCACAGTTTCCTCAACTGGAAAATGAGGGTTGTATTAGAAGACCTCTAAGGTAATTTTCAAATTTTCAAAAATTGTGGCCCTCTAGGTCCTCAAGTGCAGCCCTTTGACTAAAGAGCTGCAAAGTGTAGATTCAAAGAGCCACACTTGAGGACACAGAGGGCCACATTTGGCCTCAAGACTGCAGGTTCCTGACCTCTCATAAAGATAGTTTAATAACTCTATGGGCATAATTCCAGATTGCTCTCCGAATTACTTTTCCCATTTACCCATTTCCCTCCTAATTTTAACTGTATTGTTTCTGTTTTCTCAAAACCCTTTAAATGTTATGGAATCAAATTTGCACATTTTAACTGCTGTAATCTCTCTATTTCTTGTTTAGACACAAACTCCTGCCCTACTCATAGATCCAAAAGGTCTGATTTCTCTAATATGTTTATAATGTCACTTCATGTCTAAGTTAATAAACAAATATAGAATAAATGACTTTTATGCTCCAGACACCATACCAATTATGTATCAAATAAATGCAAAAATATATAGTCCCTATTTCAAGAAATTCTCAACCTAGGTTATGCCCCCATTTGGAGTTTTCATGGTATGAGGTATTGATGTATACTTCATTTCTGCCAGACTATTTTCTCAGAAGCTTTTGTCAAAGAGCATTCCCATATTTTCACCAAGGATGCCTTCATGATGTGATAAAAAGTCTATGATTATAGCAGTAATTTGACAAATTTAACAAAGTTCATAACAAGATGCAAAGGACTTTTTCCTACAGATTTTTAGGGAAATGACAGAAACTGTGCCACAGATCACTGTGAGCAAAAGAATTATACATCTGACTCATAATATTAATCAAAAATACCATACAAATAATAAGCAACTACAAAATATCCTTGAGAATTCTAAAAACTGCATTGAAAACATAATCCATCATAGGCAAAGCTGCCTCCCAATAGCCTGGATATTAATGATTACCTAAAAAAACTTAAGAAGGATTATTTTTTTTAAATATGCCACCCTGCCAAATACTCAAAACTTCCAAATATGTAGAATGAAAATCTCTCAAAGAGATTTAATAAAATAAATCAAAACCATGTGGGAACAGGAAGTACATATCTTCCTTGCCATGCTATCTACTACTAAATTTATCTACATGATGCTTTCAATTAATACTTTTTTTTTAAATGAACTTGGATCTTATTACTTTCATTCAATAACCTCAAAAAAAAACTTTGCCAGTGAAATTTTCCACCAAAGAGTAAAGCTAAAAAAGCAATAGGAAGACAACAAGTTGTTTTAGGACCAATTTTATCTTAGAACCATCATTTTTTTTAAATCAGCAGAAAAAGAAATCACAACACATCCACATACATATCAAATTTCATTTTGTGTTTATGAAAACTGGGAGTTTTGTTATTTATTTATCTAATTTTTTATTATCATCCCTCTTTTATAAATGTGGAATCTGAGGACCACACAAGTAAAAACTGGGAAATCTAGCAATCTGTCCAGGCATTCAGATATCAAGTCTAGGGATCTTTCCACTGTATCTTGCTGGCAACTATCCAAATAAATCATGATAAAGGTGTGAAGTGGAGTGAATAGGTATGGCAGGAAAAATGTTTAAAATCAGGAACACTTTCCAGAAGGTCTTCAACCCTGGTAGTGCAATATCTGTGTATACTCAATTCTATATGGCTATTTGAATAACATAATACCAATTCAATTCAATAAGAATTTATTTAGCACTCACTCTGTGTAAGACACTGTACATTTGGTGCTAAGAACAGTAAGATGAAAGACAGAAAAGGGAAAGAAATTACTAGAGAACGAAGAAAGTAAAGAAGAGAGGAAAAAAATGCTTGCCCTTGAGGAGCTAATAACCTATTTGAAGCTTGATAAGGAAATGAAAAACATATGTTTTTTATTCAATTAAATTAACATTTTTAGTCTAGAGTTCTAGGCTTCTCAGAAGAAATGAGCACCACCACTGGAGAATCCTCTATTTGCATCTAAAGCAAAGATTAAAAAATGACAGAGTCATGCTCCACCTGGTCAAGAAATCTGGACCTTGTGAATTCTTTAAGCAATTAACATCTGCTCTACAACTCTAAACACTTGCCTTTCCCTGCCAGACAAAAATGAAGGTGATAAGTTACTGTTTTCTGATGTGGATATAACAAGTCTTTTGAGTCCTAATTAAATGAATTAGGTTACTTAATCCACTCATTTTGTGAAGTCCCACAAGGAGGTCTAAGACATAATGATTGAACCAGTCAGTGAAACCTCATAGAATTCCCTGCATCTGATAAGCCTTGGGCTATATGACCATGTTTCTTTCTTTGCACTCTAGTCATTTTCTTGCCATCTGCCATGCCATCATACCCTCTGGATTCCCTGACCTCCAGAGTCCATAGATCACTCAGTCTGGGACTTCCCACCGTGCACTTGAACTTCCTGGAGTAGTGAGTCAGTGAATACAAAGTGATGTAGACAACAATATATATCC
Source organism: Petaurus breviceps papuanus (assembly GCF_028583685.1). NCBI lineage: Eukaryota > Metazoa > Chordata > Mammalia > Diprotodontia > Petauridae > Petaurus > Petaurus breviceps. The sequence goes on from NW_027186304.1 coordinate 59,100,666, forward strand.
AATCTCAGGCTACCATGCTTCTAGGTAATCAACACAGTCCTCTTCTAGTTAATCACCATCTCTTTTTCCTCAAAGAACTGTAATTCTCTTTACACACACACACACACACACACACACACACACACACAACTATAGTTTCTGGAAAGAGTGAGTCAAACAACCAATTCCTCAATCTTGATAATGAGATATTTGCCTATTATATGCCTGGCATCAGATAAACACTTAATAAATGTTCTCTCCCTCCATGCTTCCACTTACAATCTCTGAATTTTCAGACCAAGACACTTTTTCTGGTCACTACCCTCCTCTACCTGTTATCTCTTTCTAGTACAAATATCCCTGAAGGCCAAAACTATATCATTGTTTTAGTTTGTATTCCCAGAGTTTAGTGCAGCAAATTCACATATTACCTTGTAATTATTGCTTTTAATCCATCTGTTCATTCTTTTATTTTATTTATGACATTAAAGAAGTTCATCTTTCTGGGCCATAGTTTCCTCAACTGGAAAATGAGGGTTGGACTAGAAGACTTCTGAGGTCATTTTCAAATCTTAATCTGTAATCTCATGATATAATCCTATGAGTGAGAATAAGTAGATTGTAGCACATTAATGATGATGACTTGTACAGAAGTGTAATAAAAAATTACCACTAGGGAGGATATGATAAGAAATGGAAGTGGCCTGAGAACAGAGTGAAAGAGATATCAATCTGACTACTTAAGTATTGTGAAACGACCTAGAGAAGAAGGCCTCCAGCATACTGGACATATATCCTATAGAAAATTTATGGAACATAGATAAGAGATAAGGAGAAATGAATAAAGAAATGGAGCTCTGTTAAGAGAAACAAAAAAATGTTATCAAGACTAAAGTTCTACTAAAGTGGAGAAGGGGAAAAGAACACACATTTATTAAGTTTCTATTATGTGCCCAAAACTTCACTAAGCACATAACAAATATTACCTCAATTTATTTTCACAAAAATGTGGTAGGTGCTATTATCATCCCCATTTTGCAGATGGGGAAAATGACACAAACTGAGATTAGGTGACTTTCCCAGTTTATAGACTTCCCCCCCCCCCAGATTAAGTAATATGCAGTTAGTAAGTGTCTGGTACAGGATTTGCATTCAGATCTTTCTGACACCTAGTCAAGGACCTTATCAACTGAGCTACCTATCTGCCTGCATTAGACATGTGAAACAATATGTGATTGATTTTAAATGCAGCAATTATTCAGTGTTAAATTGTGAAGTTGTTTGGAATAATTGGATTGGCCACATTGCACTCACATTTACTAGCCCTCTTTCTAAATGGATTCTTATTCATTTTAAGCAAGCTATGTCACCAACTATAAATATGTAACTGGCTATTAGGCTGAACAGCTCTCTGGGAATATGAAAAAATGATAATGTAATTACCATGGAGCTTTGTTGAAGATTTCATTCTCTGTAAGATAATTAAATGTACACACTTAAATGTTGTAACAATTTCAATAGTATTAATAAATATCATTACTCTCATAAAACGATGGAATGGTGTACATGTATTTCATATTTGCTTGCTTGCTGAAATATAAATGAAGAACTTTCATAACTGACTTCAATCTTGACAGAACAAAGCATTCTGAGCGATGGATGAGTGACCTCTAAAAATGGACTGATGACCCATTATTTTTCATGCTTTCATGACAGTAACTGCTAAGATCAATATAAAAGCTAACATTGTAACTGCGAACTAGAAATGTCTTTTTTTCCAAATAAATGATTAACTCTAATAGTTCATTAACAGAAATGAATGTAAACATCCTCTAACTTTAAAATCTTTCCATATTTATTAAGCCCTCTAAAACTTGGCCCTATACTAATGATCAAAATTTTAAAGCAGTTCCCTTCTTGATCACAACCTGATTTTTTTCACTAGATACTACAGCCCTCTTTTGTATAAAAAAGAATTTCCCTAGTTTGGTGGTGGTGGTGGCAGTGTGTGTGTGTGTGTGTGTGTATGTTCTGTTGTCTTGCCACTCATTCATCCTTTGCTAGAATATCATTACAATCTCTGGTGACAGGTTGCCATTGTCAGAAGCACATGTTTACCATACATTGTTCCTTTTCTTAATTTTTTTCTTTTCTCTTCAAATTATTCTAAGGGAAATTACCATAGGTAGATTACAATTTTCTTCATATGAACAAAAATCAGGAAGAGAGAATTACAAAGAAAGAAGTAAGAGAATGGAAGCAAGAGCCACAATAATGAGACAGTATTAGTGTCACACAAGATGCTAATGGCTTTTGACAGTTTTCACAATTCAAAGATGGGTTTGCCCAATCTTCTCCCTGACAAGTACGTCATCATTTACCATGAAAGCCTTGCCAGTGCTGGCAGTCAAGAATCAATCTGCAGAAGAGGGCTGCAGGCAATGTGCCTATGTTGGTAGATGCCAAATTGCGAAAAAAAAGGAAGAAAATTATTTTTATCTTAGCCCTGACAAGCAATTTTTCCAATAGAATTAAATTACAAAACTATGCCTTACCAAAAACTCCTTTAAAAAGCTATGAAAACTATTTAATAACTGACACTTATAAGTCAGCTATAACCAGTGGTGTGATGATTAATGTTTAACAACTAGATCCTGGCAGGGAAGAAGGGAGGGAAAGAAAGGGGGAAGAATGTTCATATCACACCCTTTCAAGCTTAATATAAATTACTAACACTTTCTCCATCACTTTCTTAAGTCTAAACAATTAACATAATAAATCAAACCATGATCTATGATATTTGCCAATTTCTAAAGTGTAAATCCTCTCATTGAAAATTTAACAATCAGTTCTCCTGAAGCCGTGTAAGTGACTCTAGAAACCCTGGAACAATTCTTTTTTTAAAGATTTTTAATGGTAAAATTTTATAAATTATTTGCTCAGAGTTCATGTCTAATTTAGACTATACAACTAGGTCACAGCTGAATTTGAACAACCATAAAATATGAATAAAAAGAAACATGCTAATTCTTTTTCGTGTAAATTATTAAAATGACCTTAAAATTGTGACTCAAAGTGATTACATGAACTGTCTGTATTGGACTGCATTGAACCATCTGCATTATAGCCAAGAGTTCAGATTGGATTTCATCAATTTATCCATATATGCCTAGGAACATGTGGACATGAATTGAAATTTCCACAAGAGGATGAAATGACATAACCTTGAACCATTGCTTAGCTTATCTTTCACAATTTCAATCTCTAGCTATTATTGGTAATTCTCCCCCACTCCCCCATCATTTTTTAGATGATATTATTGAATTTTTTCCTTTATGACTTAAACATATTTTAAATGAGTGTTCCAGATGTTAAAAGAATGTCTACTGAATATGTATCTCTTGGATAATAAAATAAAAACAAAACAACATTTCATGTGCCTTGGTTCAAGTCACAGATTTGAAAATTAGTTAAAGCTTAGAAATTGAGTTTATTTATATAAACATATAAAATGTTCCAATTATATCATTTGCATTTTGAAATTAAGATGACTGACTTTCTTTTAATATATTTCAATACTAACTCACCAATAATAACACTATAACACAAAAACTCATATTTCTAGAAAGGTTTAAGTTTGATATAGATAATAATACTGTTTTCCCTATAGCAGTGACAAGTTGGCAATAAACTATTCACACTCATTAGGTTTCTTTTCCCAACTCCTAAATAATGGAATATACTTGCTGTTCCCGAAAATAGGAGTTGATGCTATTGATATTACAGCTCAAGTCCACAACCTTGTTTTCATTAACATGTTGAGGCAACCTACCTTTTTCCTCATAATCACATCCTTTTCCCCTTCGCCCCACCAAAAAAAGAAAACCTTTCAAAATACCTACCCATTTTCAACCTTTCCTAAGCTAGAATAGTCATATTCTAGGAATATATGATCACAGATTTAGAGTTTGAAGATACCTTAAATTACATTAAGTACAAATTTCTCATTTTATAAGTGAAGAAATTGAGATGTCTATTGTCTAAACAACATGCTTAGGCTTCTAAAATGTCTAGGATAGGACCTGAATTCAGATCTTCCCGACTCTGTGCCCAGTGCTCTATCCACTATACCATTTATCTGACTCTTAAGAAATCAGGTAGTGGAGTGGCCAGGTGTATCAGCAATGCCATATTCACAATGCCTATAGAGATTACAAATATGCTGATATAATTATCCATCACAAAATACGTCAGGTTTGCCATATGGGGAAATAAACTAGAAAATTTATTAAGATACCAAAAGACTGAGTCCCAAAACCAGAAAGTGAAAGCCATCAGAGTAGTTATGATATTGGCACAGGTAGATAAAGTAGAAAGCACCCACATTCTCAAGCCTTTAAAACAGAACAGGCTACCTCAGGCAAAGGTCCTCCTCTCCCCATTCACAGCAACCACCCAGCGTCCTGGAAGAGCGCTCCCAGCAGCTCCGGCCCCTGGCAGT
>NW_027186304.1:59105245-59119908 GCF_028583685.1 Petaurus breviceps papuanus
TCTTGCTCTGCTATGTCAGCACGTCCATGGGGCATGGGAGATCTTTAAATCCCATAACCCTTACACCAGGTAGCACAGCAAGTAAGAGCACCGGCTCCAGTGTTGAGAAGACCTGGAGATCGAATCCCGGGCTCAGATACTCAGCACCACACCCAGAAACACCTGGCCGTGTAACCTTGAGCAAGTTACTTAACCCCAATTGCTTAGGGGCAGCCAGGTGGCTCAGCGAGTAAGAGCATGGCTCCAGTGTCAGGATGACCTGGATCAAATCCGGGCTCAGATACTCAGCACCACACCCAGAAATAACTGGCCGTGTAACCTTGAGCAAGTTACTTAACCCTGATTGCTTTAAAAAAAAAAATCAGGTAGTAGTCTGCATTTTATTAGGGTAATATTCCTGTCACATACATTAGAGTACTCCACTAGGTTGAGCAGGGAGGGTAAAGATAGGTTTCAAGCAATTGGATGAATGAATGAAAAAAGCATTTATTAAGCATTTAGTGATATACAAACTGCTTGAGACAAGTAATAATACTGAAATGGTTTCAATGGTCATGTGTGTATTTATCTGCAGACATCAGGATGATTCAAAATGTCTGTGACCAGATGAAAACAAACAAGCTGGTTTCCCCACATTTAGTGTATCCTCTGTCACTCAAATGCTGTTATTTCATGCCAAACATATGTGATTCATTTTTCTCATTTATTGTTTCTTATTCTGTGACAATGAAGAATGGATATCACGGCAAGGAAACATATAATCATTATAGCTTTAAAAAAAACCCCACAGAAATGATGTTTAAGAGATATTGCAATGACTTGGTATAGAGCAGTCAAGTGCTCCAAGAATTCTTTAAGCCCATAATGAAACAGAATCAGTCACACCACAGCACAAAAGAAAGTATGGTTAAAAAACACACACACAGGAATTGACAATTGCTGCTGTGAAACATTTTAATTCATCCTCATTATACAAACAAAAACATGGAGACCTAGCAAGTAGAAGGTTGCTTTGATCCCTCTACAGAGTGATATATACTTAGAGGTGAAAGAACATGGAGACCAGTAAAAAAAGGTTTCTAAACATTTCCATGAAGAAAAACACTTATCATGGGCATAACATAAAGACTAGAATACTAATAATTGGAAATAGGTAATTTTTACTGAGGAAACTATGTTTACATTCAAGACCATACCAAAACTATGGGCAGAAGAAATTCAAACAGGGGGAAAGGGAAAGGAATGAGCATTTTTATAATACCTACTATGTATCAGGCACAGTGCTAAGTGCTTCTTACAATAGTATTGAATTTGATCTTCACAACAACTCTACAAGGTAGATGCTATAATTACCATCTTCATTTTACAGTTGAGGAAACTGAGGGAAAAAGAGGTTAAATGATTTGCCCAAGGTCACACAGCTAGTAAGTATCTGAGGATGAATTTTAATTCAGGTTGTCCTCTGTGCATGGAACATTCTCCTTCCACCTGAAAACTGATTTCCCTGGTTTCCTCTAAGTCTCAACTAAAATCCCATCTTCTACAGGAAGTCTTCCCTAATCCTTCTTAATTGCAATACCTTCCATCTATTAATTCTTGCTTATTAATCCCTTATAGAATTTGCTCTGTGTGTGTGTGCTTTTGTGCGTTTGCATGTTTTCTTTCCCCTTGGATTGTGAGCTCCTTGAGGGCAGGGACTGTTGTTTGCCTCTTTTTGCATCCCCAACATTTAGTGTAGCACCACACAGTAGGTAGTACACACAGTAGTGTAGTACCACCCAGTAGAAGCTTAATAAATGGCTACTAATTAACTGATAACTGATTTTAGGCACAACACTCCATTTACAGAGTCTCAATCTGCATGAAAGATGCTGGTATCTTTATTAGATTACAAAACATCCACCCCAAAGAAATGTTTGGGAGATTTTTTTTTAACTTCTGGTGAATTTAGAAGTCTTACCCTCATTGAGACAATGATGAACTCTGATAAATGTTCAGTGGGCAGAGTGCTGAGCCTTGAGTCAGAAAGACATGAATTCAATTATCACTTCAGACAAATCTGACCTAAAAAGCTGTGTGAATCCAGGCAAATTATTTAACTTCTGTTTGCCTCTGTTTCCTCATCTATAAAATGGGAATAATAGTAGAATCCCCAGGGCTGTTGTGAGGATCAAATGAGATCATTGTAAAGCACTTAGCACAGTGTCTGGCACACAGCATGTGCTATATAAATGTTAGCTAGTAACAGCAGTACTTATGCTGTAGTAGTAGTAAGTAGAAGTAGTGGCAGTGACAGCAGTAGTATTACCAGCAGCAGCAATAGAGCTGCTGCTGCTTCAAATTCTACTAAGCACTGAGGAAGAGGAGGAGAAAGAGGAGGGTGGGGGAGAGACAGGAGGAGAGCTACTATTTTTTTGGAGGGGGGAAAGGCAAGGTAATTGGGGTTAAGTGACTTACCCAAGGTCATATAACTAGTAGGTATGTCAAATGTCTGAGGTTGAATTTGAATTCACACAGCTAGTAAGGTCCTCCTGACTTCAGGGCCACTGCTCTATTCACTGTGCCACCTAGCTGCCCCAGGAGAGCTGCTATTACTGCTACTATTAAATACTAAGAAATAGAATTGTTACAAAATAACATGAAGATGGAATACTTCAAGACCATCTTGTAGTGTGTTGTATGCCATGAAAAGTTAAGAAACTTAACCAAGAGATGGAGGTAAACATATTTCAGTGGCCTGAGAAGTGACCTGATTTAAACTCCATTGAAAATCTATGGGCTCTAATCAAGGCTAGACTTGGAAAACAATTGTTTTTCAAAGGTATTATAAAAATCCAATGTGATGAAAGCATAGTTTTGTAATAAAGAATTAATGAATATGCATTAAAATCCTGTGAACTCAATGTCATGTAAAATAAGTAACTGAAGTGAATGGATTTATTAAATATTAATAGTATTTTAAGAATATAAAAAGCTATAAAGTTCATTTTGTGTCACTAAATTTAGTCATTTTACTTTGTCCCTGTTAATTTGCACATATGTGCCAGGTGTGATGTTCAGCTTTGGGAATACAAATGCAAAAGCAAAGACTATCCTCTGCCCTCAAGAAGCTTATATCCTAATGAAAGAGACAATATACACAAGGAGTTAGTGGTCAAGGAAGGGCATTTTGGCCCAGAATCTAACTTAGATGATGATGAGGAAATTAAATATGAAAGAGGCAGAGAGAAGTGTGTATAAAGATAGCCCTGGAATGGGAGAAAATAGATTTCCAAAGCATAAAATTTTCCTAACATTCCTACAACTACCAATTTTGCCTCCTGAATACTAACCCTAGAACAAAGTTCAAAAACTCTGCCTGGGGAAATCAGTACAAACATACCTTAAAATCACCTATTAAAGGCTGATACAAATGAAGAGGAAAAGACAACAAGATTTGCCCCTATGGGGGACAAGAGGCACAAAGAATCACTACACTTGTTTTCATGACACAATTCACCTAGGGTGAAATCTGGTGTTCTCCACTTTTAATTATTCTTGCAAAGCAGATGTTAATTAAGTTCAATTGTTTCTCTCCTTTTAAAGAAGCAGAGAAGGCTATCAGATTCCACATATCATGATCCTCTGATGTAAAAACCCCACTTATGATTTCATTTCCCATCAAATACTGTGAGGCAATTTGACCTGCAGCTACAGGTTTATATTTTCTAAGATCATTCTACATTTCACCCCTTTTCTACAATGTACTTTTAAATGGTGAAATACTCATGGGGTGTGTTCTAAATATATATATGGCCTACTCTGAATTCATATTAAACACCAAGAAATAAATCAAATTAAATAAAGTCCTGCTTTTAAAAATACCAATGTGATAGGAAGATAAGACATGTAAAAGGAAAATAACATTTTCCTGAAGCACAATTTTAAATTATTTTAGTTAGGCAAGAGTTAATTTCAGGTGATACCAATTAGCTAGAGTTATCTGTTAGTCATTCAGATGACCCACTAGTATTATATGGCATTTCCAAATAATTATTTTATAAATGAGAAACTAGGCTAATTGTTCCTGGTAAGTGAAGGAAGAAGTCTAAAGGGTATCTGCTTAACCTACCAAGTACTTGGCCAAAAGCCATCATAGAAATAGTATTTTATAATTGCTGGAGTCATTGAGGCACACCTCTTCATAATGGACCTAGTTTTGTGTGATATTATTTCAAATTTTCCTACTGTTATACAAGGAGTATTTTCCCTCAGTTCTGAGAATTAATTTCTTTAAATGTAGGAGGTCTTCAGATCACATGTGACAAGGAAAAAGCAAGAGAAAACAGTAATTCATAAGTAGATGATAATAGAAAGGTCAAAAGATAAGAGCATAAGAAATTTTTGTATCTAAAGAACTCATAGATAGATACAAATTATTCAGCAACTAGACACATTTCAAAAGCATTAGATTTTTCAAGCTGTTAATATTCATTTTCTACTCAGTACATGAAAATCATTTCAGATTAAAGAAAAAGTTCTGTTGAAAATGAAATCTATTTGAAAGATTCAAATCAGTTTGGATACTTTTATTTTTAAAATTCTGCATTTCTATGTGATAAATATTCTTGAACTTCAAAAGACATTAAAAATTAACTAGTTCGATGTCCCTTAAAAAAAAAAAAGATGTAAGCTAGTCATTATAGAGTCAGAACTATAACCCAATCTCTTTCATTCATTTCTCCAGTCCTTTCGGGAGAAATCAACTAGCATTTATTAAGCACCTACTGTATGCCATGCACCGTGCTAGGTGCTGGGTATACAAAAACAAAGGTGGGGGAAAATCCCTACCCTCAAGAATCTTTCATTCCTTCCCATAGAATAGACTAGTCTTTCTATCCTATGAGGACATATTCCAGAGCAGGGGCTCTTACACTTTAGCAAAGTTGTAAGACATAAAACAAATCCACATAAATATAAGTATTTCAGTATCCTATCAGTAAAGTCCAGGATCAAAAGATAGAAAGAGAAATTTCATTTAAAATACCTGTAGACAATATAAAATACCTGGGAATCTACTTCCCAAGACAACCCCAGGAACTATACAAACTCAATTACAAAATACTTTTCACACAAATTAAGTCAGATCTAATTAATTGGAAAAATGTTCATTGCTCATGGGTAGGCTGAACCAATTTAAAAAAATGACAATTCTACCTATTTAATTTACTTATTCAGTACCATACCAATCAATCAAAAAATAGAGCTATAAAAATATTAACAAAATTCATCTGGAGGAAGAAAAGATCAAGAATATCAAGGGAATAGATAATAAAAAAAAACATTGTGAAGGAATATGGCCTAGCCATACCAAATTTCAAACTATATTATAAAGTAGCACTCGTTAAAACAATCTGGTACTGGCTAGGAAATAGAATATTAGATTAGTGGAATATTTTAGATACATAATAGGTACACAATCATAGTAAATGACCACAGTAATTTAGTGTTTGATAAACACAAAAGAGTCAAGCTTTTGGGACAACAACTCACTATTTGATTAAAAAAAAACTGTTGGGCAAAATGAAAAACAGTATGGCAGAAACAAGGTATAAAACAGGGATTGGGAACCTGTGACCTCGAGGCCACAGGTGCCTTTCTAGATCTTTGGGTGCTACCTATTGACTGAGTCCAAATTTTACAGAACAGATCCTTTTGTTAAGGCGATTTGTTCTGTGAAGTTTGTTTTCAATCAAAGGGCCACACTTGAGGACCTAGAGGACCACATGTGAACTCAAGGCCCTGTATAGGCCCCCCATTTCTGGTATAGACTAATATCTCATACTATATACCAAGATAAGGTCAAAATAGATACATCACTTAAAAATAAAAATACAGTAAGCAAATTAGCAAAGCACAGAATAGTCAGGCCTATGGATAAGTGAAGAATTTATGACCAAACAAGAGATAGAGAAGATCATAGGAAGTAAAATAAAAAACTGTGGCATATGATGGTAACTGAATACTCTTGTGCTATAAGAAATGATGAAAAGAATGCTTCCAGGAAAAAGAAAACTGGAAAAATTTACATGAAATGATACAAAGTGAAGTGAGAAGAACCAGGGAGATATCACACACAGTAACAGCATCATTGCATGGTGATCGGCTGTGAAAGACTTAGCTATTCTCAGAAATATGATTCATGACAATTCCAAAGGACTCATGATAAAAAATGCTATGTGATGGAGTCTGAATGCAGATCAAAGCATACTATTTTTCACTTTATTTTTTGTGGTGTTTGGCCCATTTTTTCTTTCACAACACAACATATAAAAATGTTTTGCATGATTGCACATGTGTAATCTATATCAAATTGTTTGCCATCTCAGACACTGGGGGATGGAAGGGCAGGAAAAAGAAAAATTGGAAGTAAATATTTTTAAGTCAACATATATAATGGGGAAAAATTTAATATTATTTTTTTTGCTTTTTTTGTATTTAATATTATTTTTAAAATAAATTTTGAAGCAAAGTATAACATCCACAGCTCTAAAACTTCAACAGGTTCTGATGCAACTACTATAATTCACTAATTGATAAAAGTTCTTCTTTTAAAAGTACATGTTATGTCCAATATTCTCTGTTCATGACTAGAAAGGTAAGTAGACTATACATTCAATTATAGAAAATAACAATAAGGATGATGATGATGGTGATGATAGCTCTCATTTATATAGATCTAAGGCATAAAGAGCTCTTTACAAATATTTTGTTATTTTATGTTGTCAGCCACCCTAGGAAATAGGTGCTAGGGTTATCCCCACTTTATAGATAACAACACTAAAGCTGAGAAAATTTAAGGGACTTGTTTAGGGTCACACAGTTAACATCAGAGATAGATTAGAATTCTAGTCTAGCAAAGGATAATAGGTGACCATGACTTTCAGTTGATGTTGATTTGAATGAGGGAGGGCTGTGGAGGGTCACCAGCCTCACTTTCTTCTCCATAGCCATTCGGGCCCCCCGTGGCCAGATATTCCTGACAACTGCAGATGGTCCACGATGCAAGGTCTCCAAGGAGACCCTGGCCCTTTTAGGCTAAAGCCTCTTCAGGTTCTCACTTTGAGTGAGATGACACCCATTCAGTGAATAGGCATCTTTCCCTGATGTCATGGTCCTCTTCAAAAATGAAGGACAAACACAACCTGTGAATAGTCAGCAGCTGCCTGAATTGGGACCCAGCCAGTTGGGTAACTCAGCTCATCCCATCCTTCTCCCTCTCCTTCTCCTCTCCAAAGGATGGTAAATTGTGTTGGCCAGAAGCTGCCCAGGTAACTTGGGGTTTACTGGCTAGATTTCTTTTCTTTCTCTTCTTTTCTTTCTTTCCTTCCTTTCTTTCTCTTAAGATAAAGCCTTAAAGCCATTTCACTCTGAAGCTCATAGATTGGAATACATGTCCCTGCCCAAGCTCTACTTAATGGCTACATTTTATGCCCTCCTGGTTTAGAGTGAATGTCAATGGTAACTGTTTCCCTTTGGAACAGCAACCCTGAGGGTCTTCCCCTCTCAGCCCGATTTTTTTTCTTCTTTTCTTCTAATTAAAGGGGCCATCCCTTGACTCACTTCTTCAAGAAATCTATTCACTTCATGAGCTTTTACCTCACTCAAAGTGAGAACCTGAAAAGGCCTGAGGCTAAAAGGGCCAGGGTCTACCATTGCATGCTGGGTCATCTCCAGTTATCCTCATGCATATCTGGCAAAACAAGGGCAAACAACCTGTGAGGTGGTCACCTGAAGCATTGAACCGGTATCTATGTAAAGTCAACAGACCGAGAGAATGACTTCTACCACGTTGCTATTGAGGATCTGTGAGAGGACTGAGACGAAAATAAAACAAGAAGAGAAAGTGTGAGTAAGTGACAACTTGCACATGTGGCAAATTCCCCATCAAGCGGGAAGATTCAGAGTTCAAGGGGTTTTCCAGAGCCTGTGCCCTATACCTGGACAATTACAATAGTGTGCTGGTAAATATCCCTGTCTAAAGTCTCTCCAATACAACCCATCATCCCTTCAGTTATCAAAGTGATCTAGACCTAAACCTGTCTAACATTATCACCATCCTCCTCAATAAAGTCCAGTGCCTTCCTATCACCTCCAGGATCAAATATAATACCTCCTATTTGTCATCCAAAGCCCTTCATAACATGCAAACTCAAACACACATGCACACATACTTTTCCAGCTTTTTAAAACCTTATTATTCCTACCACCGTACACTCTAAAATCCATTGATACTAGCCTTCTTGCTGTTCCTTGAATAAGACAGTAAATCTTCTTACTTCAGATATATTCATTGATTATACCTCATATCTAGAATGCTCTCTCCCTCTTGAGTGTTGTCTCCTGGCTTCCTTCAAGTCTCAGACAAAATTCCATATGGTAGGAACCTGTTCCTAATTAAGTCCCTACTATGAACCAGGCACTGTGCTAAGATGCTTTACAGATACCATTTCGTTCACTTCATTATAGTAAGTGAAGACCTGAGGTAGAGACTCTTCACCAATGCACAATCAGAACCTGACAATTACCTCAGACAAAGATTAAATGATTTGCCCGTGGTCAAAACCAAAGTCATAGCAACCAAAACTGTAAAGTCCATTTTATGCTTCATAAAGAAATCGTCTCCAGAATGACAGAAGGGATTATCTTTGTTTACTCTGTACTATTCAGGCTATAACTGGAGTAATGTGTTAAGACTGCACATTAAGTTAAGAAGAATGTTGATGAGCAAACGTGTCCAGAAGAAGATAACCAGAATAAGCGAACTCAAGACTTTGTCATAGGAAGACCAGTTAAGTTATAAAGGAAATTCACATTATGAAGAAATCTTATTAACTGGATGTTTTAAGTTCCAGCAAATGGATGAAAATTGCAAAGACCAATTTCAGCTCTATGGAAATAGAAATTTTGGGAATCATGAGAGCTGTCCAAAAGTGAAATCAGCTACTTTAAAGGTAGTATATTCTTTCTCACATGAGGTTTCCATGGAGAGATTGGATGGCCTGATATACTGTAGAGGGGATTCAATGACCAGAAAAGTTTGTACTACATGGCTTCTGATATGTTACCCAACTATAAGATTTGGAAATTCTATGAAAGTAGTTCATAAATGGTTTCAATTACATATAGGGGTAGCACTATTTTCCATTTTATTTTCCTAAAGTGATGAGTTGTAAAAAACTGAAATATCTTATTTTAAGTGACCATATCTGGGATTATTCAAAATGGTGTTTCCATAGTTAATTTTTAATAACCTCCAAAGTTTGAGAACATTTATTTTTTCTGAATAACTCTATATGTCCTTTTACTAAGATTTATCCATGTATTTCTAATTCATTCAAGTGGAACTCATTAAAATATTGCTATATTTATTATAATACAGACAGATACTCCCTTGTGCTCAAGTCATTCCCTGACAGTAAATTTTATCTATTAATCAGCATAAAAAGATTGGCTATATTTTCTCTCAAAAAAGAAATAGTTCCTCTCCTTAGGAATTTTTCATTAGAAAAGAGAGAAGATTAGTTTGATATACTTTTAAAAGGTAATTTTTTTCCTTCTTTTAATATTTATTCCCAATAAATAAGAAACTTATAAGGAATCAGTGAATGTCTTATAATCCCAAAGGACTCAATTCAAATTTTCTTTCCCAGTTGTATTTGAAACTTGTTATGTATTTTTCCCTCAAGAATCACTTGTCACTGTAATTGTCACATTTTTATTTCTGCATTTGTATGTGTTTGAAAGAGATAATGTGTCTTCCTGCTTTAATTGTACTTTTAAGAAACATTGTAACTCTAAAACATGATATTTCTCAGGAAGACGGTATTATTCAACATTGCTCAAACAAATACTCTGTCTTTTTAACAATAATGGTGCATATGCGACATGCTACATTTCTCACAACCCATTGAAAGAAAGACACTTATTTTGATCCCCATTTTACCCTGGAGAAAGCTGGGGTAGAGAGCAAATTATAAGTTTATGGTCACATAAATAATGAGTAACAGAGCTGGATTTGAATCTAGACTTTCCTGATCACAAAGTTTATGCTTTATAGACAATATCGTGATCATCCTTCACAAGTGTCATATGCAGAATGAATCAATTTCCCTATGTAAAGAAATAAATCTTCACCATAGTTTTCAGAATACTGAAATAAAGAGAATTCAAATTACATTAAAAATCAAGTTACTGTTAAAAATTTAGCATTGGTTTCCCATCTTCAAAATGAAAAATGATGAGTGTCAATTTCTCTGACATCACAGAACAGTAAAAAGGTGTGCTATATACATGCTGTCACTAGTTATACCTGAAGTATTCCACTCCCCCCCCCCACCTTTTTTGATAATACCTTTCTCTCCACCAAACCAACTGTATCCTGGGAATTATGAAATCCTCTTCCTTGGTACCTCAAATCAAGCCCCCTAAAAATAATCTAGGCCTTCAGAACTGTCATTGAATAGCACTTGAAATTCTTGACTTGTTCAATTGTTGATTTCAAAAGCTCATCTTGCTGACCCTATTCTGGGATCTTTCATTTATTTCTTTCTGTTTTGGTTCATTTTAAGAACTACGCCATAAATCATGTCAGGAGCTCAATTTCCCCTCTTTGGAGGTGACAAACTAGACATTAATCAGTTTTTATTTGTGCAGGTAGGATATCAGGGATTCTTTTCTACCATTTTATTTCAAACCCAACATGTCCACCCACCCTTCCTAATACTGTTCATAGATAAAAATTATATAATTTTCATAATAAATTTCTATTCAGAAAATATTCTCCATTTTTTTGTCATATTGGACTGAAGCAATTTCCAAAAGTATGACTTTTGATGATCTTCTATGACAGGTGAGTTCCTGTAACAGATACACATATACATACATATTGTTTCAATAATACTGATGAGAGAGAATAATTTACTCACCACTGGGAAATGTCTTTTTCAGATCAATAAACCATAGGCAATACTTCTTTATAGTGTTTCTGATGTTTTTTCCTCTCAGAGATCTTAATGCTCACATACCATCTCTTCCTCCCAAAGTAACTGTCAGGAAATCCATAATATGGAGAAAGGAAATACAAACAATATCTTCACTTTATATCACTCATTTTGGAAGTAATTAGGTTCTTTTCTAACAAATATTCAGCTAGGCAGAAGAAAGGAAAAGAAAGCAAATAGCAGATGAAAAGGGAATTAACTCCTTGCAACCTCTATAAAATATTGACTGCTAAATGTCTAAAACCTACAGTTTGAAAGATACTAATTTTTAAAATTACCTTTTCTAGTACACAAAATGTCTCCTGACTTTCTTATAAGGGATGATTCTACATTCTTATCGGACACTATCTCAAAACTTCTTGAAATTGGATTTCTAACTCCACAAATTTAGAGGGTAAAAGTACTTACTAAAATAATCCATGACCTCCAAATTGTCAAAACAGCAACTTCTTCTTTCAGTCCTCTTTTTTGACTTCTCTGTAGCTTTTGATACTATAGACCACCAGTCAAGAAGAATAAACTTTCCTTCTTCAGCTTCAGGAACAACAGATTCCCCTGATCTCCTCTGCCTCTACTCCTTTATGTATTTCTTCTGAAGATTTCTTTGGTTCCTGGAAAAATGCATGTTTTAAAATTTATATATATATATATATATATATATATATGTATATATATATGTATATATGTATATATTTCATTGAATATTTTTTTTTAACTTTGAGTTCCAAAAATCTTCTTGCCTCACTCTAGAAGGCAGGTGATTTCATTTCACTTACATGTATGAAGTCATGCACAACTATTTCCATTTTAGCCATGTAGCAATAGAAAAACAAAATAAAATTTCAAAAATAAAGGTTTTTTAAGTATGCTTCATTCTGTATTCAGAGTTAATCAGTTTTCTTTCTCTCTGGTGGTGGATAGCATTTTTATTATGGGTCCTTTGGAATTGTCTTGGATCATTGTCTTGAACAGAATAGCTAATTCTTTCACAGTTGATCATTCATTTATTATTGCTGTAACTGTATGAAATGTTTTCCTAATTTTGTCTTTCCATGTTTTTCTGAAAGCATCCTGCTCATCGTTTCTTATAGAACAATATTACTCTATCATAATCATATACTACAATTTGTTTAGCCATTCCACCAATTGATGGACATTCCCTTAATTTTTGATTCTTTTCTATTAACAAAAAGATGTGATATATTATTTTTGTACAAACTTTCCCCTCTCTCTTTAAACTCTTTGGGGTACAGGCTTAGTATTGGTATTTCAGGGTCAAAAGGCATGTATGGTTTTACAGACCTTTGGATGGAAATCCAAATTGTTCTCCAGAATGGCTGGACTACTTCACAACTCCACTAACGACACATTAGTATCCCAAAATTTTCCACGTCACCTCAAACATTTGTCACTTTTTTTTTCTTTTCATGTTAGGCAATCTCATAGCTGTGAAGTGGTATCTCAGAGCTGTTTTAATTTACATTTTTCTAATCATAATAATTTAGAGCATTTTTTATGTGAGCATTGAAAGCTTGGATTTCTTCTAAAAACTACCCTTTCAAATCCTTTGACCATTTTTCAATTAAGAAATGGCTCCTATTTTTATAAATTCCACTTAGTTCTTTATATACTTAATAAATGAGGCCTTTATCAGAGAAACAATTTAATTTTTTCCCCCAATTTTCTGTTTTCATTCTAATTTGGATTGTATTAGTTTTGTTTGTACAAAAGTTTCTTAATTTCATGCAATCAAAACTATTTTACTTCCTATAATCCCCTCTAGCTCTTATTTCATCATAAACTATTCCCTTATCTGTGCATCTGACAGTTATATTTTTCCATGTCCCCCTAATTTACTTATATCACCCTTGATATTTAAACACATTTATCCATTTTGACCTAATCTTGGCATACAGTGTGAAATGTTGATCTATGCCTAATTTCTGACACACTGCTTTCCAGTTTTCCCAGAAATTTTTGTCAAATGTTCTTGACCCAAAAGCTTGGATCTTTGTATTCATCAAATATGAGAACTTTATTGTCGTTTACTACTGTGTATGGGCAGCTAAATGGATAAAGTGGCAGTCCTGGGGTCAGAAAGACTCATCTTTATTATTTCAAATCTGACCTCAAATACTTAGTAGCTATGTGAATCTAGGCAAGTCACTTAACTTTTACTCAGTTTCCTCATCTGTAAAATGAGCTGGAGAAAGAAATGGCAACCCACTCCAGTATCTTTGTCAAGTAAACCCCAAAGGGAAACATAAAGAGTTGGACACAACTGAAAAATACTGAAAACCTCATCACCATTGTATGCCTAATCTATACCACTCATGCAGAACTCCATTTCTTATTCAGTATCAGATTATTTTCATGGTGGCCACTCTCTAATATAGTTTGAAATCTTAGACTAATACATCATCTTCCTTAACATTTTAAATTGATATTCTAAACCTTTTTTCCTTTCAAATAAATTTTGTTACAATTTTACCCAGCTCGATAAGGTAATTCTTGTGTAGTTCAATTGCTATGGTACTGAATAAATAAATTAACTCAGATAAAATTGTCATTTTTAGTATAGAAGCTCAGCTTCCCCATGAATAAGTAACATTTTTAGATTATTTAAATCTGTCTTCTTGGGGAAAATTTTAATTTTTCCTTTTTCTAGCTTTTTTTTTCAGTTACATGCCCAATTCATTCATCTCCTCTCTCTGTTATTGTGTTTAGAGATAACGTTTTTCTTAAGAAAGGCTTTGGCTGCATCTCACAAATTTTGGTTTGGTCTGTTCTCATTCTTTTTTTTGAGTTTTTTTGGAGAAAGGAGGGCTGGGAAATTGGGGTTAAGTGACTTGCCCAAGGTCACATGGCTAGTTTTTGTATTAAGTGTCTGAGGCCTGATCTGAACTCGAGTCCTCCTGACCCTAGGGCCAGTGATCTATTCACTGTGTCACCTAGCCACCCCTTCTCATTCTTTTTAATGAAATTCTTGACTCTTTCTATGATTTGCTCTTTGACTCATTCACTCTTTAGGATTAGATTAGTTTCCAATTAGCTTTTAATATATGCTTTCACAGTCCTTTAATAAATAATAATTTTTACTTCATTGTGGTTTCAAAGGGGTGCATTTAATATTTCTAATTTTCTGCATTTATGTGAGGATTTTATGACCTAATTCTTAGTTCATTTTTATGAAGAAGGTATGTGTGGCTAAGAAAAAAAGGGGTTCTTTCTATTCCCATTAAGTTTTCTTCAGAGGTCTATCATATCTAACTTTTCTAAGATTCTAATTCATTTTTTTTAACTTCTTACTTATGGTTGTATTTTTCTGGCTCTGAGAGGAAAAAGCTGAGTTCCTCTATTAGCATAGTTTTATTGTCTATTTTGTCCTATAATTCATTTACTTATGCCTTTAAGAATTTGGATTCTACACCCTTTGGTGAATAGATATTTAGTATTGATTTTATTACATTGTCTATGGTTCCTTTAGCAAGATGTAGTTTCCTTGCTTATCCCTTTTAATTAGGTCTATTGCTGCTTTTGCTTTATCTGAGATAGTGACTGCTACCTCTGCCTTTTTTTATTTCAAATAAAGCACAATAGATTCTTTTCCAGCCCCTCCTT
>NW_027186304.1:59120008-59126902 GCF_028583685.1 Petaurus breviceps papuanus
CACACCCTCTTTTCTTTTTTTTTCTTTTACCCCATCCTTGCCTTTTTTTCTGTTGGATAAGATAGATTATATTGCCAATTGAGGATATAGATAAAGATATTTAAATAAATCTCTATACAGAAATCTATATGTAGATCTACAGAGATCTCTATATCTATCTAGATCTAAATATAGACATTTTCCTCTTTTCAACCAATTTATATGTGAGTGATGTTCAAGCATTACCTGCCCCCCGCCCCCCACCCAACATTTTCACCTCTCTGTAAAAGCTCTTCCTTGAATACCTCTTTTGTAGGACATAATTTTCCTTAGTCTTCCTCTTCCTTTCCATTTCTCATAGGGCATGCCTCTTTCACACTTAACCATTTTTTATATCATCCCATCATAATCAACTCATTCCTGTGCCCTCTTTTTATGTAGAATTCTTCTTATTACTCTAATAATAATAATGTTCTTAGAAGATACATGTATCATGTTCCTATATAGAAAGGTAAAAAGTTTAGCTCTATTGAGTATCTTGGAATTTTCTTTCACATTTACCTTTTTATGTTTCCTTTGATTCTTGTATTTGAAAGTAAAAACTTCTCTTCAGCTCACATCTTTTCATCAGGAATGCCTGAAAGTTCTCTATTTTACCAAATATTCATTTTTTTTCCTTGAAGCAGTTTTACTGGGTAGGTTATTCATAGCTTATTTGCTTTACATAATATCATATACCAAGTCCTCTGCTCTGTTAACTTGGTAGCTGCTCAATCTTGTGTGACCTTGCTTATGACTCCACGGTATGTGAAGAGTTTCTTTGTGGCTGCTTGAAGTATTATCTCTTTGAACTAGAATTTGACTATACTATTCCTGGGAGTTTTCATTTAAGGATCTCTTGGGGTTGGTGATCAGTGGGTTCTTTCAATTTCTATTTTACCCTCTGGTTCAAGGACATAAGGACAGTTTTTTTTTTTCTGAAAATTTCTTGAAATATGACATCATGGTTTTTAGGCAATACAATATTTCTTCAATTCTATCTCCTCAGTCTATTTTCCAGATCAATCGTGTTTCCAATGAGATATTTCACATTTTCTTCTATTTTTTTTCATTCTCTTGATTTTATTTTCCTGTTTCTTGATGTTTCCTTGAGTCATTAGCTTCTATTTGCCCAATTCTAATTTTTAAGGAATCATCATTTTCAATGAGCTTTTGCACCTCTCTTTTTTTTTTCCATTTGGCCAATTCTATTTTTTAAGGTATCATTTTCTGTTATATTTTTTGTGTCCTTTTCCAAGCTCTTAATTGTCTTTTCATAATTTTCTTCCTTTGCTTTTATTTTTTGCCTAATTTTTCTTCTGCTGCTCTTACATAATTTTGAGAATCATGTTTTAATTCTTCTAGATATTGTTGTTGGGCTTGTGTTCAATTCATATTTTTACTCGATCCTCTGCTTGTACCTGTTTCGACTTCATTGTCTTCTTCTGAGTTTGTGTCTTGATATTCCTTGTCACCAAAGTAGCTTTTATAGTATTTCTTTTTTGTTGTTTTTGTTTTCTCTTTTTTCCAACCTATTTCCTGATTTGGAACTTTATTTTAATGCTGAACTCTATTCCTGGCATATATTGGGACACTGTCTCAAACTTCAGGGCTTTTTTTGTGTTTTTGCACTGCTGTATTCAGAGCTAGTTCTGAGAGTTTTGAAGTTTTTAGTTCTTCCAAGATAGTGTGACCTGGGGAAGTGTGTGGTCACTGTTTTCATGCTAATAGTTACACTTAATCTTTTAGTCCCAGAGGGCAGAACCCATAGCAATGGGTTGCAAAAAGGTGAATTTAGGTGTGGCATCAGAGGGAAAAGCAACACTCTTCCTAACAGAGTTATCCACAGAAATACAATGGGCTTCCTTAAATGGTAGTAAATTTCCTCTCTTAGAAGATCCACAGGCAGAGTTCAGCATGATAACTTGTTATATATTTTATAGCAGGGTTTTCTTTAGAAATGGTTTGGATTAGATGGCTATTTGGTCTAGATCTTTTCTAAACATTCTAGATGTTTTCTAAACATTCCCATATTATATGTTTAAATATTTTGTCAGGATCAGGGAGGAGACAAGAATGAATGGCTCTCCCAACATTCCCTTCCAAACAAATTTAATATAATTTCTCAAATTCAGTTCTAGAATGGTAGACCCCACAAAAGGTCAGAATGAAACATTCTTCCAGTCCAAGAAAATTAAGAGGTCACAATGATAGATCTGTGACACAGGCACATGTAGCACCAATGCAAGTATTTAT
Source organism: Petaurus breviceps papuanus (assembly GCF_028583685.1). Taxonomy (NCBI): domain Eukaryota; kingdom Metazoa; phylum Chordata; class Mammalia; order Diprotodontia; family Petauridae; genus Petaurus; species Petaurus breviceps. The sequence continues at coordinate 59,122,283 of NW_027186304.1, forward strand.
AGCACCCATGAGCACAATAAGGACTGTGACTATAAGTTTTGCATGACATTCAATTGCAAAACATGCCAAACTCTCCAGATAGAGGATAGCACTAAAGAATTTATTTTGAAACCAGAAGACCGAATCTCAAAACCAGTAAGCCGATTCCATCACAGTACCAAAGATATTCAGAAGCCATAATAATGCTAAGAACCACGCCATCCTTTAGCCTTCACACAAACAAGATTAATATTTACTCACAAAACTCTCTATCTCCTTGCCTAAGCTCCTCTGTCCCCAACTGTCTCCAACTGTCTCACTAGCTCTCTACCAGATTCCTATGGGCTCTGCTTTTCCTCAGCAAACTCCTCCCATCACAGGCTCCATGTGACTACAAGCAGAGTTTATCTTCACAGCAGGGAAGGTCTTCAATCTTCCCCCTAGTTCTATTAAGGGGCAGGGAAGATCTTCAATTTCCCATTCCCATTACAGCATGGAGGCTATTTCAGAGCCTATGTAAATGTAACACCAGTGGTGGCAACAGAAGTAGCAGCCCTGGAATCAAGAGAAATTGAGTTCAAATTGGCCTCAGATACTAGCTGCATGATCATGGGCAAGTCACTTAATCTCTTAGCTTCTTATTTGCTCAAGAACTACCAAACAACTCTGATGTTCCAAGTTCAGTAGTTTTCAAACACTGATTTCTCAGTTCTCACACATAAATGTGTGTGTGGGCAAAAAGGAATAGATACTAGATAAACGCAGGTGGCAAGATCATTGTCTTTGCTAGCAGCTTGAGTTGCTTTCCTTTCATATGAAGATAATGCTTAGAGGGCTTTGGAGCACATCCTTCTATTTGGAATGCATTCATTTCTTACTTTCACCTCTTAGAATATTTAACTTCCTGCAAAGCTCCCTTCCATTGCTTCATCTCTACAGGAAATCTATGCTCATGTGACTGTTTATTAATGCCTACCTCCATATTACTTTGCATAAATATTTTATTTAATTTTCTTTACAGTCATAGTTTCTTCCTAATAGAATTTAAGCTTCTTATTGGCAGATAATATTTAATGTTTTTCTTTGTATGCTCTAGCATAATACCTGAGACTTGGCACTGAACATTCTTTATAGAAGTGAATGAATTTCACCTTATAGTTAGCTAGATTGGTATCTCATCCCTGCAACAGACTACAAGTTAAGGTCAAGGACAATGTCTTGTATCTTCCCTAACACCTACTATATGCTAATTACAGAAGACACAATAAATATTTCTTATTGCTTTTGAAAAGTGAACATTTAAGTCATTTTATTGTAATAATTACCTACTAGCAAACTATTACAATTCCCTACATAAGCCTGTCATATTTCAGATTTATATGCCCCTAGGCTTCAACTCAAAATTCAGTATGACTTTGAGGAGCCTCGGATTTCCTCTCAGAGATCATGTCAGGAATAAATCAGGGTCCAATAATAATGCAGTGTTTCTAGAATTGTTTTTTTTTATTCACACATGTATACAATGTGCAGATTCCTATACATGACTGGAAACTACCTTGCTATTTCAGGTTTTTTTTAAAGAGAACTCATATCAGTATAGTGGGTTCTGTATATCCAGAGTTTATTTTATTTGTATTTTAGAAATAAGAATATCTTACCAATAAAGGTTCTTTTTCATTGTGTTAACCTGAAATGAGAAGATTCAAAAGGAGACCCAAGTGATGTCAGGTTTAGACTTTTTCTAATCTTCTAACACCTCTTATTTCTGTCCACTTCTTAGAGGAGTGATTAGAAATACACCAAAAGAGAGTCTTTTTACAACTAGTAGAAAAAAGTATTTGATTTCTGGAATTCATGTGACACATTTCATATTTTGCAGCCAAATCAACATAAAGCATGTCAAAAGGCCAAGCTCCACTAATAGGATTGAAGGCAGAGCAAAATAAGCACTAGCTATGTCTGCCAGAAGGCAAGATATGAAAATATCAGCCACAGCCAGATCCATAGAAACAGTCATGAAAACAAATAGCAAAGGGCATGCAATTTATATTGCTTGATAACTGACATAAGCCTCCCTTATAGATCAAAATCAAAACTAACAGAACTTCTGTCATTGAGAAGAGTCAACAAATCAGTCACACCCTTTGTAAGAATAAGGACTAACAGTCAATCATGTTTTCTTCCCATCCAGTGCCAATAGCCTATTCCTTTTCTCTTTCCTTTTAAAAACCAATTAAACTGACAAAGTAATACAGGAATGAGCTTTCAGCATATTTTTTTAAGGAAATAATATATAGCAAAATGCAAAATCAATGTGTTGGCAATATTGAAAATTTCATTGAATTGAGTACAGTAGGCATAGCCTCAGAAATAAGTGTTCATGGTGTTCAGTTTGTGGATAGAAAGACATCTTTTCTTGTCCTGAAGTTTATTCCTTCTTCTCCTACTTAGATCCAATAAGTATGAAAATAAAGAATACCCCAGAGTAACAGAAACATCCTCTAATATAGGTATCTCTACTAGTCAGATTCAAGATTTCATGATCAGAGACAGTGCCAACCTCTAAGTTGCTCAAACTATTAAATATTATGTGAAATATATGATCACATTAAAGGAAAGATACAAAGAGAAAGGAACATTTTTTGGTCCATGTCATGGTATAGTACATAGCGAGAAATCTTCCTAGCCTGGAAGACATAGGATCGAGCTGGATTTCTGGCAAATACAGTTCTCTGTGTTTGATGATGGTTAGATGATGAGGGTTAGAGATACAACATCCTCACAATCTGGAAAATCAGTATAAATTTTCTTGGCAATTCCATTGTACCAGAGAAGAAGTCTGAATTATTACGGTTTTACAAGATAAAATATGTAGATGTTATATAATACTATATATATATATCTATATATATATATTTTATGCATTTATGAATTTCTAATTTTTTCTGCATTGTCTATTGGCCTTTGTGTATCATCTGCAGCTTCACAAAATTCCCCCCAAGATACCATTTAATTTCCTATGCTAATCTACAATATATTGAAACCATGATGGGGAAAGTTATGATGTTAAGGGATAACTGTACTGTCTGTGTAATCCTAGTCATTTAACCTTTCAGTGGTTTAGACAAGAGGTGTAACATTTCAGGCCTCCAAAATATGCTGTTTTTTCCCCTTCGTAGACATATCTCTTCATATTCATTCTCTCTGTCTCTCTCTCTCTTTGTCTCTCCCCTCTCTCTTCTCCCTGTACCTTATCATATCATCTATATCTATCTCATGTATGTACCTATATCTATCAATCTATATGTAAAAAGATAGCTAGATATAGATGATTTTTATATATTGTATAATTCTATTTCACTTTAATTTCCCTTCCAAATTTTCTTCTTCCCCCTCCCACTTTTTCTACCCATTGAGAAAGCAAGAAAACAACCATATCAGAGATAGAATTCAAACTCCTATTGTGTCCAATCCCAATGCTTGGTTTAATAAAAAGAAGATAAGGGAGGAAAGGGGAGGGGAGGGAAGGGGAAGAGAAGAACTGCTAGTCAGAAGAATCAGTTGCTTCACTTTCTCAGGACTCTCTCCTATTAAACAACAATGGCATGCTTAAGGTTTAAATTTTACCTAGTTGGAACCCACTTCTGAAACTCTCCATCAAGCTTGTTGATGCAGCACAATAATAATTTGGTTGCTCACTAAGCGAGCTACCACTGAGACTCAGGTAGAAAGCTGAATACCCATGTAGAATGTTAGGCACTTACAGAAGGCAACAGGACAAGAAGTTCTAATAATACTCCTATTACCAATGTCAGCACACACAAATAAATTGGATAGTAAACCAAGTAAACTAGAAATCTTTTTTTTTAATTGAATTTTAGGTATCATTTAAGACTTGGTGGGATGTGATCCATGGTGAGAATATGGCAGCAAAAAAGTTATAACAAAAAAAATAGGAACAAACTATTTGAAAGTAGAGATGAATAATAGGTAGCATATATCAAAAAAGTGTATTTTTGAGTACAAAGTCATGAGCAAAAAGGTGTAAAGAAAAATATTTGGACAAACAATGGAGAGAAAAAAAAGAAGAGATGTTTTATTGGAAGTATTATGTGATGCCAAGTTAAACAATGGGAGATCAGATCCAGAAATATAACAAAGCTGGCACACAGACAGGATACTGTCATGATGGGAGACCTTACCTTTCTTGATGGTTGATTTAGCTGCTAAAAGCAGAGTAGATGGAAACATTCATGACTTGTTTTAGTAATAATTTCTTTCTTTAAAAGATGGATGGGGGGGGGGGCGGCCAGGTAGCACAGCAAGTAAGAGCACCGGCTCCAGTGTTGAGAAAACCTGGAGATCGAATCCCGGGCTCAGACACTTAGCACCCACCCAGAAACACCTGGCCGTGTAACCTTGAGCAAGTTATTTAACCCCAATTGCTTAAAAAATAAAAAAAAAGATGGATGGGGTGGCTAAGTGGTTCAGTGAATAGAGTACTGGCCCTGCAGTCAGGAGGACCTGAGTTCAAATCTGACCTCAGATAGTAGCCATGTGATATTGAGCAAGTCACTTAACCAAAATTGCCCTGAGAAGAAGAAGAAGAAGAAGAAGAAGAAGAAGAAGAAGAAGAAGAAG
>NW_027186304.1:59126912-59176491 GCF_028583685.1 Petaurus breviceps papuanus
AGAAGAAGAAGAAGAAGAAGAAGAAGAAGAAGAAGAAGAAGAAGAAGAAGAAGAAGAAGAAGAAGAAGAAGAAGAAGAAGAAGAAGAAGAAGAAGGAGAAGAAGAAGAAAGTGGTGGAGAAGGAGGAGGAGGAGGAGGAAGTCAACTGACATTGAGGATCTGGTTTTGACTAATAAAGGAGTACTCATTGTCAAAATAGAAACAAAGTACAGAGCGAAAATTAATAAGAGGGAATAGAAACCTAAGATATGGGAAAAGAATCTCAAAATTTGAATGAGTATCAGAGAACAACTAATTCAATCCACCCCTGATCAAAGAGTCAGGAATGTGACATGTAAATCAAAAACAGGTAACATGAACTTAGACTGTGTTATGAGGATAGTCTTCAAACCAAAAACACCATAGTGTTCTTCCCTTGTCTAAACACACATGAAATATTTAATTTAGTTCATACTTTAGGAACATTATTATGAAACTGGAGAGTATCCAGAAGCTGGTTATGAGCATAGTGGTAGATGGTAGATTTAAGGTCAAGAGTTAAGATCATTAAAAAGAATTGGTCAGTGGTTCAAGATCATTATATATTTTTGAGTAAAACTCAAAATTCATACAAATATTTTTTTCAATGAAAATAAAATCCAAGTCAAAGTCAAGAAAGAAAGACTAACAAAAAATATTCCTTTAAAAGAAAGGTTCTTTCTGAAATTTTGCATTGTAATAAGATAATATAGATTATTTCTCTGTTTTTATGAAACAAGTTGACTTTTTCAATGCAAAGTGCTCTTAAAAGTGTCTGAGCTTTAGAAAATTCTTATTGCTCTAAACAATAGTAATAATAAAAATGAAGGAAATTCATTTTATTAAAAAAATTATCCCAAACTCACTTATTGGGTGAATGAATATTTAAATAGAGTACTCAAAATAAATTGGTGCTAGGTATTCTAATTTATACACTTCACAAAGATTAACTACATTTACAAAGAGTTAAAACTTTAGATAACTTTTAAAGTAATATTTTATATGATCTTCAACTTTTAAAATACATCACCTGAAAACAAAATGGAAGATAATAAAAGCCTGAGTATTAATCATTTAACAAGTCTATAGAAATAATTTTTATTTTAATAAGTGAGATATTTATGTAAGTGGTTAAGGAACTCATTTTCTCTGGAAAAAATATATAATATTTTCCATTTTAATAAAAATTGCTAATAGACATGTCATTGCATGCTGAAGCAACCATTTGAAACCAAAAATAATTTTACATTTTGGCTGTGGATGAATAAAGAATTCTCTGCTTTCTCAAAGTGATACAAATTTTATTACCATATGTAACCACTTTGTATAAAATGAGGTTTTCTGCTGTAGCTAGTTTAACAAAATATCAATGTTGAGAAACTGTCAAAAAAGAATTAGAACCAGATACAAAATTTTAAAAAATTGCCCTCAGAATGTCTAATAATAATGATAATAACAATATGGCGATTTCAATTACGTAAACATGATTATAACTTATTTAATACCTCTATATTTCATTACTTTTGCTGTATATTTAAAATTTGGGTTATTATAAAATTTATACTAAATTCTTAATTTTATAAAATACATTATAAGCTAGGAAAATTACTTGTATACCTGGTTTTGTAAAAGAAGGACAATTCATTTCCTTGTTTAAAATAGTGGATATCACTATGTAAAGTTTGGAAATCAGAGAGAACAATTTCAAGTAAGAAGTAGATAATGTACCTTTTTTCATCTTTTAGAACCCCTAGAGAAAATGTAATGTATTGAATAACAATTATCTCATAATGAAAAGGTCACCTTCTTGAAAGTATTCCCCTCCCATCTCCTGACCTCTGTATGCTGCATTATAATTAATTTATAATAGTTACTTTGATTTTGAAGGTGATTACATTTAATTCTTGCTAAGGTAACTATTTCACTTTTGTTGAAACAATCTTTATTATATAGTTAAATAAAATCACTAGATTAAGCATTCATGTTTTACATAAAACTAAAGTTTAAGACAATGCATCATAAAGAAAGACTTACCTTTTTTCCCCAGTAACCTAGAGGTAGAAGGGACTTCTGAGGTCATATAGCGCAAAGTTCTTAATCTTACCAACAGGGAAACAAAAAGTCAAATAAGTTAAGTGCCTTGTTCTATGACCCATAAGTAATACATAGTAGAATCAGGATTTGAACCCAGGTCCTTTAACTTGAAATTCATATAAATCTTCAGAGGAATGACACATTCAAAATATTTCAGTTCCATCATCTCAGGAGCTAGGCTGGAACAGGGGCTTCAAATTAAAGAGCAAGCCAGAAAAATGCTTCTGCAAGGTTGTGGTGGAGTGAGAAAATGGATCTAAAGATACTATCAAAAAGATTAGTACTAGAGCTGAAAGAATAACAGTGGGAAGGTTGCTGGTGAGGGAAGGAAAGAGTATGGAGAGAGAGGCAAAGCAGCCTCTAGATTAATGTTTCCTGCCTTCCTCTTCCATTTCTGCCTCATGATGTACCCAGACACAGAGAGGCCATGCATCATGAACATCAGGGATGGGTGAGGACACAATATTAGGAGGTTATTTCTTCAGAGTGGTATGTGTTGGCTTCATTGCCTTCTATTTATTTTATGTGTGTGTGGGGGGGAGCGCGGAGGTAGATAAATGGAGAAATATCTTGGATGGACATAGTTGTTTGGATGTTGTCTTCCCTCATTAAACTGTGAACTTGAGAGTAAGGACTGTATTTTTGCTTTTCTTTGCACTGTGGTACATAGTAGGCATTTAATAAGTGCTAGCTGATGATTCTGACTTGTAATATTTTCAAAAAATATGTGTTTTAGACTTGTAGTATCAACACTGTATGAGCAGTGGAGCTATTAATTATATTATTATATTATATATTATGTTATATAATTGATAATTATATATTGTATGATATATTATATACATTAATTAATTATATTATTACCATCATCACCACCAGAATCAGCATCAATATTTACTCTTTTAGGCCACTGAGTGGAGTTAAGGGTTGCAATGAGAGGGGTGTTGAAGCCACTTTCTGGATCATTCATCTCTTTGTGGGATCTGGCATAAAAACTCTTCAGAGCTCACATATATTCAAATCACAGGAGCAAAGCTCTCCATTATAAAAGAAATTGCTGCAGTGTGATGATCTGAACATAAACTTTGCTAATATTGCCACCACCTTTGCAGTAGATATGGCCTCTGGTTTCCCACTACCTCTCTTCCTTGTTCCTTTGACTGGCCAGTTTATGGGTCATCTATTTGCCCCTGTTGTTCACTTTTACTCTTTCTCCCCTCTCTCTACGGAATGGGGAACAGTAGTGACCTTTCCCAAACCCTCTCAATTCTAGTACCTTTCCTCTCTTATTTGCTTCATAGTCATCCTACATATACCTGTTTATAAACATTTGTTCACTTTTTTTTCCTCCATTATAATGTGAGAAACCATGTTTTGCTGCTTTTTGATTCCCAGCACTTAGTATAATACCTGGCACAGAGTAGATGCTTATTAAATGTTTATTAATTGAGTGTATCAACCCCAAGTTGACACATTCCATCCATTTAACTATTCCTCATGCTTTATTTCGACTGCCTAAAGATACTGAAACCACTGTTTTGTAGTACAGGCAACAAAAATAAGAAACCCAAGGAAAATCTAAGTTGGGCTTTTCAGCACATCTCCTAGGAAGCCAATGCTACTCTTTCATCAGTAAGTCTTTTGTTTCAAGTTTTTATGGGAGTTGATAGATCAAGATCCCAACAATACTATAATAAACCCTACAACACAATAGAGACCAATACCTTTCCAATTCTGGGAACACAGAACTTAGATTTTTATATGCTTTAGCCAGTTGGCTACCATCTAATCTGGAGAAATATATTTGGAAAGGGCTAAGAAGTAGAAATATAATCAGTAAGGTTCCAAAATCCTCAACAGTCTGTGATATAAAGACATTGTTACTATTTATTCTCACTATCAAAGGCACAGTGGGGATTTGCATTATAGGATACTTAATAATAGCATTAAATAGTCATGGTATCTTCAGTTCTCTCTTTCACCATGGCTCTGTGATCTGGTGCCCAAGGCTATAAATGACTCCTTTTTTTTTTTTCTAGACCTGCCCAAGACTCTAAACTATTAATTAATTTACTTGGCCTCCTTCCCTATGAATATACTTTTCATCTGTAAAATGGGAATATCTACTTTACAGAACTACCTTTCTTAAGAATAAAAGGCCTTTTTTGGGAAAAAAAGTTATTCTAAAGTTCTGTTTCAAATCCCATTTGTCTTTGCGATGGTGGATAAATGAGAGAGGGAGTGAAGAGACAGAATCAACAAAGAATAGGCTTTTTTAAAAACAAAAATTGTCTCAGGGATGTTCTTTTGATTTTTTTTTGTCTTTTCCTCAAATTCTCACTACATAAGGTTCCCAAAGTACTCACAAAGAAAAATAGAAATGAAACCTTGAGGACAAACCAGAAGCATTACAAACACTGAGGAACAAACTGAGTTGCAAATTGGTTTCTTTTTTATATTATAGTTTGGCTCTTACTTTTATTGGCATAAGGGAAAAGCCAGAAAATTGCCATCTCTGGGATACAAATTGGCAATGCTTGCACCTTGGAGGCTTTGCTATGCTCAGTAAAGTACTTGCGTTCTCTGGAAATCTGACAAAATGCCATTACCAGTTGTGGCACACCCCTGAATTTCTGTATAGCCTGGAGTTAAAGATGTTACAGAACTTACTTTGCCAGAGCTGCATATTTAAATCCAAAACTGAAGACTATCCTATACTTCCTAAAATGTAGAGAAGAAGGGTTAGTCACCTTAATCCTAATTCTAATGATTCAACAGCTAATCTTCAAAAACTGATCCTAAAAATAACAGCCAGCAAGACAGATTTCATAGCCCAGGGTTCTTAACATTTTATTTTTCTCATGGACCCCTTTGCATGCCCATAAAGCCTTAGGACTCCACAGAATAATATTTTCAAATATAAGCAATATAACACAGAGAATTACAAAGGAAACAACCCTATTTTGGTAATACGTTCAGCCTTAATTTTTGCCTTTGGCTCCTTTGGTGTATATACCTAGTAGTGGGATCACTAGGTCATAGTTTGACAGTTGGACAGTTTATACATTGACTTTGTTTAATCTCAAATTGAAAATCAGGGATAGAGGGATCAACAGAAAATTATGATAACTGCATTAATTTAACAAAAATATGAAGAAAATATGTATGAAGAAAATCTATGAAATGCTTTTCATTGAAATGTATGAAATAAAATGTATGAAAAAGCATTTATTGTGTATAAATTGCTATGTTAAGTGCTGAAGATTTAAAAAGAAAAACAAGACTTCAGGGAGATCTCATTCTAATGGGGAGCAGGGAGAGAGAAACAACAGATACTGAAAATTTCAGCTTCAACTTAGCTAGAAAGGTCCCATGGTCTTAGAGTACAGAGGCAAAGCAGATGGTAATGCTTATTCTTTAACAGCATTTCTATAGATAATCACAGCCTTTTCTGATGTGGGACCATTTGACAGCTCCAAGAAATTTTGCAGAAACAATTTATTTTCCAAATCTTCAGTATTAAGATAGAATTGAAAATATTCTATTTTCCTGCTCTACCAATAGTGCACCAATGTGTTTATCTTCCGACAATCCCTTGAGTTGGGACAATTTCCACTCTCTCTCCCTTTCTCCACCTCTGCTGGAATAGCAGCACATATACCTTTTAAGCCCCCTGGCCCAGACTCTGCAAACTCTCTGAACCTCTGTGATGACTCAGATTTCAACAGTGACTGGCAGACCTATGGATCAGGGATCCTTCCAAGACCTAACCTTTAGTGGGATTAATGGGATGTGCTGCCCATGGTGCTTTCACCACCGCTAGAGAGTGAGGGGGCACACTATAGCAGCAGAAGTGAAAGCAAACAGAAGAGGCAAGAGGAGGCTGCAGCTGCTGCTTCTGTCTGTAGTAGGGATTTAAGCAGGTGAATATATAAGACTCTCTTAAATCTTCTCCATAACTCTGCTCTCAAGATTCATCCAAACCTGGTCCAGCAATACCACTTCTAGGTCTGCATCCCAAAGAGATCATAAAAAAGGGAAAATGATACAGATCTACAAAATTATTTATAGCAGTTCTTTTCGTGATGGCCAAGAATTGAAAATTGAGCAGATGCCATCAATTGGGGAATGACTGAACAAGTTATGGTATATGAATATAGGAAATAGTGAAAATGGTGAGCAGATAAACTTCAGAAAAACCTGGAAAGACTTTCATGAACTGATGCTGGGTGAAGTGAGCAGAACCAGAATACTGTACACAGTAACAGCAACAATGTGTGATGATCAACTGTGTTAGACTTAGTTCTTCTGAGTAATGCAGTGATCTAAGTTAATTCCAAAAGACTCATGATGTAAAATGTTATCCACATCCAGAGAAAGAATTATGGAGTCTGAATGCAAACTGAAGCATATTACTTCCTCTTTTGTTGTTATTTTTTTTTCTGTCTCATGGTTTTTCCCTTTTGTTCTGATTCTTCTTTAACATGACTAATGTGGAAATATGTTTAACATAATCATACATATACAGCCTATATTAGATTGTATGACATCTTGGGGAGGGGAGAGCAACTGTAGGGGGCAAAAATTTAGAACTCTATATAAAAGTGAATGTTGAAAACTAAAAATTAATTAATTATTTAAAAAAAATATTCATCAAAACCCATTGGCCAGTGTGAAAACAAGTGAAAAGGGTCATTACCACCAAGGCCTAACTGGGCATCTTGCCATCTGCCTTTCTGCTGTCCTTTTTTTCCCATATAGAAAAATCACCCTCTGGACCCAAGAGACAATAAGAGCTACTCTCCCCACTCTGATTCCCACCAAGCATGCAACACACACACACACACACACACACACACACACACACACACACACACGGGAAAATGGAAATTTACTAATTGAATTTCAGTCAAAATCTTGATATAAAAAGCAATCAAAGAGTCTTCCATTTGGATCTATATTTTTTTTCCTTTTCTTTTTTTTTTTTTGGAGGGGTAAAGGCAAGGCAAGTGGGGTTAAGTGATTTGCCCAAGGCCACACGGCTATTACATGTCAAATGTCAGAGGCTGGATTTAAACTCAGGTACTCCTGGCTAGTACTCCATTCACTGAGCCATACAACTGCCCCTGGATGTACACATATTTTTGAAGTATCCTTTTCAGCTCTGACAATACTAAAACCAAATATTAAAATAAACTAAAATTTAAAATCAGACCTTGTAACAGCTCTATAACAAGGTATTATACTCAGATTGTTAAAAGTAATGAAATATGTTCAATTTCAGTGCTCATACTTTAAAATTATTACCATACACATTTTTTTAAAAAGCAAAGAGGTATTTTGCATCATTAACAAAATTAAAAATATTTTTTAAATATTCTTCATTTTCATCTTATCCTTTTTGATATCTATTTCTGGTTTTATAAAGTATTTAACATGAGTCTAGTAGAGCATTTATATCATTTTAAGTAAATAGATATATGGACATTTTGGGTGAGTGATTTTTTTTAAAACTTATGAACAATCAAAAAAGTTTGGAGTAAAGTGATCTAGAGGGAGCTCATAACAGTTACTCTAAGGAAGGCCAAATCTGCACACTGGGGAGATTATTTTGACTGCTGGGTGAATAATGGATTAGACCATGATTCTCATATTTAAAATGCAAATTATACTCTGAATTTATATTGTGGTCCTTAAATTAATGGACCAGAATTTAGATTATTTATTTTTCAACTATTTGTTGTGCTATTTAATTCTTTTCCAATTAGGACAAAGTAAGAAATTCTAGATAACATGTCAAGTCATATTAAAGTGCTCCTTTAGGAGATAATGCAAATAACTGTCATCTTCATCTCTTTGTCTATGTCTTGTCTATAGGGAGTGTTATCTAAATTAGGGACATTTCCTTTATTTTATTTAAGTCTCTTTCTTTGAAGTTGACTTCTTGTCTCAACTCCCCCATTAATATTTCTCTGACCAACTCCTCCATCAGCAATTCAACTCCTAAAGCACGCCATACTACTCACCGGGAGCTTAGAACAAGTTACTTTAAAATATAGCAATTGTTTTTGTATGCACATCCAAAACACCCAAGTAGATTTTAATGAGCAGTTAAGCCTTGATCTCTGTATCCCTATTATGTATAGTTGTTCAATAATGGTTTTCACTTCTCTAATTTGTCCTTCTACATAGTTGACAAGACAATTTGTCATTCCCCTTCTAAAAAATCATCAGTAGTTTCCTATTACCTCTAGAACAAAATATAACCTCTTCATTAGCATCTAAAATTTAACATCTGGCTCTACCCTTCTAGATATTTCTCATTATGTTTTAGGTTTCAGAAAAACTGATCGACTTCAGGTTCCCCAAATTCAGCATTCCATCTCCTGTATCCCTGTCTCTGCACAGCATTTTCTCCATACCTGAGATGTACTTCTTGCCATTCATTCCCTGCTTCTGAGAATCCTGAGGTTTCATCAAGGCTAGACTCTGGTGCTACTTTTTTTTTTTTAAAGCAATCGGGGTTAAGTAACTTGCTCAAGGTTACACGGCCAGTTATTTCTGGGTGTGGTGCTAAGTATCTGAGGCTGGATTTGATCTCCAGGTCATTCTGACACTGGGGCCAGTGCTCTTACTTGCTGAGCCACCTGGCCACCTCACTGGTGCTACTTCTTATGGGTTGTCTTTCTTGGCCCCCTAATTATAGAGTCCTCTTTACCCTTCCTCAAATTATTTTTTAATTTCTTTCCATCAGAAGCTGTTTGACTTCCAAGGAAAAACATGCCCCTGTACCAGGTTCTCCCTGGGGCCTCCATCCAGCCACCTATTTCAGCTCCCTTTTCTGGGTTGTCTTCTCCCATTAGTGCAGAAATTGTCTCCTTTTATTATTTATATCCCCAGTGCATAGCACAGTACCCGGCACGTAGTAGACACTTAATAAATGTTTATTGAATTGAATTGTTTATATGTTGTATTCCAGAATGTATTACACAGCTGCACAGCAGACTTGTTACATTCTACAAAGTGTTGGAAGGGAAAGAGAAACTGCGTAGAATTTTCAATTGCCAAAAAAACAAAAAATCCCTACATTTAGCTTAGTGTTCTGCACAAAATAAGTAAGAATAAGTATTGGCTGACTTTGAAAAATGCTGGAAAAATACATCTTTTGAGTAGAGTGGTGGGAAACAGTCAGACAAGCAAGTTATGCGATTTGAGATCTGGTTCTAATTCTGCTACTAACAGCACATGTTACTTACTCCAATCATTTGTCCCTTGTATTTTTTCAGTTTCTTTATCTATGCAATAAAGTATTAGGTAGAAAAAAATCTTTTTAGCTCTAAAAAATGCATTGTTTAGCACAGTGCCTGGCACATAGTAGGTACTTTATAACTGTTTATTCCCTTCCATTTCCATTATTCAAACAGAAGCAATTATTTTAGCATTTTATCCACACTAGGACCTTGAGAGCTGAGGTTCAAAGAAGATAAATGATTTGTTCATGGGTTTGCCTTCAACTCTTACCTTCCTCTTAAGTCCATGCTGCTTTGGAGCACTTGGAAAGGAAATGAAAGCAGACAAGAATTTTAGAAAAAAGATCCTATTAGGCACAGATGGTGAAGGATTTTAATTATATAAATATCTGCAGGAGCTGTCTCTCAGCTAATAGTAGAGAGGAGGACAAATTTGTAAATTCCTCTAATGAAAATTTTGTACTCCAAAAAGTGGAGGAAGCTACCTTCTGTATGAAAATGTGATCATCTAGGAGTCATTGGGAAATAATGGGAACCTTGGCAATAAGAGATATCCAGTTTATGATAGAGAAGAAAAGAAAATCTGGATATAGTCAGCTATAGACTCCAGATTTTGAAAGATCAGGTTTTGAAGAGTTCAGAGAAAGTATAGGAAGGATACCATGGGCAAATAATGTGTAATCAATATCAGTCCAAGATGGATGGGAAGCTCTCAAGAAAGAAAACTTCAGGGGTAGAACCAAGATTGAGTAGACAAAGGGCTATTTTAAAATAACATCTCACATCAAATCCTGGAGCAGCACAGCCAAAGAAAAGGTCATGGTAAGACATCTTTCTAGCCCAAGGCAACTTAAGAGAAAAGAAGGAGAACTCTGTGACACTGGAATGGGGGCTGACCCAAAGTTCACAAGGTGGGAACACCAGCTATGAGATTTGGCAGTGGCTATAGCAGCAGTTTTCAGGAGCAATCAGTCCAGAGACAGTAATGGAATTAGACAACTGGTCAGAGATTACAGGGGACCTCTATACTAGCACTGATTTCAGGACCAGGTGGTATATGACAATTCCATTTCCCATAACCACTTGTGCATTGCATTTCCAGGATACAGAGGAATGATTGTGGTTACAAGGGAGTAGGGGTCCTGAGGACCAAGAGAACTTGTGACTGCCAGGAATTAGGGATAAGGATAAGGATCCTGGATTAGGACCAGAATGCAGACCAGGAGAATGGAGAGTATACCTTTACATGAATCACACCACCTTGGAAACATTAACAACTTCCAACCCCCCAGAAGTAGCTTGGGAAACAGCAATGTAAAACACCCTGAAGCTTCAGACAATAGTGTGGCATTTGCCTCACTGCCTCCCCTTTCCTACCCCCCACCCCAGCCTGCTCCTGCCATTGGCCCCAACAAGTGAACAGAAGCCACTTTAACATAAAGTACAAAGTCAGGTAATAGGCTGGGAAAACAAGCGAACAACAACAATGAAAAAAGAACCTGACCATAAAAAGCTACTAGGCTAAGGAGGATATCAAGACAGAAACTGAGAAGAAGAGAATAATGTCAAAACACCTACAAGCAAAGTCTCAAAAAAATATGCAAATTAAACACAAGCCCAACTAAAACTTATGGAAGAAGTAGAAAAGAATTTTAAAAATCAAATAACATAATAGAGAAAATATTCAGGAAAGAAATTAGAACAATTCAAGAAAACTATGAAAAGATAATTAATAAATTGGTAGAAAAATAGACATAAAAATATTAAAACAACACTTTAAAAAAGAGTTGGAGAAAATGTTTAAAAAGGCAAAAAAATCATTGAATTAAAAATACTTTAAGAATAACTGGCCAAAAAGGAAAAAAATATATAAAAATTTACTGAAGAAAATAATTCTTTAAAAATTAGAATTGGGTAACTAGAAGTTAATTACTCCATAAGAAATCAAGTGAGACTGAAACAAAGCCAAAAAAATGAAAAAAAAAAGAATGTGAAATATCTTTTTAGCAAAACAACTGACCTTGAAAAGAGATTGAGAATTATTGGACTATATGAAAGTTACGGACAAAAAAGGAATGTAGACATAATATTTCAGGAAATTATATATGAAAAATGCTGTGATAGCTTAGAATCAGTGGATAAAATAGAAATTGAAAGAATCCACCTATTACTTTGTGAAAGAGATCATAAAATGAATGCTTCCAAGAATATTATAGTCAAATTCAAGACTTCTAGGTCAAAGAAGAAATATTTCAAGCTGCCAGAAAGAAACCATTCAAATACCATGGGATAAGATTCACAATCACAAAAGATTTAGCAGATACTATGTTAAAGGAGCAGAGGGCTTGAAATATGATATTCTGGAAGGCAAAGGAGTTGGGATTACAACCAAAAATAACCCACCCAGAAAACTGTATGATTGATGGGGGGTGGGGGAAGGAGGAAAATTGGTTCAAGCATTCTTGATGAAAACACCAAAAGTGAAAAGAAGATCTGATTTTCAAATACAATATTAAAAAAAACATTAGAAAGTAAATAAGAAAGTATAATTATAAGGAACTTGATAAGGGTAAGCTGTTTACACGCCTTTATGGGAAGATGATACATGTAAATTATCATCATTAGGGTAGTTGGGAAGAGTATACATAGACAAAAAACAGGTGTGAGTAGATTTTGTTGGGATGTTCTCAAAAAAAAATCAAGGTATGAAGAAATGAGATGCAGTGGGAGAAGGAGGAAGGGAAAGGAAGAATGTGGAAAATTATATCACATAAAAGAGGCATACAAAGAAGAGCTTTTACAAAGGAGGAGAAAATAAGGAAAGAGAGCAAGGAAGGCTTGAACTTCAATTTTATTGGAATTGGTTCAAAGAGGGAACTACACACACACACACACACACACACACACACACACACACACGTATAAAAACATATCATACCCAGAGGGATGTATGAGGAGATAAAAGAAATGGAGAGGGGATAATAAGAGGAAATTAATAATAAGAGGGAGGAAGTGACCAGAAGTAAAATAGATTTTTGAGAAGGGATAGGTTAAAAAAAAGAGACAAAGACAAATCAAAGAAAATATACAGTAATCAAAACTGTGCATGAGAAGTGGATTCATTTACCTATAAAATGGAAGTAGATAGGGAGAAGAATGAGAACATTTTACATAGTAACAGTAATATTATAAAAATGATTAACTAAGAAGGACTTAGATACTCTAATCAATACAATGATCCAAGAAAACTCCAAAAGACCCATGGTGAAAAATGCTCTCTACTTCCAGAGGGTGCTAATGAACTTTTGAGTCTATACTGAAGCAAAATGTTTCCACTTAATTTATTGTTCTTGCTTTTTTCTTTTTGGCAACATGGTTTAATATTAAAATATATTTTGCATGACTTCAACTGGATAACTCATACCATATTGCATGCCTTCTCATTGGGTGGGGTAGGAGTTAAAGGGAGAGAGATAATTTGGAATTCAAAATGATAAAAACAGCTTTAAAAATAAATTAAAATAGATAAGAACTAGAAAAAAAGAATGAACTCCTGAGAAAAAGAAATTATTCCAATATGGAGGAAAAGTAAAGATTTCTTATAAAAAATGACTTAGATGGACTGAGACTAAACCAAGCAATGCAACTTTTTAAAAGCCATATATAAAAGAAAGGTGGGAAAGACCAGGTAGCTGAGGATGATTTTTTTTAATGTAGTTATTCTTTAAGAATATTATCAGTAGCATATTTCTTCATGTACATGTCACTAATTACTAAATACATTTTCTAAATGATATTGAACTCCTATTTGAAATTAACTTGATATTTCATTTTTTGAAATGATATATCAAAATGTACCACATGACAAAGTCAATACAGCATTAGCATTAGAACCAACAGAATTCAGCCTCAGATACCCAATAGTTATGTGACCCTGGTTAGGTCAAATTCCTCCAGCTTCAATTTCCTCATCTGTAAAATGAAGATAATAATATAATTTAACTCCCAGGGTTGCTATTAAGAGAAAATGAGATAACATTGCAAAGCGTTTTGCAATTCAAAAGGTACTATATAAATGTTAGCTACTGTTATTATTAGCATAATGATAATAACAATACTACTCTTTATAAGAGTGAATTAACTTGGGTTTGGTGGTTCCTCAGACTCTTCCTTTACAAAAAGACAAGGTTAGATGAGATGAGCACTAGCTCTACTATCCTGATTCTAGGCAGGACTAGTTCCACCTTTGCCCCCTCTATAATGTTAAATATGAATTACATTTAGGCTACTCATCAAATACTCTGCTGTAAGATATATTTTATAGAAGGAAATAAAATGTTAGCATTGTAAATGGCCAGCTTCTCCCTGAAGGAAGTACAGAAACCTTATCTCATTATTTATTCACACTTACACACACATTCTAGTAACATGAACATGCTTACAACTATGTAGCTCTATCCTATGGCATACAAATATTATTTAAACTCTGAAACTATAATTAAGCACTAAATTAATTCTTCAAAATATTGTACCTTAAAATATCTATCAACTACATTCAAATAATGTATTTCTATTTACTTTTTAGGAGTGTCAGTCAAAAAAAAACATGGAGAATTCACCTTTAAAAAGAGAATATGTTTTTATATATAATTTTAATATTTTATATTATGTATTATATATATTTAATATACACATATATAATTTACATACATATTATATATATATTTTATATACACATATATAATATATATAAACATATTATATATAATATAAAAACAAATGGAACCTGCAATTTGTACTCAGTATACTGACTGTAGGTTATCTAGGATATTGTGCTCAGTGCAACAAGCACTACTCTCACCCTTTTACCTGTCCTCCCTAATTTCCATGCACATTTATTATGGGAATGGGAATCTGAAGACCTTCCCTGCCCCTTGGCCCTTTGATAGGTTTAAGTGACTCTGAGAACCTTCCTTGATTTGAAAATATACTCTTCCCCCTAATAGGCTGAATGTGGTCACATGGAATCTGTGGCAGGAATGCCCACACCTTATTACTTTGTGATTGGGCAGTGGGTCACGAGGGTTGTGATGATCTCTGACCCAGGAGAAGGCTATATATACCCTGATGTGAGGTTGTACTGTGGGCCTCACTTTGAGAAGAGTTGTGTGATTGGACCAGATGAGACTCTGGGCAGCCGTTGAGCCCTCCAGCTTTGAAAACCCAGATGTTGGTGCTTCCCTCTCTGGTAACTGACTAGGTATGGATGTAATGGTCAGACAGCTGGTCTGTCTGCTGATCTGCTTCTCTGTCTGTATTTGTTGTCTGCTTATAACCTTCGTTTGTATTCTCTGAAGTTCGGGGTGCTAGCCTTTTTTCCCCTGAATAAAGTAAATGATATATTTGATTGATTAAAGCAAGATTGTTAACCCATTTTGAGTTGCTTTCCTTTAGAAAAGCAGATCTAAGAACCTGTGTTGGCAGCCACCCTGTGTATTCTAGGGTGCTTGCTGCTATGACATTTTGGTCCCAGTTACTCTAAACCTGATGTTCACTTATTTGTTCATTTATATTCAACATGAGATTTTGTCAGTGTGTAGGGATTTTCTGGCAAAGATCTGCCTCAACTATTGCACACTGGAACCTTCTCTACCACTTCATCTTAGAGGGTTGTTTAGGGGCACTAAGAGAATAGGTGATTCTGTAGGCTACCATGGCTGTATGTATCATATTTCTAACTGCTACTTAATAGTGCCTCTCCAGGTTAGGACTAGCATTTTAAAAATCATGTACATACAATATTTCCATAAGTTTATCACAACTTGGCTTGAATTTTGCCACTACTTGAGACTTACTGTAGGAAAATATCCAAATATGAACCAAGAATATCTCATATTTCATTTGCCACTGAAGTTCTCATGATCTCTACTTTTAATAACTAAATAGGGTATCACAATCATATTGTGATAAAATAGATTTACTGAATGAAATAAGAGGGTACCACAGTTATATTGTTTATAAAATACATTTACTGAATAATGTAGAAATATAATGAAACACAATATTGAGAGGCCTCAAGCAAATGATCATCAAGTTGATACAGGATATCTCCTTGCCTAGCAATGGCTCACTTCTTATAAACTCCTGAATTCACATATTTTCTCTTTCCAAAGGACACCATATTGTGGGTCTAGCCCCCTTCTCTACTTGCATCATCAAAGTGCCAAGAAGAAAGGAAAGGAACCTCTTCATTATGATTGATTTTAGCTCCCAAGCTTGGGAATTCATGGATATCTGCCAGAGGCAGATAACCCCAGCTGTAAACCAAGTGGGATTCTTGAACATACCTTGGCACAACATTCTATATGTGGTGACTCAAATCAGTAATTAGTTACAATGGCTCAAATCAGTAATTAGTTGCAATGGCTCCACTTCTTCTTTGGGCTTGTTAAGGAATGTCCAGGGACTCCCTGAACTTGTCTTTTTTGCGTTGCCATATTTTCTAGAAACCCTGGACCAAGAGCATGGAGGAGGCCATGAATATGTCAAGAACAAAGCCCCCTCTGAGCTGACATAATTTGTTATTTGCATCCCAAATTGGACCCCCTGTGCATCCTTGGGAGTTAAGACAGGGACCAGTCACTCTACAGTTGTCTGAGAAATTGCTTGTGCAGCTGGGACCACTGTAGATAAGCAGACCATGTGAATTTCATAGTCTCACAGTTCCCATGGAAAAAGAATGTGGCTTTTGCCATTACCTTGCTCTTCTCCAGGAGGGGTTTTATCCTTTTCCCACCTTTACTCCACCATTCCCCCTCTCATGCCACAACCCTTTAGATAGAGAGAGATTTGTGTTTTTTCTTCCTTCTTTTGTCCTAATGTTACAAATTTGCAGGGTCATCTCTAGTGGTCCTGATCTATATCTTGCCACTGGACCCAGATGACTCTAGAGAAGCCAGTGAGGCTGTTCACTTTGCCCAGCCCTACTTCACTTAAATTCAATTCACTTGTAAATCAAGATATCACCTTCTTAATGTCATTAGTCCTCTTCTAAAAAGGACAAACAGTAATAAATATGCTAACTGCTTTATGGATTGTGAATTCTTTTGGTTCCATATGATTGTACATTTCTCTTGCAATAAACCTAGTTTTCACCTAAGTTTCATGAAGTTGTGATTCCCTGTTAACGGTTTCTAAAGGGTCTCTCTCTAGCAACCCTAGGTTCCTCAACCACCAAAACTATTCAAGAGAAATAAAGAATTCTCTTGCAAGTAAAGCAAACTTCAACTCCAAGGTCTATATTTCTTGCTGATACCAAAAGTTGGTCTGCTTTGTCTATGGCTGAGGGAGGAACTACCAAGTAGTCCAGTCTTTCTTTTAAAGTATGAAAATTCACCATATTTCTGGCAATTTTCTGTTCCAAAAACTTACTCTCATCCCCTCATTCTATTTCATGGAGTGTACAGGTTAAGAAGAAAACTTGAACTATACAGAGGAAAGATCTCTTATCTAAACAAAGACTACACCAGAATTAATATAAAGTTAGCAAGGCATATAGCTTTATTGTATTAAAGGTAAGCAATAGCCTATAGAAATAACAGAAACATAAAATAAATGTTTTTCTATGAAACAGAAGAAATGGAAATAGTCAAATTTTAATATCCCAAACACATAAAGTTAGCATGGGTTGTAGAAATTTCCGACTCAGTATAAAATACCTTCTTCAAATAATCATTTAATTTTCTCTTTTTAAAAACCAAACAATAGCTACTGTCTTTTAGGATAATTGTATTAACTACTTCTACTTTCACCATAAAGAAGTACATTTCTAGCAATCAATTTTTAAACTCTTAAAATTGCTTTATTCCTTTTTCTCTTCCACAATAATGTTGCTTAATATTGAAATTTAAATCCTTATATCTTTTCAGATTTTATAGCAGTTTTATAATACACAACAGCACCCAATTTTTCTATTCACTGTTTTTTTTTCCTTTAGTGCCAAACTTCACTAAGACTCCAATCATTTCCTCCTTTCTCCTTTCAAGAGCATTGCCAATCCCCACTATCACATTCTTCTCTCATATATACACTTCCTTCCAGTAATCTTTTGGCCCATTCACATTGTTCAAATTACTTCATCTGACCTGCTGAGGCATAACAACAGCTCACCAACTTCAAAAAAGGAAAGTAGAAAAATGGATCACTAGATAATGTGGTGTTTCTTTACTTGGTATTCATGAATTTAACCAATTCATAGAATGTTTTCTTATAATCATAATTTTGTAAAATAAATGTATTATTGACTCTTTTTACCATTTTATTATCCACACCACCAGACCCACCCCCCATATCCTATGAAGGAACTCAATTTACTTAAGCAGGTGATAGAGAGATGAAAAATAAAGTAGTCTAAAAACAGTCTCTTCTTCCTGAGGTATGTTTTCTAGAAAACATTTTCACCTCCCTGAATTATAGCAACTTCTCCTGAAGCATTTCAGTGTAAAAGAACCTGGGGAAAGAATTGTAAGACCTGAACTGAAATGATGGTGGTTGTAAAGCCAAGCATGCACGCTTTCCAGAGGACTGCTGCTGTGAACAGCTTTCAAAGTTCTGATTACACAGTATAGTGAATTTGCTATTTCTTCAATAACAAACTAAGATAAAACATTCACAGAAATCAAAGTACAGCATTCACAGTGTTATGTGAATAACTTATCATCACTAAAGTGGCGGTGTAGTTTTCACCAAAGTGGTCACATAGTTTTAAATAAATGATAACATTCATTTAGTAAGTCCTTAATTCAATCACACTTAAGGAGGCAAGCCTCCTTAATTAACACAAAGTAAAAAGGTCAAAGTCCTCCACACCTAGGTCACACTGTCTTAATCTCTTCAATCAAAAAATCTCCTTTCTTCTTGATTGGAGATTACTTTCCAATCATCCTTAATTAGTAAGTCCTTAACTCAATCATCTAAATGTAAAGGTCAAAGGTCTCCACCCCTAGTAAATCATGATCTTCTCAGTTTTTATTAAAGACCTAAGGAGAGGTCTTTTCATCTTGACTTGAGGCTGGCTTTCGTCTTCCATGTTTCCCCTTCCATGGTCCCAGCTCCTGCCAGCTCCTTGTTGTCCAGCTACTTGTCTAGTTCCTGTTCCACACTGAAGCTCACAGTGTCTAGTCCACCTTAAGTCCTTCACAGTTTCTGTTACTGGGAAGACAAAACTTAACAAAGCCACAATAACATTCAACCACATTGCTGGCACCCTCATCAATTCACTTTCTGCCTGTGAAATCAACATAGACCCAACAAGGTCCAAGGAATCAACACAATCATTAATATAGTCCCCTGACCTCTGAAAATGTTAGCAAGACCCTCCTCCAGGATTTCTGTAAATATACAACAAGAAAATCTTCTTTCAGGGCTTCTGAACCAGCAGCAAGGTCCCAGGGCTTCTGTAACAACAACACCATCCTCTATTAGTAGACAAATCTGACAATAACATCAAAAAAAGACAAAGTACTGGCACCACAATCATCCGTCCTCCCAGTTCTCTTCTCATTTCTCAGAAGCTCTCATTTTGGTTCTTGTAGGGCACCAAAAACATCTGATCCAGGATTCAGGTAGTTCTGTGTGGCCCAGTTTGGCTACATGATGGAACTTTCCTGATAAACTGGGATCCAGAGCTCTGCCTTGTTCTGGGAATCCTGGGCAGAGGATGTTCAAGGTCTGCCAGATATTTCTGTACTAACTAGAAACATTGAGATAATTCCATCCTGCTCAAGGGAGGATGGCAGAAAATCCTGTCTGGCACTTGAACCATGATAACCAAGATTAGAGCACAAGGCAGTCACAAACGAGGTGGATGAGAACTAGGGCACCAGGAAGTGTTCCAAGAAAGTAGCTCTCTGAAGACTCATGATGACTGTGCAGTTTTCCACTATATATACTTGGACCCTCAGATGAATAAATTGGCTCAGTTTTCACTGGCTTACCTGGCCCATGTTTATTCCACACTCCTGCATAAAGTGCCCACCTGGTGCTGGCATCAGGTTCTCAGAAGAAGTTCTCAGGAGAAGTCTGGTACCACAAGTTCTGTTCTCTATTCGTAGCAGTTCTCAGAAGTTCTCAGGATGCTGGCAATTGTCTAATTGTCTCTCTCAACAATTCTCTTTCCTGGCAGTTATCTCTCTCTCTAGCAGTAGCTGCTCTGCTTCCACGATGCTCCCTCCCAGAAGTTCTGAAGTTCTCTAGTTTGGGCTTTTCCTTACATATGGTATTAATTCCTCCCTGTTCCTCTCCTTCCTGTTACAACAGGAAGTTCCTCTCATTGTGGGATTCACAAGTTCTTGATCTTAATACTTAACACAATCATGGACTTGGAACTTAGTGCTAAGTACCTATTTGCTTTCCAATACAAGGGGATTTTCAAATTCCATTACTATTACAATAGTATTATGGCAGAGAATGCTAAGAAGGATAAAAAAAATTTCTTTTGATCACTGCAACTTAACTGTTGTAAATTAATGTAAAATCATTGTCCAGGGATAAACAAATTAATATAGTGTTAGAAGTTCTGAACTGGATCAATATTGCTATTCTTATGACAAATAAGGCTAGAAAAGGTATTTAAATAAAATGGAAAACAGGCTTAGGCCCTCCTAAGAGAGGCAGGTGAATTAATGGTTGTTTTCATCATTGCTTAAAATAATAATAGCTAAACCCTTTATGGTTTTATTATGGAAATGCAAATTTAAAGATCTTCCCTGCCCCTAGGCTAAAGTGCACCTGGAGCCTGGGGTGGGAGGCTTGTTTTTCAGTTGATACTTTTTGATTGGCCAGTGGGTCCAAATGGTTGTTACATTCTCTGAGCCAGGAGAAGGCTATATAAGCCCTGATGTGAGGCTTTGTTTTGGGGGCTCACTTTGAGAAGTGTTCTGTGATTTGATCTGGATTCTGGGAAGCCGCTGTCCAGAGCCCGCCCCCTCCCCCCAGCTTTGAAAAACCCAGATGTTGAAACCCAGATGTTGACTGGGTATGGATGTAATGGTTGGACAGTTTGAAATCTATCTACTAGATCTGTTTCTGACTTGATAATTCTGTCTTTATATTCTGAAGTTCGGGGTGCTGACCTTTTCCCCTGAACAAGGTAAAAGATATGTGTCTGACTGATTAAAGTAAGCTTGTTAACCCATTTTGAGTTGCTTTCCTTTATCAAAGCAGATCCAAGAACCTGTGGTGGCAGCAAACCCTGAGGACGCTTGGGGTGCTTGCCGCTACAGGTTTACATTTCACTTTACAGGAGTTATCTCATTTCATCCTCACAACAATCCTGTGAGATAGGTGTTAATATTATCCTTACATTACAGATGAGGATATTAAAGCTGAGAGAAGTTAAATGATTTTCCCGGGGTCTCAGAGCTAGGTGGTATTTGAAGTTAGGTCTTCCTGACTCCTTCTAGCTGCCCCTTTGGTGATGCCTCTCTAAATGGCAGTAACAAAAATTATGTCATCAGACACTGCCATCTAATACCGTACTCTGAAGAGAATGAACATAAGTAAAAAGCTGATCATGAATATAATTTTAACTTATATACCAAGGTTGGTTGTAGAGAATGAAAAGGTAGAAAAGTTCTAAAAAGAATTTGAAAAGTCCTCCAAGCAGATCAACATATTCAATAATTCTTATAACTTCATAATAAAGGAAGACAGAGAGAGGCTGGTGAAAAATATTTTGGATAACATGGTTCAGAATCAAGAAAAAAGAAAACATCATAGATATATAACAGATGATAGAGATATAAAGATCATAAATACTTTCTTCATGCTGGCAGTGAAGTGATAGAAAATACAATAAAAATGAAATTTACTATATTCAAATAGACAAGAAATCGCTTGTTAATGATATGGGGATTCATGTCAAAATCAGCCATCTGTGTGTGGTTACACAGCTGACTAATTAGAACAAAATTTAAAATCATCACATTAAAAGAAAGAATCACTATGAGAAAACACGGAATACAAAGAAAGCGTCACCTTCATCCTGGCGTATTCATACAAGTTACTGATACCGTAGGGAAAAGGCAGCAATACGCCTAACTTGACTACCTCAGTTTGCTTCAGAAATTTGATACAACATAAGTAGTTAGCACGATAAGGAGATTTAAAGAGCCCCAGGAATGCCTTAGTCAATAAATACATGGTTTTCTTGCCACAAAGAAGCGTCACCTCCAGATTAGAATTAAAACTCATTTGTAAAACACCATGGAAGAATACTGTAAGATATTGCTAATATCATTTTATAAAACAATGAAATGTAGCAGAAATGAAAGTGTTTGCTTAGAAAACATGACATGAAACTCCACTCTATCTTCATATCCAGATAGCATTCATAAGTAAAACTGGCAGAAAGACAACAAATAGAAAATGAAACAGATCTGCAAACGTTTCTAAAAATGATCAGTCTGGAGCAGCATTAAGAACTGGAACTCTGCTGTAGACATCTATGTGATGTGCTTTAGGGAGAAATAAACATGACAACTTAAAAGAGAAAGTTTTGACTAATGGCTTGACTAGACCAAATATACACTGAAGAAATCTTTGCTTGAAGCAGCACAATCTTAAAAGAATCACAAAATCATTTTATAATTTTCTTCATTGATGCTATTATTTTGATAGAATCTGTTATTTCTTTGGTGTAGAAAACTTCAGCTATTTATGTAGATTAATACCTTCTCTAGATTTTAGTGTCTTGGACAATGACCTTGAACACCAAGACAGTAAGTGACTTTATCTGTATTAACAAAATCAAGTGAAATTATTTTAATTTAAATATTGTAATATTTCTTTTTTAGATGTTTCAGTTACAAATAGGTCACGGGTAACCAATACTTTTCTTTGTTAATATTCTAACTTTGCACTTCCTGTCACAGGAAGATGTCACAGAGAATAAAAATTCACCAAGATAATAAGAAAAAAAATCACTGATTACTACCCCCCCCAGCAAAGGCAATCAGAGATATTAATAACTAATTCATACATCTTTCACACCTTTATAAGAATATATCATACAATTGGGAAAAATAATTCCTAATTATTGTTTGATTTCCTCTTCATTGGAGGTAGATACACCCTTTTCATTTTTGATACTCATAATTTGGTTTTCTTCTTTTTTTTTATCATATTGACTAAGGGTCTATCAATTTTGTTGGTTTTTTCATAAAACCAGCTCTTGGTTTTATTTATTAATTCAATAGTTTTCTTAATTTCAATTTTATTAATCTCTCCTTTTGTCTTCAATATTTCTAATTTAGTATTTAATTGGGGATTTTGAATTTGTTCTTTTTCTAGGTTTTTTAATTGCATGCCCAATTTGTTGAGCTCCCTTTTCTCTAATTTAATCATGTATGTACTCAGGGATATAAAACTTCCCCTAAGAACTGCCTTTAATGCATTCCACAGATTTTGGTATGTTGTCTCATTATTATCATTCTCTTGAATGAAATTACTGATTGTTTCCATAATTTCTTTTTAGGATTAAATTGTTTAATTTCCAATTAGTTTTTAGTCTGTCTTTCCCTGGCCCTTTATTGCATATAATTTTTATTGCATCATGATCTGAGAAGGATGCATTTAATATTTCTGCCTTAGAATATTCTGCATAGAATTGTGAGATTTTTATGCCCTAGAACATGGTCAATTTTTGAGTATGTGCCATGAACAGCTGGGAAGAAAGTATATTCCTTTTTATCCCCATTCAGTTTTCTCCAGAGATCTATCATACCTATCGTCTCTAAAATCCTGTTCACCTCCTTAACTTCTTTCTTGTTTATCTTGAGGTTGGATTTATCCAATTCAGAGAGGGGGAGATTAAGGTCTCCTACTAGTATAGTTTTGCTATCTATTTCTTCCTCTAATTCCTTTACCTTCTCCTCTAGGAATTTGGATGCTACACCACTTGGTGCATATATGTTAAGTAATAATATTGCTTCATTCTCGATGGTGCCTTTTAACAGGATATAGTTTCCTTCCTTATCTCTTTTAATTAGGTCAAATTTGCTTTTATTTTATCTGAGATAAGGATTGCTACCCCTGCTTTTTTTACTTTAGCTGAGGCATGATATATTTTATTCCAACCTTTTACCTTTACCTTGTGTGTATCCCTCTGTTTCAGATGTGTTTCTTGTAAACAGCATATTGTAGGATTATGATTTCTAATCCATTCCAATCTTCATATTTACCTGGAGAGGCTTAAAAGAACTGATGCTGAGTGAGAAGAGTAGAACCAGGAGAAATTTGTACTCAATTACAGACACAATGTATGTGTGATGATCAACTTTGATAGACTAGACTCTTCTCAGCAATGAAGTGATATAAGTCAATCCCAAAAGACTCATGATGGCGAGAAATATGCACATCCAGAGAAAGAACTAGAAAGAACTCAGTTTATATCCAGGTGGAAGCAAAATACCTGATCTTTTTCCTTCTCTTATTTGGTTTTATGTCCTCTTTACCATTTTTCATTCCAGCTGGTACAATCCATCCTTATAACCTGAATAATGTATAATGTGAAAGTATTTACAGATCCTATACTTGACTATAAGCCACCATGGAGGGGAGGGGAGGGAGGGGGACAAAATGTGAAACTCAAAGAATTGTGGAATTGAATCCTGTAGTCTAAAAGAAAACAAATTAATAAAAAAAAGATAAAAAAGAATAAATCATATACAAATTGATGAATATATGAGAAGTAAACATGTTTTTTTGTGAAACAAATTTTTGAGAGACCACATATATAGTCATACTGAATAAAAGATTCAGAATATGCAAGATCCCATAATGTTTACTGTTTGTTGATAAGAAAACCAAAAAAGATTTGACCATGTCGAGCAAAACCTGGCCTTAAGGAATTCTCCTCCAACAAGGACTATTTCATGGATATTTTGAATTCATACAAGATTCCTTGATAAACTCAATCCAAGAGGTAATTGTTCAATATTTGATTAATCATCATCAAGCAAAAGACATATCCTGACCAAAGAATTCTACCACTGTCATGAAAGATATCCTATATAGATACTAAAAGGAATTACCTATGGATTTTTCTTATGAAGAATTTTTCTTCTAAGAAGAGCTAGTTGGATTCACTGACTGGATCCCAAGTTGCTTTCTGACATTAAAAATATCTTTTAAAAATAAAATTTCTTCCAGTGAAAATATACTTATAATTCTTATAACACTATGGTCTGGGGGGGGGATTAAAATGGTGGCCTAGGAAAAGCAATAGGTTACTGCAATATATTTCCCATGATGACCTAAGTTCAAGAAGTGGCATCCAAAGATCACCAAGAAGTGATGTATCAAAAGAAGTAGTCTAGTCGTTTAGTTAGTATGAGGGCTAGTAGGCTAATCACAGTGCTGAATTAAAACCCCTGAAATATAAATAGATATAAATAAATAGGTAAAGTTGTCTAACAGATCAATTAGACCCTTCATGGAAGAAATATGATGAGCATGGGCAAGAACCAGCTAATCATGGAGGAGTTGTCATATGAAATTTTAGAAGGAAAATCCACA
Source organism: Petaurus breviceps papuanus (assembly GCF_028583685.1). Taxonomy (NCBI): domain Eukaryota; kingdom Metazoa; phylum Chordata; class Mammalia; order Diprotodontia; family Petauridae; genus Petaurus; species Petaurus breviceps. Next base: position 59,151,851 of record NW_027186304.1, read on the forward strand.
TATTTCAGCATAACTGAAAAATCATTTGGCCATTTTCCTATAACAACCTTGATTATCATTGAAACTACTGGTAACTTTTATTTTTTGTAAGGATGGGCAGTAGAGGAAAACAGAAAGAGTGACAGATTGGGAATCTAAGAACCAAAGTTCAAATTATAATTCATGGATGATCCTTGATAGTTGTTATGGCTGAAAAGCTCAATTATATAGTTAAAGTGGTCCCAATCCTACAATAACTAAACTACTCTAATCCCTGGACAACAGACTCACAATCCATGGCTAAGGATGTGTACATGTGTAGGTATATATGTATATGCATATGCACATATGATGATAATAATATTTAACTGCCTTTCATGCACAAGAGATTAATATTAGATTTTTATGATGAACTTTTTGACATATACCATGTTAAAATTTAAGAGTAATCTTTTGAACACAGGTTTTCTGACTTGTTCCTTCCCATTACATACTTTACATACATTACATACTTTTTCCATACTCTCCTCACAACCCCCTTCTACTTTGACATAATATGTAGTAAACTAAGGATGATGGAGGTGAAGAAAATGTTAGAACACAGGAGAAGGCACCTGAACCAATACTGATTCTATATGGAGGATAGGTAGGAGAAAATAGGATCCTATGGCAACCGTACAGTGATATTTCTGCTAGGCAGTAAAAACACGTGGCACTAACCCTACTTAGGGAACTCAAAAGGCTTCATAGATATTGTCTAGGAAACTAGACAATATAACAGCTGAGAAGTATTATCATTTATATTTTCCAGGTGTGGGAACAGAAGCCAAGAACATGAATAAATCATTCTGAATTATACAGCATATTCATGGCAGGTATGAAAAAGTAAGGCCAAATTCTGTCACAGTTCATTATTCTACCAGATTACAATTTCTTAATGATCCTCTATATAGTGACAACCAGGTTAAGAGGCAGGGCAGATCCTCATGTGAGTGACAGTATCTATCCTCCAGGAGCAAGACACTTCCAAATACAATTTGGACTTACATACAAACTTTTTTTTTCAGAAGAGAATTGTAATGGCAAGCAAAGGCAACTTCCCAAGGTTAAAAATACCAGCATAGGTGCTCTCCATTTTATTCAGTGAAAAATTAAGAACAGAGAAAATCAAAATATAGCATCATTCAAAATATAGCATTCACCAAGTATAATTCAATAATCTCCAAGTACTACTCCACCCCTGGACATTATAATTCATTTAGTCAACCACAAAGCCCCTCTTCTCAAATGGAGATTAGTTTCCAATCATAAGCAAAGTACATTCATTTGTTCAATCACAGAGCACAAAAAAGTCAAAAGTTCCCCACCCTTGGACCACAACTGAATCTACCCCAGAGTTACAACAAGCTTAAGCACAGCATTTAATACCTAAAGAGAGGTCTTTTCTTCATCTCGACCCAAGGCAAGTTCTCAGCAATCTTTGTTCCTGGAGAGACAAAGCTTAGCAAGGCCACAAGATACATTGCCAGTGTCTTCATTAATTCATTCTCTGTCTGCAGAACAGTGCTAGGACCCCTGAAAACATTAGCAAAACCCTCTTCCAGGATTTCTGTAAACATACAAGAAAATCCTTCTTCAGGGCTTCTGAACCAACAGCAAGGTTCCAGAACCTCTGCAACAACAGGACTGTCTTTCACCAGTGAACAAATCTGGCAAAACAACATCAAAACAGACGGACAAAGTACCAGCATAACAGCCATGTCTCCTCAGTCTTTGGCAGCTCTGGGTGGCAGCACTCAAAAGTCCTGGGCAATTCAAAGTGGCCCTCAGCAATCCTCTCAGTCTCTCTCTGCCTCCAAAATGCTGCTTCCAAAAAGTTCTACTGCCTCTCTCTTTCCTTGTGTCTCTCTAAATTTATGTCACCAGCTCCTCCCAGTTCAGCCCTCTCTTTTCACATCAACAAGTCCATCCCACAAGTGGGATTCACAAGCTCTGGGTTTTAACACAATCAATCTGAAAACAAAGCCAATACAGGGGGATCTTTAAATTCCATTACTATTACAAGAATGTGAAGAGTGGTGGAGCAGATTTGGTGTAACTCTATTGGCTATCTAAGCCATGACCATAATATAGACAGACTGTCTCCAGATCTATTAAAAAAAAAGAGAAAAGAAAAAAAAATCTAGAGTTTTTCTTTTTAGATTCATAATCAGAAAAATATTCTAAAAATATTTTTCCTAAGAAGTGACATCTCGGGGCTGCCAGGTGGCTCAGCGAGGAAGAGCACTGGCTCCAATGTTGGGATGACCTGGATCGAATCCTGGGCTCAGATACTCAGCACCACACCCAGAAATAACTGGCCATGTAAACTTGAGCAAGTTACTTAACCCCGATTGCTTTAAAAAAAAGAAAAAGAAGTGACATCTTTAAAGGAATAAGGTAAATGTTATGAAATGATGGCTAGGTTGGCATAATTTTTTAAGGATTGATAGAGATATCCATCGTCATTTCTGTAGGTATCCCTATTTATATCTATCTAGATTTATATATATATCTATATATATCTATATATCATATAGATCTATAGAACTGTAGCTGTATATCAGGGTCACACAACTAGTAAGTATCTGAGGCCAGGTTTGAACTCATGAGGATGAGTTCCTAACTCCAGGCCTTGCACTCTGTCCATTGCACCACTTAGGTTGTACAATGGATAGATCATCACGCCTGGAGTCAGAAAGAGTTAAGTTCAAATGCTGTTTCAGACTCTTACTAGCTATGTGATCCTGAGCAAGTCACTTAATCCTGTTTGCCTCATTTTCCTCATCTATAAAATGAGCTGGACGTAAAAAAAATGGCAAACCACTCCAGTGGTTTTCTGCCAAGAAAACACCAACTGGGTTCACGAAGAGTCACACACAACTGAAATGACTAAATCACAACAAAAACAAATGGAATATTATTGTTATAAAAAAATTGATATAAAGAACCATGGAAGACTCACATGATCTGATGAAATGTGAAATAGAGCTAAGTAAACAGTATAGGATATGACTACAACAAATAAATGGAAAGGGCAACTATAAAAAAATAAAAAGTGAATAGTTCAAAATTAATAAGAACAAATATAGCTCCACAGAAAATGAGTCAGATATTTAAGTTCAACTTCTTTGCAGAGGTGGGAGGTCAACAGGTGTGAAACATCATACAAGTTTTCAGATATTTTTGATGCAATGATGGTTTTTGCTTATTGTTTTTTCTTCCTCTTTTTCTTTTTTTGATTGTTGTTATTATATGGTGTGACTCTTGAAGAGGAAGGGAAAAATCATAAGGAGACATTTTCGTGAGGTAAAAAACTAAAGATACAACAAAATTTGTTTTTAAGTAGTAAAAAATTATTTTTCTGAATTCAAGTATAAGAATAAACATTTATTAAATAACAACTATGTGCTAAGCACTGTGGTGAATGTTGGGGAAACAAAGAAAGGCAAATGATAGTCCTTGTTCTCAAGTGGCTCCAAGTTTAATCAAGGAAATAGTACTCAAACAACTATGTATAAACAAGCTACATACAGAAAATATGGGAAATAATCTAAAGAGGAAAGGTACTAGAATTAATGGGGAATGGGAAAGGCTTACTATAGCAGGTAGGATTTAGGTGATATTTGAAGGAAATCAAGGAATCCAGGTAACAATGAGGAAGATGAAGAGAGCTATAGTTATGTGGGATAGGCAGTGAAGAAATGTGTGGAATTAGAAGATGAAATTTCTTTAAGGAACAAATTTTTGTTCAAGGAAGCCAGGATTACTGAGAGCTGAGCATGTGCTGAAGGAGGGTATAAGGTATATAAACATTGGAAAAGTAAAAGGATGAAGGGCTCTGAAAGACAGAGAATGTTATATTTGAGCCTAGATTGATAGGGAACCTGAGCTTTAGGAAGAACATTTTGGCAGCTGAGTGGAGGAAGGAATGGAGTGGGGAGAGACTTTAGCCAAGAAGACCAACCAGTAGACTATTCTAATATTCCATGTGTGAAGTGATGAGGGCCTGTACCAAGTTGAAAGCAGTGTCAAAGGAGAGAAAGGTGCCAAGAGATATTACAAAGAAAATGAACAGGTCTTGGCAGTATATTGAATGGGGGGAGGATAGAGAAAATGAGGAATCAAGAATGACACACAAGTTCAGAGTCAGGGTGACTGGGAGGATAGTGGTATCCCCGACAGTAATAAGGAAGAGGGGAATGTTTGTGGGAATGGGGAAGAAGTTAATCAGTTAATTTTTTTAGACACGTTGAGTTTAACTTTAGCCATTCCCAAACAGATGGAACTCTTTCTTTCCAGTTATTCGCCAGGATGAAAAATGCCAGTAAAAATATTTTGTGTTTATGGAGACTTTGTGAATTTCACTTATCTCCCTCTCTCTCTCCCTTCCCTTATCTAATCTCTTCAAGGTAAACTACTTCTCTATTTTTAACCAATATCAAATGGTTTTGATGACTACAGTTTAATAATATGATTTTAAGTCTGAATGTGCTATTCTTCCATCATTCCTACACTTTTTCAATATACTTTTTCCATTATTTTCTTTAATATTTTTGATGTTTTTACTCTTTAAAATGAATTTTATTGTTTATTTGTTGAGTTTTTAATATTTGAATGCAGATTCAACCAATTAATCCTTTCTTTTTCTGTTTTGTTCATGTAGGATTTGTGGGATATAATTTTCCTCCTAATGACTACTTCAGTGGTATCACAAAAATTTTGTTGTTTCATCACTATCACTGTATTTCACATAATTATTGTTCCTACAATTTATCCTTCGAGTTATTCATTAGGGTTTCATTACTAAGTATCCATTTATGCTAGTGTCTTTTCTTTGTACTTCTCAAACCTGATTATTATTCTTATTGAGAATTGTGGTCTATAAAAATTGTATTTACTATTTCTTTTTACATTTGCAAAATCTATGCCCTCATATGTGGTCAGGTTTTGTAAGAATTTGATGTGGTATTGAGTTATATGTTATGATGACATTGAATTTTTTAGCTCTAGTTTCTACATAAGTGTTCCTTTCTGCTTATGTTGATTGCCCAAAGTTGAAATATAAAAGAGAGATGTTTAAAAAAAATACTCTATTGTGAGTGTGTTACTATCTATGCCTGTTGTAGTTAATTTTTCCTTTATTCATTTAGATGGTATGGCATGTGTAAAATATAAACTTATTATCAACATTAATTTCTTGTCTATGGCAATTTTCAACATAATGTGAACTTTCTCTATGTTTGATAGCATAATTTCAACTTTGGCTTTTTTCTTACCTGAACAAAAAATTAGTCTTATAGTAAATTTTGTTTCACTTTTTCACTTTTGTTTAGTATGTATCTTTGCTTTTTAGGTGTATTAAAAAAAAACATTGATTTGCAAGGTTTTTTTGTCTTCTCTCATTTTATTGGCTTGTTTAACACATTTACATTTAAATCTGTTTCATGTGGTATTTTAAAAGTTTAAGAGACAATTTCTGGGTAATTTAATCATTTTATTAATAATACTAGCATTTTTCAATAAAAAGTCCATGACACTCTCCAATGCCAAAGACAATCATGGTGGCAGGCTCATGGTTTATATGCCCTTAGAAAGGTGGGTGTTATAGAGGGTGGCAATCAAACCTGATTGGTTAAAAATAATGAGAGAATGAGTATTAAGATGAGAGGCTGGATCTATTTTAATGAATTTTGATTATGTCATTTACTTTTAAGTTACACCCCAGCCCCCAGCCTTGGGCAAGCTATTAAAAGAATTTATCCCCACCCAAACCACACAATTGCTTCCTCACCTGGGTGGTCAGAACAAGATTGTTAAGAAAATTAATCCAATCTCATTATCAGCAATGTGCTCCAGGGACTGAGCTTCTGAAATAAGGACATTAGAAAAGGGGGAGAACTCTGGACTGGATCTCCTCAAATCATTGGTTATTAATAATCATTTCAGTCACTTCATTGGATTGATTAAACCATTCACATTTAAATTTATACATGTTAACATATTTTCCTCCATTTTATGTTTCCAGTATTACTTTTTTTTAAATTGCAATGTTTTTTTTTTTCTCTTCTGCTTTCAAGAGAGCAATTCCTCCCTACAAGAATTTTTGGTTAGTATTTTTTTTTAAAGGAAATTAAATTCCAACAGATACTTCTCTTACCTTCAACTCCTTCCTCACTTATTTGGCAATTCTTTCTCTATCTTCGGAGTTTTATTGATTAATTTTACTTACTCTATTTCCTCTTTTGCTTCTCTTTCCCATCTCAGCTAAGTGGTTAATTAGAAATCTCCCTACTTTCATCCTTTTGTTAGTGTTTAAAAAATATTCTGCCCTTTCTATTTTTTTTTTTAACTTTCTTGGGGGCGGCTAGGTGGCATAGTGAATAGAGCCCTGGCCCTGGAGTCAGGAGGACCTGAGTTTCCAATAGGCCTCTGACACTTAACACTTACTTGGGCAAGTCACTTAACTTCAATTGCCCTGCCTTCACCCTCCAAAAAAAGCTTTCTTTAGATTGTCCTCTTTATTCATTCTATACCTTTTTAATTATTCTGAATTTTTATTCTTTGATGAACCATTATTTTTTTTTCACTTTATTCCTTCTTTAATATATGCATTCCTTCTAGATACAGAACTTTAAAATTACCCATTTTGAATTATCTTCTATGGTTTCTACACTTTTTTTTTATTGCTTTGTATATCTTTCATCCTCCTACTTTCTTTCTGTTGTATTTGAAATATCAATTCCTGTGACAACTATTAAGGATGAAAGCTTGCCTGTGAAGAAATTTCTACTGATAATGTCCTCCAGTTCTATTCCATGGCCTCCTTATAATATTTTTCTTGGCCACTTGTGATAGATTCTCCTCTGTGTCCAAGTCCACTCCACTTTTTGGATGCCAGTTGTTCCCAGGAGCTCTGATTTCTTTTCTCCTTAGGAAAGATATTGTCCAAGGATACAGCACATTGTCTCAAAGGTATTGTCTGAGTATTAAATCCTTGAAGATTATATCTATTTTAAGGTATTCATCTCCCACTACACAAAACATCTTTCTTCTCATGAGAATATTCATCATTAGAACCATCTCCTATCACAGAGTGGAGCTCTCTCTATCCTGTTTCTTCCCCCCATATAAATTCTTTCATTTTCTACCTCATCCACTCTCCTATAATTCTTCTTCTTTCTGAGATATGACAGGAATCATTTTCCTTTTGCTGTTTACCATTGGCTTGAAGAGGATAAACATTACCTTCTAGTTTCAACCTTCCCTCTCCCGTTTTATACTATCTACTATCTTTGATTCTCTAATTTTTGTCTCACAAAGTACATTGGCTCACCTGTGAGGGTGATGAGATTCTTTCTCCATTTTCACTTCTCCTATTTCTTTAAGTTCTGATTTCAAGTTTATGGTCTTATTTTTAGAAAGAAATCTCATAATGGTACCACTCACATATTTTAACTACATTGGTTAAAATTATTTACAGTTTTTCTTTTCTTTCTAGATAAGAGTATTTTTTGTTGTTGTTACTTGTGCTTTCCTTTATAGTATTTCTATTTCCTTGGTGCATTTAATTTTCTTGTGTTTCTGTAGTTTCAGAGTGTTCACAAATTGAATAATCTGTTCAGATCTGATTGTTTTATTTGAATGCTTCAGATTCCTCTTTTATTGAATATCCTTCTATTTGAATTTATTATTAGACTCAAGTTTTCAAGAAATTACATTTTGGATAGCAAGTTGAGTTCTGATGCTTTTCAGAACATATATCATTTAATTTCCTTGTAAAGTTTCTGGTGTGTGTATAATACTGTTGTTTGAATTTTTTTCACTTTTATTTGAAGGCACTTGTTCTTGTTACTTGCAGAATTTGACATTTATTAAGAGAATTGTTAAATTTAACCTCTATGTGTCTTGTCTGTCTTGGAGTTTGAATCATTGCCCCCCCTTTTCTTCACATTTAGAAGTTCTGGATAGTCTTTTAATATTATTTCTTATATTAGAATGCTCAGGGATATTTTTGACTTGGGTTTTCTGGGATGCCCATTATTCCTAAGTTGGCTCTATACATCCTATCTTCAAGAGCACAATAACTACAACAATTTAAATAAAAATATCAGAAAATGAAATCAAATTCTGAGTAACTAAATGTCCCATCCAACAGATGTGGAAATATGACTCCTTCCTCATAATCAGAGAGTAGAGTAAATATTTATATGGAATATTGTATGCATTGTCAAAAAGTATCTCTATTTGGAAATTTTGTACTTGATACACTATTCTAGTTACTATGTGTATTGTTTTTCCAATAATGCTTTCTTAATATTGTGTGACTTCATATGAATTTCATGTTCTATTCATTCTTCATATTCAAAATCCCATGTAATCAAATTTCATCACATTCCTATGTCATAGTTACTTCAGACATTCCCTGAATATATTAAGAATTTCTTCAAAGTTTCATCAGTGGCATGGTTCTGCAATATATGTGGTGGGATAAATTTCTACTTTTTTCTATAGTTTCCTTATGATATTTTCTGAGGCAATATATAAACCAAGTAATTCAGTTGACTTAAGGTGTTTTCTAATGAGGCCCTGCCAGGACTTTGGAGTTTGAACCCTATCTTTCCTCTTTGCAAGCATTCCAGAGGACGTTTCCAAATTTCAAAATTCACCTTCATGTAGACAGTAAGACACAGGTTCCAGAAACTGCCCAAAGAAGCTATGGAAAAATAAATGCTAATCGTAAAAGCTATATTTTTTATTAAGAAATTCATAAAATAGAAATTATTGTCAACAAATTACAAAAGATTCCCAAACATCAATTTTCTTAATTATTGTATAGAATTACAGATTTAGAACTATAACAAACCTTTGAGTGCATTTAATCTATTGCCTTCATTCTATAAATGAGGGAACAAGGCCCACAAAGGTTAAGGAATTTGCCCAAAGTCACACAGATAATGAGCAGAAAATCTTAATATTTGAACCCAAATACTCTGATTTCAAATACAGCTTTTTCTACTATGTCATATTGGCTACCAATAATTCATATTATATAAACTGAAATACTGTTATTGATTCCATGTATCTTTTTGTCAATGCCATTGGCACAGGGCGCCATTGTGGTAGAGTGCATAGGGTACTTAGATTGAAGATACCAACACCTGGATTAAAAACTGCTACTGATATTCCCTGGCCATGAGATCCTGGGTATATTGCCATATCTCTACACATCCCAGGTAACCAGAGGACCTCTTCTACCTTATAGCTTATTAGTTTTATTGCTTATTTTTTTCCCCAAAAGAGACCACTTCACTAGAGACTTTATCCTCATTTCCAACTGTCCCAAGTTCAACATCTGGGCTGTGGATCACTTAAATTCTAAGATTTGGAAAGTAAGTCCTTTTTTAAACAAAATCATTAAAATAACTACAGGTAAAAAAGATGGCAGAGTATAGACAGCAATTCAGCTGAACTCTCCCAACATTCCCCTCCAAAACACTATAAAATAACACTTCAATTCAAATTCTGGAGTGTAAACATCAACAAAATTTCAGGGTGAGATATTTTTCCAGCCCTAGACAACTTAGTAGGTTGTCAGGAGGAGTCTGTGACATGGGGTAGGGAGTCTACCCAGCACAGTGCAGTACACACCAAAGAAATACCAGCAGCCAGACTTAGAGGCAGCTGTCCTCAGGACAGAGGCAACTTTGGGAGCTCTCAGCCCATAGATATTAAGAGGGTTCAGACTAGTCAGAAAAATATTACAAAGGAGCCTTGCTGGCACTGGGTACAATACACTGCTATATTGCCTATATACAGTCCCAGGGGGCTAAAGAGGGCATTAGTGCTTGGGGGCCACAAAAGACCAGGAGACCTAGTTAAGAGTTCCAGGGCCAAAAGAAACAATATCAGTCCACATAAATTGTCAGCATTTCTATATATTACCAACGAACCAGCAGGAAGAGATATAAAGAGAAATTCCATTTGAAATAACTGCAGCCAATATAAAATACTTGGGAGTCTACTGGCCAAGATAAACCCCAGGACAACATGAACACAATCACAAGACACTTTTCACAAAAATACAGATCTAAACAATTGTAGAAATATTAATTGTGCACAAGTAGATCAAACCAATATAATTCTGCATAAATTAATGAATTAATTCAGTGCCTTACCAATCAAATTACCAAAAGTTATTTTATAAAGCTAGAAAAAAATAATAAAATTAATCTGGAAGGACAAAAAAGTCAAGAACAGAGGTTGAGAACCTGCTCCCTGGAGGTTACATGAGGCCTTCTAGTCCTCAGTGGCCTTTTGACTGAGTTCAAGTTTTACAGAAAAAAATACTTTTATTAAGGGGGTTTGTTCTGTGAAGTTTGGATCCAATCAAAGGCTGCACTTTAGGACCTAGAGGGCCACATATGGCTTATAGGCTGCAGATTTCCCAATCCTGGTCAAGAATATCAAAGGAATCAATAAAAAAGATATGGAGGAAGGTACCCTAGTAGTTCCATATATCAAACTATATTACAAAGTGGTCATTGTGAAAACAATCTGGTACTAGCTAAGAAATAGAATGGTGGATCAGTGGAATACATTAGGTACAAAATATATAATATTAAATGACTACAGTAATGTAACATTTGAAAAACCCAAGGATCCAAGCTTTTGGGACAAGAACTTACTATTTAACAAAAAATGTTGGGAAAATTAAAAATCTTTTTGGAAGAAACTAGGTATAAATCAACACATCACATTCTATACCAAGATAAGGTAAAAATGGATACATGATTTATATATAAAGGGTGACATCATAAGCAAATTAGGGGAGCATGGAAAATTTTACCTGTCAGATCTGTGAACAAGGAAAGAATCTTGCAAGAAACTAGGGGAAAATTTTACCACAAGTTTTTCTGATAAAGGCCTCATTTCTCAAATATATAGAGAACCGGGACAAATGTATAACATGAGTCATTCCTCAATTGATAAATGATCAGAGGATACGAATAGACAATTTTCAGAAGAAATCAAAGCTAACTATAGACATATGAAGAAGAGCTCTAAATAATGACTGATTAGAGAAATGTAAATTAAAATAACTCTGAGATACTACCTCACACCTATTAGATTGGCTACATGACAGAAAAGGAAAATGACAGATATTAGGGGAGATGTGGAAAAATTGGGACATGTTGGTGGAGCTGTGAACTGATCCAACTACTCTGGAGAGAAATTAGAAACTATGCACAAAGGACTAGAAAACTGTGTATACCCTTTGACCCAGCAATACCCCTACTAGGTCTATATTCTAAAGAGATCAAAGAAAAGGGGAAAGAAGCCTGTTTATACAAAAAGATGTATAGTAGCTCCTTTTGTGGTGGCAAAGCTTTTGAAATTGAGGGGATGCCCATCAATTGGTGAATGGCTTAACATATTTTAATATGTGATTGTGAAGGAATGTTGTTGTTTAGTCATTTTTCAAACCTGTTTGATTCTTCATGACCCCTTTTGGGATTTTCTTAGTAAACATACAAGAGTCATTTGCCATTTCCTTTTCCAGCTCATTTTACAGATGAGGAAACCAAGGCATATAATGTTAAGTGACTTCCTCAGGATCACATAGCTATTAAGTGTCTGAGGCTGGATTTGAACTCAGGAAAAATAATCTGTCTGATTTCAAGCCCTGAACACCATCCACTTCACCACCTAGCTGCCATTAGAATGAGGATGGTTTTAGAAAAACCAGAGAAGACTTACAAACTCATGTAAAGTGAAGTGAGCCAAACCAGGAAAACATGGTACACAGTGATAGCAATGATCAACTCTGTTTGACTTAACTATTCTGATCAATACAATGATCCAAGACAATTCTGAAGGACTTATGATGAAAATGCTATCCACCTCCAGAGACAGATAGATGGAGTTTGAATGTATAATTTTTTTCAGTTTATTTTTCTTATTTGTTTTGCAATATTGGTATTATGTAAATATATTTTGCATGATTTCAGTTGTATAATTGCTACCCCATTTTTTGCCTTCTCTTTGGGTTGGGAGGACAAGACAGAATTTGGTATCTCACAAAAAATTTAAATGAATGTTAAGAATAATCAGTTGAAAAATAAAAACTGCCCAAAGTGGTTACAGGAAGAAAAAGCCCATAATCAAGGGGTGTGGGGGGAAGAGTGATGGGGGGGGGATAAAAGGAATAAACAACAGAAAAATCTAGGGCATTAAGAGCTCAATGCTAGAATCCTGAAGCTTATTTTATACATTGCTTGCCCAAAAGGACCTTCAGGTGGGTCCCAAATCAATAGACCTAAAGACAGATGAAGTTAAACTGCTCCAGGTCTGCTACAAAGTTGGATTTATTTGGGGATTTTTACTTACAAAAATTTGGGAAAGCTTTAGGAAACACTCTGGGGGGGTTACTCAAGCTTCCCCAATTTCACCAACACCCTGGCATGCAACAGTATGGTATCTACTTCAAGCAACTTTCTATTGATTATTGATCATGGGTGAACTACATTACTGTGTTGGTGGAGATAGTAACATGCTGAAATTACAGATCCCTTGTATGCTGAAAGAAAGCAGAAAGCGAGTTATGGTTTCTATGGTGCCCAATTTGTTTATGTGAAGCCTATGTCTTCCAATTACTAAAAAAAAGTTAGATTATGATTAATTCCTCAAACATGAAAAATACTTGACTGTATTACTTATGACTTCTATGAACAAAGGTCCATTTTGTTTCTTTTCTATTTTGTCAAATGTATAACTTAGTGATCTCCTCAACAATTTAAATAAGAAGCAAAATGTAATGCCCTGTTAAATTTCTTAATGGTGCATGTTTAAAACTGTCATGATCATTTCTACAATATAACTAATGAGTAAGCAATTAAAGACTAAAATAATGAACAGAATGATTTAAAATGAGAATCATGTCTGACTTATTTAGCCTACAGTGATATTCCTACTATTAGTAATGAATTCAGGTTTCAGTGTCTTTGTGATGGTATTTTCCATCACTATCTTTCAGAGAGCTTATCCTGTTGACGACGTTCACAAAAAAAGGGTCATTTATTCTAGCAACACCTATTTGTAGCAATAAGATAGAAATAGCAAAAGATTTAACATACTCATGATAAGAGAAATGTTTAGGAGTCCACCCAAAATTTTTAAACAAACCAAAAGAGAAAAGTTTATAAAATTTAGAATACAGACCATCTATTTTAAATATATTTATCTATAGATACATATACACACATATATACACACATATAAATCATGAGAGGCTCTCTCACTTACTAACCTATTCATTAATCAATCTCCATTGCTTTAGTTAAACCCTATAATGGATGATGTCTAGTGACAGTAGGGATTTACCTTAGATATTAGGATTTTTCAAAAGGCCAACAATGCTAGAGCAGGAGAAATGTCAAAGGGAAAATATGAAGCTAAAATACAGTCCCAGAAAATCTTTGTCAGCCTCTGACATTTGTATATTAAAAATATGTTACACATGAAAAATCTGCTTTATGATGAAAATGTACAAAATCTTTTCTGAAATGTACCCAACTTTATTGGCTCAAACAACACTTAAGCCCATATGATTGATTCTACCATTACACAGTTGTGTCAACATTCTGAAAATAAATCAACTCCCAACCAGACCCCCCAAAATATACACATTCTGAGTGTCATCCCGAAATTAAACTCGATCACAGATTATCTTTTCATTTCTACATCCAGTATATTTGACAAAAAGTTTATAAATTTCCACCCTTCGTTCCTTGCCCCTTACCCTTACTTACCTGTCTTCAGAAGAATTTTGATCAATTTAAAATGGCTTGTCTTTTAATGGAAGCTGCAGGCTCTGGAAAAGTGAGGAAACTCCTTTGAGGATCATCCTTGCATTTTTTCCTCTCTTTAAGCTGAAAAGGGCACTAAAAATGAAGCAGGTGAAGACCCAATTCATTGACACCCATAGGGAGGCTTTGGTCTCTGAAATTTACTGACACCCAGTAGGAAGTCTTTGCCTGAAAATACCCTTAAAGTGTGAAAAAGAAAATTTCTCAATAGTCTATTTTGACCAGAACTTGAAATCAAGAGGTTGTTTTGATTGTTAAGATACCCCAAAGCTGGAAATTTAGAACTCATCATCAAAAATTGCAGAAAAATTAATTTTTTTGCAAAATAAATAAGCATTTGGCACAACAATATTCCTTGAAACCAAGGACCATTTGACTTATAGTAGTTGCCCTTTGATGATTTTTACTTAGTCCCCATCCAAATCAGAACCACATGAAAGATTTGCCCTCTTAAGCAAGAATAACTGACTTGACCTTCTGCACGTGGGTCTGCAATGAAAATGTATATATTTGAGACATGAACTGAGGTTAAAATTTCTGATTTTTTAGTATCTTTACTAGTTTCTTTTCTTTGTCTCTCTCCCTCATTTGGAAGGATACAATTTAATACATTTTATTAAGTTCCTGCTATATATTAGATGCTGTGTTACATATTGAGAATATGAAGATCAAAAAGAAAACAGGTCTGTCCCTGAAGCAATGTATCCTTAATTCGATATGTCCAAAACAGGACTGCTTAGTTTTCTCCCCCAACCCACTGAATTTCTTAATTATTCTATTATCTTTCTGAACTTCTTTGTTTCTGTTGAGAGCAATATAATTTGTTCCAGTCTCACTGGTTCATAGCCTTATTATCTGCAACTCTTCACTACCACCAAATGAAATAAGTTGCCAAAACTTGCCGTGTCTTCCTTTAACAGACCCCTCCAAAAACCACTACTGTACATCAGGCCCTCACCATTACTACTGTAACAGCTTCCTGATTTATCTCCCTACCTCAAGCTTCAACCCACTTCAATTGATACTCCACACAGCTGCCTAAGAGACATTTCTCAAGTACAGATCTGACTATGTAACTCTTACTCAATTTCCAATGACTTCCTATTAACTCTAGATAAAAGTAAGCTCCTCAGTATGGCTTTTAAAGCCCTTCACAAGCAATCTCCAACCTATTTAATCTATTCTTTTGAGGTTCATTATACATTACATTATAACTTGGCTTATATAAGAGAACGAATGTGTTCAAGCTAGAAGACCTAGGAAGGTGATCTTAAATCACCTTTGGAGTGTTCAAAAAGGGAAAGATTCCAATTTCAGGGAAGGTAAAGTAGAGGACATGCCAGAGCATTATCGCCAGGCCTAAATGATCAGAAAAGCCATGGTAAGCTTGAGGAGCTTCAGTTAAAAATTAAGTTCAAAGACTCAGATAACAGCCTGCTGATATGAGGACATCACTCCTACTCACACACTGTACAATCCAGTCACACTGCCTTCTTTGTTCCTCACCTGACACTCTATCTCCTGTCTTTGTACTTTTGCTTCAGAAATACTTGGAATGAAATCCTTTCTTTCCTCTATCTCCTATAGTTCCTTTAAGATGTACTTCAAGAACTATCTTCAGCAAAAATTCTTTCCTAATGCCCCCCAAGTGATAGTACCCTTCCTCCCAAACTACCTTGGATTTGACTATAATATATACATTATGTATATATGCCTTTATTCACTTTATATTTATGTTGAATATCAATCAATAAACATTTATTAAACTCCTACCATGTGCCAGGCACTGTGCTAAATGCTGGAGAAGCAAAAAGAGGCAAAAACAGTCCCTGCTCTCAAAGAGTTTGTAATCTAATGGAAGACATGAAAACACATATATACAAAGCAAGCTATATATACAGGATAAAAAGGAGGAGAAAATTAACAAGGAGTAGACACTAGAATTAAGAGGGGCTGGGGAAAACTTTCAGTAAAAGATAGAATTTGAGTTGGGACTTAAAGGAATCTAGGGAAGTCAGTAGTTGGAGTAGAGGAGAGAGGGAATTCCAGCCATGGGGGATAGCCAGAGAAAAGGCGTGAGGCCAAGGGAAAGTGTCTGGTATATGCAATGGCCAGGAGCTCAGTGTCACTGGCTTGAAGACTCCATGTTGGGGAGTATGGTGCAAGAAGACTGGTGAGGTATGATAGGCTATAAAGAGCTTTGAGTGATAGAGTTTTTGCATATGATCCTGGTGGTAACAGGGAACCACTGGAGTTTATTGAGTAGGGGGTAATGTGATCAGACCTACAATTTAGAAAAATCACTTAAGGTAGCTGAATGGAAGATGCATTGAAGTGGGAAGAATTCAGGCAGAATATGTATTTAGTAGATAATTGTAGTTTTTTCCCTTCTAATGTAAACTCTTTACAATGAAGGGCAGCTGATGATGCAATGGTTAGAGCATTGGGCTTGAAGTCAGGAAGACCTAAGCTTGAGATGAGCATCAGAACTATCTAGGTAACCCTTGTCAAGTCACTTAACCTCTATCTGCTTGAGTTTCCTTAACTAAAAAAATACAGGTAATAATAAAACCTTCCTCACAAGGTTGTTGTGAGGATCAAGAGATATTGGTAAAAAGTAATTAGTACAGTGCCTGGCACAGAGTAGATTATTCCCTTCTCCTTCCCATCCCTTTACATTATTTGTACTTGTATCCTCAGCACCTAGCCTGGCACACAGTAGGTGCTTAAAAAATATTTGTTGATTGTTGTTAGGAGAATGGATTGGACAAACTCAGAATTTTTTTCCCCCAGAGAGATGTGGATAAGATTTGATAGCAGCTTCCTTGAAGTGCTGCAATCAAAGGTCAGAACTAGGAAAGAAAAAGCTTTTTAAGTTAATTTGATGAAAAAAATTGCTAACTGTTCAAATGTGTGATGGGCTGCCTCAGTAAATACTATATATAATGCATCCTGCTGCACTAGAGTTCTCCAAGTATGAGGTGGACTTGAGGGCCACCTAGGTCCCTTTTAGCTCAGAGATTCTGTTTTAAAAATCATTAAGACACCAATAGTTCACCACTAGGGAAGAAGAAGGGTACCAATCCTCGTTCCCTAATGTGAATCTTTCACGTTGCATATTTCAAAAGTAATATTTTAGAGGTTAACGTGCTATGTTCTGAGGTTGAGACATCCTTGTTCCCTAATGTGAGTTTTTCACACTGTATATTTCAAAAGTAATATTTTAGAAGCTAATATGCTACATTCTGAGGCTGAGACATCCAGACAGGATGAAAATCCAGACTAGAAACATACAGCAGTGCTGTTAAAAGGATTACACAATGTAACTTAGGAAGTTTGAAGATAACACCAGGACTTCAATGTAGGGCATGATGCAGGCTTTGCTTTACTTGTATCCACATCTGAGCCCTACCATCTGTCACCTGGAAGCAGCAGGGTAATGTCACCTCAGGCCTGGTTTATCAAACTTTCACATATTGGGCCAACCATTAATCCAGCATAAAACATGATTTATTTCTTCACATCTTTTTTGTTGCTGTTGTTGTCAGTTGATCATACTTAAGCCCATCACAGTCCTGCCAGACTTTCCATCTGCATGTTCCAGAGGAAGGATGCAATATTGGCTAAGGCTCTCTGGCATCACTTCCCCAGGGTTTCCACCACGGGTGTCAGTGAGGTCAGTCTGCATAATATGAAACTAAAAATAGGGAGAGGCCCAGCAGGATCAAAGAAAACAATCTACACCACTGAAATATTGGTGGGACTAAGAAAAAGTTTTTAGCATTTAGGCTATGTTTAAAATAAGTTTGCAGCAGATCCTGGTCTAGGGCTCTGTTGATGTGTTCTGTAAATGTGAAGCCCTCACTTTGTCAGCCTTACATTGTTAACTGATAAAGAGAGCTAGTCTTATTCTCTGCAATGCAGCTGTTTCCCATCTATTGGTTGCTTCTCTTTAATTCTCTATTCCACTTTCCCTGGTAAAAGCACGAAGGTTAGATGCAGCAGGGACAAACAACAATGTACATTCAAAAATGTCTTTGTCATAAATGAAGTTATTGTATGCTCGGTTTTATAAAGGAGACTTGGGAAATCTGGCATTTATTCAAAGTAACTAAAGTGCTCCAGGCACTGTGCTAAGCACAGGAAGTACAAAGAAAAGCAAAAAAAAGAAAAAAAAAAGATTCCTGCCCTCAAGGAGCTCCTTTTTTAGTGGGGGAGCATGGTGGAGACAATATGCAAATAACTGTGTACATATAAGACACAGGCAGTGGAAATGGGATATAACATCAAAGGAAAGAGACTTGCAGCAGAGGGCAAGGGTGAGGGAATGATGAGAGAAGAGCATTTAGTAGATGGCTGGCTTTGAGATGAGGCTTAATGGAAATCTAGGAGTCAGCACTAAAAAAGAGAGAGAACATTCTGGTCATGGGGGAACAGCCATGGAGTTGAAAGATGAAGTATTGTATGTGAGGAACAGCAAGAAAGCAAATCTAACTGGATCTTACAGTGTGTGGAGTCAAATAAAGTATAAGAATACTAAAAAATAGCAATAGGCCAGATTGTGAATGCCTCTAAGTATTATGTTTAATCCTGGAAGTATTGGGGAGTCACTGGAGTTTACTGAGTATACACACAACACACACACATGTATGTGTATTTGTGTGCACATGTGTGTATACATATGTGTATATATGTATATACACATACATATATGACTCACACTGAAGTCATGAATCTGAGTGACTGGAAGGATGGTTATGTCTTCAAAAGTAATAGAATTCTAGAGAAGGGAGGTTTTGAGGAGGGAGAAAGATAATGAATTCTGCTTTGCACTAGTTCCATTTGAGATGCCTATAGACAATTCAATTTGAGATATCTAAAAGGTAATTGGTGATATGAGTCTTGATGTCAGAAGAGAGATTAGGGCTGGATGTATAGATCTGGGGATCATTTACAAAGACAATAATTAAGCCAATGGGAGTTGATGAGATTTCTGAGATAATAAAGAAGGTAAAGAAAAGGCCAAGGACAGACCCTTGAATTATGCCTATAACTAGTGAGTGTCACCTGAATGAAGATGAAGCAGAAAAAAATTGAGAGGTGGTCAAAGAGGAGATTTAATAAAGAGTAATATCACAAAAAATCCTGGAGATATAGAGTACACAAAAGGAGGTAGCAATTAACAGTATCAAAGGTTGAAGTCTAGAAGGACAAGGAAAAAGAAAAGACCATTGAATTTGGGAAGTAAGACATCCCTTATGACTTTAGAGAGGGTAGTTTCAATTGAAAGGATAAGACAGGTTGCCAAATTGCAGGCAGTTTAGGAATAAGAGGAGAGGAAGCAGAGACGCATAGTGTAGACAGCATTCTTAAAAAGAAAAGAGTTAAAAGAGCAATAGCTAACAGGGATAGTATAATGGGAATGGGGATTCGAAGATCTTCCCTGCTCTTTAATAAGCCTAGGGGAATTTGAAGACCTTTCTTGCTTTGAAAGTAAACTCCCCCCAATAGGCTGAATGTAGTCACATGGAGCCTGTGGTGGAAGGAGTTTACTGAAGGGTGGAACAGAGCCCACAGGAAGCTGGTGGTCAGAGCCAGAGAGATGGTGAGAGAGAGAAAGGATGCTCAGGCAAGGAGTTAGTCAGGTTTGTGAGTAAAATATTGACCTTGTATTGGTTTGTGGGAAGGCTAAAGGATGGCACTATTTTCTACTACATTGTGGTGCATTAACTTCTATGTTGTTATGATGGATTTGGTTTCCTGATGTCGGGATTTGGTTTCCTGATGTCTGATTAAATGTTTTGCTTCTGTCCTCTATATGGAGAGTTTGTCATATTTTGCAATCGAGCACCATGTGGGAATATTTATAGTCACGATCAGTACATTTATCATGATCGTAGGTGCGGTAAATATTGCATTGACACTACAGATGGTAGGATCAAGTAAGGGTTTGTTTTTTTTAATCATAAGTAGACACATAAGCATGTGCATACACATCTAGGAAGGACCCAGTAGATAATTAGAAACTGAAGGTTAGAGAAAGAATAGGGATAATACTGGAAGCAATCTGCTAGTGAATAAAAGAGATGGGATTAAAGACACATGTAGAGTGATTTATCTTGGCAAGGAGAACCTCTTCATGGGAGAGGAGTAAAGAACAGAGTGGTGAAAGATACCTGAATGATGTGAAATGAGGATAAAAGAGAGGACTCTCATCCAATTATTTTTTCTTTCTTTTGGGGGGATGAAATAGGAGACAAGATCATCAGCTCATAAGAGTGTGGTCAGGAGCTCCATGAGAGGTTTGAAGACTGGATGTAAAAGCTAAGAATGGGTTCTGTGGTTAGTAGGATAGCAAGTTGCTTAAGGAAGTATTAAAAGATTAACTTGCTCACTGAGGGGCCAGTCAAAATTATGTAATATAAATTTGTAGCCTACTCAATCAGCATGGTTCCCAGCACCACTTAGCAATACAGCAATAACAACAGAAGTAAAGATTGTGTGTGTGTGTGTGTGTGTGTGTGTGTGTGTGTGTGTGTGTGGAAAGGATGCATGTGCTTTATCATGGTCCGAGTCATCTTTTTAGTGGGAAATGGTGCAAAAAAATTCAAAACACACTATAAACATTTCTGTACACATAATTTTAACAAAATTTGCCTTTTTATAGTAAAAATACATTATGAGGGAGCCCTCTGAAAATTTACTAAACATACAAGGTTATCAAAACAAAAGACATCACACAGAGCATATTCAGATATCAATATCAGTAAGAAAAATGAAGATTATTCACTTTATCTATATTTCTATGTTTGTTACAATTCAGATAACTAAAAAATCATGGAATCTCAGAGAAGGAAAGGACCTTACAGACCAAACATAGAGGACAGAGAACTGGAATTGCCATAAAGTAGAAAAAGGTTTACATCTCACCTTCATTTAAACTCATTTTAAGTCTTAGTTTTCTTCAGCTGAAAAATGGGGATAATACTTTGGTAAATGCCTCATAGAGTTGTTTTGAGGCTCTAATCAGATAATGTATATAAAATGCTTTGCAAACCTTGAAGTGTTATATGGATGCCAATTTATGATTTTTATTGTTATTATTATACCTATACTGAATCCTCTCTATGATATCCCTGACAAGTGGTCTTTCTGCCTTTTCTTGAAAACCTCATTAAGAGGAAACCATTACTCTTCAGGGCAACTCACTCTCCTTTTGCAATAGCTTTTTTTTTGTTAATAGCTAACATTAATAGAGCAAATCACATTAGATGTGTTAACTCTTTTGATATTCACAACTACCCTGTGAAGTGGATGCTATTATCTCCATTTTATAGATGAAGAAACTGAGCCTAAAACAGAGTCAGGTCTCTGGTACCTGAGTCAGGATTCAAACTAAGAGTGTCGAACTTAAGAGTGAGGAAGATATATCTTTTACACCATTTGGATATTGTATTTTAATTTATTTTGTTAAACATTTCTCAAATCCATTTTAATCCAGTTGGCAGCATTTAGGAGTTCTGTTGACAGAGCTTCCAATCTTGAGCTTATGGTTGGCTCAGGCTGGATTTTACAGTCTCCTATGGGTACTCCTGTTGTCTAGCTATCTCCATAATTGAAATATTAAAGTAGGTGGGAGCTGACTCTATACTGGCCTGTGGTATACATGAACTAGGCTTTATACATGTAGCCACTAGCCTGTAGGCTTCAGTCTGGAGTTTCTGGATAGCTATCTATACTGGATGCCTTTATTAAAAAAAAAAATAAATAAAGCTTTTCCTGTAGTAAGCCTCTATCTGCCTAACCGAGCAAAATAACCTTAATCCTTTTTTTCATGAAAGCATTCACATACTTGAAAATTGCTATAATATTTCCCCAAGATTTCTCTTCTCCAAGTTAAAGCTCCTTGAGTCATTCAACAAAGTTTCTTATGTCCTCCACTAAGTCTTAGTCCAATGTCTTATCTCTTGGAGCTTTCCCTGGATACACACTTGAAGGATATGGCAATTGAGCATAAATTCTGGTAGTAGTCTCCACCAACCTGAGGTGGCTCTAAGTAAGAACCAAATGACAGAGTGCTGTTCATTTACATAACTAGTTTGGTCTCTTCACTTAATGATTTATTAATTTTAGAGAGCCACAGCAAGTCATAAAAGGGTGCATCTAGTGAATAGAGTGCTAGGTTTGGAGTCGTCTTCATGAGTTCAAACCTGGCCTCACATACTACTAAACTATATATGACCCTCAGTTAGTCAATTTATCCTGTTTGCCTCAGTTCCTCTTCTGTAAAATGAGCTGGAGGAGGAAATGACAAACCACTCCAATATCTTTGCCAAGAAAACTCCAACTGGAGTTATAAAGAGTTGAATATGACTGAAATGACTGAATAGCAGCAAGGTAGGAAAGAGTTTGAGCATGCTTTAGGAGATACAAAGCACACAGTGTGGTATGGTGGATAACCCCAGTTCATCTGTGAAATGTCAATAATTGTAACATCAATTTTAGAGGGCTGTAGTTTGCATCAGAGAAAATTCTATGTATGTATGTGTGTATATATATATACACAAATATACATACATAAAAACATATACATATATGTATAAAGTAAACTTTGCAAAACCTTACGGTGATACATGTCAGCTACCTGTGTTTATTAAATCACAGAAATAGATATGGCTTAAATATCAAAGCTCAATTTAAATATTAATAATTGTAATTGTTAATGTTACTGATGCTACTTAAACGAGTAGCTCTGATTCAGCTTATTATCTTTTTAGTTCATTCTAAAGTATTCAAGTGTGAAAAATTTCAATGAATTACAGATGTGAATATAAAGATTTTCCATCTGGCATCTGAACAAACCTTCTTTTAGTTTTCTATTATTTTAACACTACTCTCTGAGTTAAAAACATGAAAGAATTAATTCTGTCTTCTGAAAACTAGTGGTAAAAATCAAGAAGTGCTAAGATATACAAACTTTATAACTTCAATAAAGCAACTCTTGCAATTCTCTACCTGGTATTTGGGGAAAGTTAAATAGGCAAATAACAAGAGAAGTTAAGACCTGCGTCTGCACGCTCCCTGTTTGTAAAACAAAATGCTCTGCTAGCTAAGCTCTTGTGTTCTTGTTGCCTCCTATAATGTTTAATGACCATAAGGACAAATAACTTGACCCTGCCCTACAGTCTCTCTCATAATCAAGAAAACAACCCTGAGTGTTAGCTCCCCTTTTCTGGGTGCTTTCAACCCACAAAATTCCAATCCAATCAGGAACCAATAGCATGACCTCTAAGAAAGCATCAGCTAAATCACAAGGCCCCTTTCCTCTCTTAGAAAGTGCCGACCATGGGATTTTCCAGAAGTTGTTGGCCTAACAACTGGTGACAGTCTGATGTGATTTTTGGTTAGTGACCTCAGCACCAAATAGAAAAGAGCTATGCCTATGTTGCCCAACATAGTGTAGGGGGATCAGTTCCTTTTTACTGACTATAAAAGTTTTGCTTTAACTGTCAGAAGCATCCTTGAAAACTGAATTCTTGGATTCCCTTTTATTGACATGCCTTGGTAACAAATTGATTATGCTTAGATTTTATTGTCTCAGTTTCTCTCAATCATATTTCAGATTGCAATTGGGACAATTCCCTGAAAGATACAACAAAGATAGTTTTGCTCAATGACCTGCCACTGATTAATATTAAGCTAGACTTAAAGCAAGAAACACTCTCAATAAAAGTTTTTGCCATTCATAGGATGTTCAATATGAAGTATGAGTGGAAGAGGGGTTCTCTGTAGATGGTGAGAGTATTCAAAGTTTGAGAAATGATTATTTTCTCTTTGGTATTAATAACTAATTAATTTTTTTAAAGCAATTAGGGTTAAGTAACTTGCTCAAGGTTACACGGCCAGTTATTTCTGGGTGTGGTGCTAAGTATCAGAGCCCGGATTTGATCCCAGGTCATCCGGACTCTGGGGCCAGTGCTCTTACTTGATGTGCTACCTGGCTGCCCCTAATGACTAATTATTGAATCAGAAGAAAGGTTCTTCCCCTTTTCTACTTCCTCTTCCAGAAATCAACCAGGGTAGAAAATCCCTCCCAAATATTTATCAGGCCAAGATCTAATCAGATAGTAAAAGAAATTCTAAGTTTAGGCTACTGGGTGCATTTCTGCTCTTTGTGTTTACTCAAATAGGTCTAGGAATGTGTTGATTCTTCCTTTTGTCTGATAAATGACATAGGAAAAAAGTCTCTTTAACCAAGATTTGGGTGACCCAAGTCACATACCCCAAGACCCTCACTGCAATGTAGACTAGACTCTCACTGTAATATTCATTTTCTCATTAATTGTTAACCAATCAGAGTTGATTGCCACCCTTAGGAACTCCTACTCTTCCAATCTCACAAAAACTATGAGCTCACCATCATGAGGGGTCTTTGGTCTAGCAGAATAATAGCCAAATGACCATCTTATTTATCAAAGTATTGGCATTTAAAAAATAATGATTGAATTACCCAGAAATGGTGTCTCTCAAACCTTTTTAAATGCCAGAAAATGTTTTTAATTGTTGATGACATTGTGATAACTGCCATACACCCTAGAATGCTGCACTCTCCTAATGAGATCCACAATCACTCAAAAAGGTTTTGGCCTAACTATACTCATTGGAAACATTAAATGGATAAAGAATGCCTATTGTCATTACCATGACATACTGTTTATATATATATATATATATATATATATATATATATATATA
>NW_027186304.1:59176591-59269692 GCF_028583685.1 Petaurus breviceps papuanus
TATATATATATATATATATATATATATATATATATATATCTCACAAAGAAATTACTTCAGTATATAATAACTTAGGCAGAACCTGTAAGTGGGCAATTAGCTGGAAATTCAACACGTGGAGGAAAATAGCCTGGGTTGCCTTTGGAAAACTGCATAGAGATTTTAATGATCCCAAGTCTATTCCTGAACCAAAGGTTCACCTTTTCCTTCAAGGCTCAACTTAAATCCCACCTTATACAGAAGAAACCTTTCCCTATCCTCCTCAATTCTAGCACCTTACCTCTGAGATTACCTTCAGTTTACCCTAGATGTATTTTATGTTTTTGTTGTTTGCATTTTGTCTCATTGGAAAGTGAGCTCCCTGAGGGCACTGACTTTTTTTGCCTCTCTTTGAATACTATGGTTCTGGTTGTTCTGTGTCATGAAATACAGAAGCCTACAAAAAAATTAATTTTGCAAGTACATGGTTGCTGTACTTAGGTTGCAATTCATTCCTAAGAAACTTACACAATGGAAACGATGGAAAGGACGTGATTGAAGTGACTTGCACCTGAAAATGATAGAGCTCAATGTTCCAAGGAGGAAATAAATGCTAGTCCTGCAAGAAATGATAAAGCAAATCCACACATACTGTCAGATATAAGATCATTTTGTGAAGGACAAAGAAAGAAACATACTGATGGATATTGACTCTGTTGAAGGATACTGGGGCAGTTATTTATTGATCTAGCAACAAAAATAGAGTTCTGTTGTTTTCCCAGAACATGTATCCAAAAATACAACAGAGAATCTCGTGAGACTTGTTAAAATGAATAACTACTATCCACTTCTGGTGATTCATGTTGTCATGAAAATTAGAAGAAACAGAGAACATTGCCAAAGATCATGAAGCCTTGGGAAGTAAAAGAAAATCAAAGAAGTACATAGAGTTCTTGCCCATGACTGTTGCCCAACCAGAAGAAGAGGAGGAGGAGGAGGAGGAAAAGAAAAAAGAAGAGGAGGAGAAGGATGAGGATAGAAATAGGAAATTTTGGAGGTGAACATGTGGTTAAAAAGATACTTGAAAATGAAATTTCTATTTTTGAACCATGGTTTAAAATAGAACAACAAACCCCTACTGTTGGATGAATGGATTGTACCTATCCTGAGGTATTGTGAATCTTATCAAAAGAGTTTCAAATGGAAAAGGAAGGAAGAGGTACAAAATTGCCTTTGTATAGCTACCAGGTATATTAGATGCCATGGAATGTAGAGACAATGTAAAAAGAATAGCTGTTTGCGGAGGCTTATAGGAGCCTACACCAGTAAAACACAACAGATGAAGAAGGTAACAAGCAAGATGAGATTTGTTGAAGCCCCCTCTGTGTCAAAAGTAAAGGACCTAATCATTTTAAGACCTGCCTTCCTTAATAATATTTACATTCTTCAAAAGATGGAGGATCAACAATAGGGCATTTGATTCTTCAGCTAATTCTCACCAAGAGAGAAGAACCAGTTGCTGGGCTGGAAATGATGGTAACCTTGGTGAGAAGTGCCAACTACAGCTTAGTGTTTGTGATAGAGAAGTAGAAGAAGGCTAGACAGAGTATGACGTGAGCCCCAGCTTTGGGGCAAGAATACTTTAAAGGTTAAGAGAAAAGATAGGTAGCATCCTATCGACTAAAATACCAAAGTCAAAATCATCCCAGGAAAGATAGAAAGCTCCCAAGAATAAAATTCTCTAGGCAATTAATTAACATATATAAAGCACTCTGCAAACCCTAATGCATTATATAAATGATATTTATCACTATAATTATTAGTATTTTAAATTAGGGAAGCTTGTCCCTTACAACACCTATGTGTTGTCTACATATACATAGAGAAATATATATATACATATGTTTGGGGGCCAGAACATGTATGGCAGGGGGTGAGGGGTGGATGTGTGGGTAGGTTTGAGTGGGTGTTTGCAAGAATTGGCCTACACAATGAAAATAGAGCCCCCTAGGCTTAATGGTTGTTTGGTATGTAAGAAACTAACAGAATTTTCAGGTTAAAAAACTGGGTAGTCTCAGACCCAGTGAGATTTTGGCAGCTTGTTGTACAGGTAACCTCTAAGTAGAAATTAACTGGACACAATTTAGCAGACAGTAAATGGGGACCTTCAAGTAATTCCTAACCCCTGTCAGAAGCCTTGTCTTTGATGAGAAAGAAATTTAGGTTAAAAAAAAAACCATGATACATACTTTTTAATCCAAGAATTATGGGTAAATTTTGTCAAAATTCAGGTAGTAACCAGGAAAACAATTCACATGATGACCTAATTATAATATGAGGGGAAACAACTGTGAAAGACCTCAGAACACTGATGAAAGGAACAAGGAATCATGATTTCAAATGACTAAAGATGAAAAAGTGTTCTTTCACCTCTTGTCAAAGAAGTGAGAGATTAGAAATACAGAACAAGGCATTCTCAAACATCTCAAACGTTTCTTTTTTTTTTTTTTTGCTTTTCTATCTATATTTACTATAACTAGAATTTCTACTCAAATGAGTGGTGAGTAGGTGTGCAGTACTGTAAATGTAAAAACATAAAGCATTTTTTAAAAGTACAAAGATGGAAGAAAGGGACTATTCTGAAGGGGAAAAAAGAAAAATAAATTTAGCTAAAGCATTACCATTTTCTCTGATTCCAATCACTTTATCTTACAAATTAATTTGGAAGTATTTTTAAACAAATTACTTTAAAACCTATTAAAACTTACTTGTAAAAAATTACTGTATTAATTGTGAAAATATTGATTTTCATAGCTGATTTATATGTTTCATTATAAAATCATATAATAATCATTTAACATGGGAATCATTTTGAAACATCCTTTCTCAAAATTTGCTCTCCACATGATAGATTTCTTCCAAAAGCAGTTACTTTTTAATTGATTTTTCTTTATCTTGGAGAGATACCATATGTGTGTTTTTTACATGTGTGTAGGAGAGGGGTTTCAAAAATATCTACTAGATAGGAGATAACGGAATTTTCATGAAAGAAAAGGTTAACAAGTTTGAAACACTGCATGCCTTTTTACAAATGAAAAAACATACAAAAATGTAATTCTTCTTTAAATTAGACAATTCTTAAGCACTTTGGCACAAGTTAACCAGTGTGCCTTAATCTGGAACAAAAAGATTTTCATGGTTATGCCCTATCTCATTACATGGACAAACTGAAGCTTCTACAGATGACAAAAAACTAGAATGAATTAATAAATGTGATCATATTACTTTTTAAAAATCTTCCTGCATGTCTTAGAGTAAAGGGGAGACTTGGAAATGATAATTGTTAGCGATTAATTATTGTCTGTTTTTTTTTCAGTGCTGCAAACAGAGGTGAGTTTCAATGCCAAAAAAT
Source organism: Petaurus breviceps papuanus (assembly GCF_028583685.1). Classification (NCBI taxonomy): domain Eukaryota; kingdom Metazoa; phylum Chordata; class Mammalia; order Diprotodontia; family Petauridae; genus Petaurus; species Petaurus breviceps. Next base: position 59,179,983 of record NW_027186304.1, read on the forward strand.
ACTCCCTCCTACTGATAATTGTACCCAGGCTGCAGAACTTATTCACCCACCTGAATGCAGAGTTGGCCAAAAGGTGCCAAGCACCTCAGGAAAGTATCTTGGAGCAGATTTGGATTTCTTTGACTTCTTTGGCAGCACTCATTTAGAACTTCTTTGACCTCGCTACCATGCCCCTGATACCTCTCCTTCATGTAACCTCCCTTTCCTCCTCTTTTCAGCTTTCTTTTAGGTATTGTCTCTCCCCACTAAATTGTAAACACTTTGAGGGCAGACTTTTTTTTTGTATTCCTATCCCCAATGTTGGGTGTATAGCAGGGCCTTAACAAATATTTGTTGACAATTAACTATAATTAACTATACTAGCACGTAGGGAAGGGTGTAGAATTTTTCCAGGCACCCGTGCAAGCAAGATTGGTGCCTAGATAGTATTTATAACCGCACTAACGAGCCAATCAATGCCTACAGAACAAGCAAAGGGGCTGGAAGCCATTAGCCTTTATAGCCACCAAAATGGAAAGGACTGAACAATAATAGAGGGAGGAGTGTTTGAGCTGCTTTTAAGAAAAGCCCCATGATTGGATATCATGGTGTTCCCTTCTTCCAATTGGTTGCACCACAATTCTGATAATCCCAGTATCTGCTGTCCCAGATAAAGAAATAGTAAAAAAAAAAAAAGTGTAATTAAGGAGATAATTAGAACACCTGGGGTGGAGACCTTTGCAGGAAACTAGGCAGAGCAGTGGATAAGAACTGCAGACCTGGAAACAGAAAGAGCTGGGTTCAAATTAGACCTCATACACTTACTAGCTGTATGGTTCTAGGCAAGTCACCTAACCCTGTTTTGCCTCAGTTCCTCATCTGTAAAATGAGCTGGTTCAGGAAATAGTAAGCCACACCAGTATCTTTGCAAAGAACACCCAAAACGGGGTGACAAAGAGTGGGGCATGAGTAAACAACAGTGGGCACCTGCATGTCCTTAAGAAGATAATCAACTTCATCCTTTTTCAAAGTTGCACCTTTCTAGTTTTGTTAAGAGAATTGAGATGTTCTAGGCGGAGAGGAAGGGGCTGAGACAAAGCCAAGGTGCCTATTCTTAGGGCAACTCAAACTTTGCTCCTTGAATGTGAAATGTGGGGGGATGTACAGAGAGCATTAGGCCTTCAGGAAAGGAAGCTTATCACCAAACAGTGGCTAGCTAGGTGAAAGCAAGCAGCAACTTTGCTGTAGGTTTTCTTCTCTCCTTTGACTTTTTTAATGTTGAATAGGATCCTACCTTTTAAACATTTTAAATTAATAAATATTATGAAATGAAAAAATTGCATAAATTGTAAAAGAACTATCAAATGTGATTACCAAATCAGTAGTATTTAAAAGATTATGGAGGGTAAGAAACCACTGAACTAGAAAAGGTAAATGTTTTCCAAGTTTTTTTTAAAGAATATTTCATAAACAAAAAACAAAAAAGAGGATTATATGTCAAAATAAGATATGCAACTTGTACGTCTTTTAAAAAGTAAATCACAACTTTTGTGGTCCTGTAATAGCAATGAAATTTGAAGTTCCTTTTGTATTGCTAAGCTGAGAGGCACTTAGCACTTAATAATTAATCAAGCCTCTTTTAAAGAAACAGAAGGTATGAACCCCCATTGCTAATGGAATAGGAAGAGGTCAGCTGAAACAGGGAGAGAGAGAGAGTTACCATGTTTCCCCGATAATAAGACCTATCCCAAAAATAAGCCCTCCCCTTACTGTGTAAGATTCCTCTAAAATAAGCCCTCCCCCCAAAATAAGCCCTATTGAGATTGCTACTGTAGTGAAGGTGATCCCCTGCGCTACACGCTACATTATGGTACCCTCTGTATGAACCGTCCCCCCCCCATGAAACGCACGCCGTGCTCCCAGCTGCATCCAATTAGAGCTGCAGCAGTGAGCACGTCATCCTGTTCTTTATTGAATTCATTATTGAATAAAGGTACATTTTTTTGTTCACATTTACCTGTTTATTAAAATTTCTGTCAATGTTCATTAAAATAAGCCCTCCCCTGAAAATAAGCCCTCTGGTGTTTTTCTGTCCAAAAAAATAATAAGACAGTGTCTTATTATCAGGGAAACACGGTAGTTTGTGTGTGTGTGTGACTCCATGCTGGGACAGACAGATCTTCTTGGAGCAAGCTTCATGGAGGCAGAAGCTGCTGCCAATGGGGAAGCTGAAGAGCAAAGGCCCCCCAGGCTGGAGAGAATGATTTTGATTTTGGGAACCAGCTGCAGCTTCTGCTGAAGAGCTCCTGAGTCCAAGGGACAGCTGGAGCTTCTGGGACCTGCTGAAGACATCCAAGGGCCAGTTGCAGCTGCAGAAGACTGAGGAAGCATGCCTGTGAGGCTGATACTTTGGCTGGAACTTTTTGTGACTGTGAAGGATTTAAGGTGGACTGGATAGTGTGAACTTCAGTATGGAAAGGGAAGTGCTCGGAGAGCTGGACAAGGACCTGGGAGCTGTCTGCCTTTGAACCCAAGTGACAGTTTGGTGAATCCAGGTTGGATCTGGGGCCATGGAAGGGGATCCAGGGAATCTGAGAGACTATACTGAGTCAAGCTGAAAGAAGACTTTACTTGGATACTATATACTGACTGAGAAATTGTAATTTACTAGTGGCCTAGGGGTGAAAGGCTTGTGTATTTTCTGATGATTGAATAGTGAGTAAGTGACTGAATAAGTGACTGATCTAGTCTACTTAGTGTGCCCTATGAGTGGAGAACTTTGACTACTGTACTTTGTGTCCCTTAAGGAGGCAAACCTCTTTAATGATGACTGAATGATTGAGATGATTGAATGATTGAGTTACTAAATGATTGTTCTCTGTTCAAAACTTTGTGACCACTGTGGTGAAAACTATGTGGCCACTTTCTGTGATAAATTGTTGTGAATGCTGTATTTTGATTATCTATGGTAAGTTGTAACATCGTGAATGCTGTACTTTGCTTTTCTGTGAATGTTTTGCTCTGATTTGTTTTTTAATAAATAGAGTGTTCACTCTACTATGTAATCAGAACCTTAAAAGCTGTTCACAGCAGTAGTCCTCTAGAAAGCTCCTCATGCTTGACTGCGCAGGTCCTATTTCTAGGTCTGCAAAAAATGCCCTTTCAGCCTTCCAGCTCTAGGTCCTAAGTGAAAGTCCTTTTGGCCAGACTCTGATCCTTAAAAGATCTACTAAATTAGGCTATAATTCCAAGGGCTCCATAAAATGCAGTCTTTATCTTCTAGATTCCCACACCTGACACAGGTCTGGCTTTGATCTAGCCAAGAAAGTCAAGAAGCAGTTCTCATCCCAATTCCCAGAATGATGCAGAGACTTTGAAAATTGAATTCACTAGGGTTTCAAGTCCCATTGCCTGACATTCTTTGCCAAGGAATAAAAATGAGTGTAATTGGGGAAAAAAGACAAAATTTGGGAGCACACCTTTGCTTTTTTGCCATTGGTATCCTGTCATTTCATTTCCTCTTGTAAAGCTAGTTTCAATTTCCCTCCTTTGTGAATGTATTTCTGTTGAATATAGTCCTGGTACTTATTAGTGCAAATTGCCTGAAAATGAAAAGCACTACCATGAAATTAATGTCATTGGAAATCTTATGTGAATTAAAGAACTTAATCTCACCAGTTTATGATTTTTGCATTTGAACTTCCCTGAAAAATTCAAATGGGGCTTTCACCCATTGTATCATGATACACATTTAAATTTTAGCAGATGGAGAAGTGGGCTCCTGGGTATTGTCTATGAATCCAGATACAATATCATTCTGAAACCAGGAACTAATTTCACTAAGCAAAATGACTCCCCACTGAGAGAGATTTTCCCCCCACAGTTATTTGAAAATGATACTCTCAAAACAACAGTGTAAACAACTTGTAATTATATCTGTAAGTTAAGCAAGGCTATGGAATTTAAGTACCTAACATGCTGAAATGATAATTAGTGATAGGCACTAAGTATGAAAATGTGTCTCCGTTTCTAATATTCTGCTCCAGCCCCCTTTTCAATTTACCTGGTACTAATCATTTTTCAACTTAATTTTGCGAATACTTAAACACATCTCCCTTAACCATTAAGACATTGTTATGGCACCTCATCCATGTGGATACAATGTATCATAAATTATGGGACTGTGTGCAGTAGTTATTTCCAATTTTTTTCAAGTCATTTTTCATGATCTGAGAGCATAAATAACTTCAAGAGATGAATAATACATCAAATGAAGCTGAGCTCAGTAGTGCTAATCCACTTTTATATAAAAATCAATCAGTGCATTTTGGCATGCAACCTAACTTTATTGCCTGTTGACAATGATATTTGCTCATTTGACATCCTTTAGAAAAAAATCCTAAAATGTGATTTATCTTTTTAGTCCCCCTGAAATTTCCAATTCAGGACCATAGCACAAAAATCAAACCAGAGTAAATTTGTCATAACACCTTCCCCCTATAGTCAAGGAATACTTCCGAAAGTCAGAATAACAATTATTTTAAATCCTACACATAATCCATCTCTGGTTGGCAATTAACAGTTTCACCCAAAGTAATTCCTTTTTATCATGTTATGATCATGCGATCACACAGGGAACTGATGTAAACAAATAATTCTGCCATCCAATGGAACAGTTTTTCTAGAACAGATGACTTCCTATTGATTTTTCTTCAAAATGTTTCAGATGGACAAGTCTTCTTTATTTCCTTTACTACCACCATATCTCACCACTCCCCACACCTCCAAACCCTCCAACTCTCATATTGCTTCCCAACTAGTAAGGAAGAGGGTTCCGCAGCATTCTATTGATTGGGGCTACAAATGCATGTTTGCTGATATGGGTGAGGTATTGATTTTTCCCATATGTCCCAGGCCCCAAAACAGGGGCCACATGGGACTGAGATTTGAACCTATAGAACAAGATGAAAGACAGTCTATAAAAAGTTTAAGAGACATAATTTCTAGATGATTAATCATTTTGTTAATCCTGCTAGCAATAATTAATTAAAGGTTCAGTGGTACTAGTGTTGAGGACCACCTCTAAATGCTCACAGTAACCCTGTAACACTATAAATTGCAGAGTAGGTGCTGATTTGCATTAGAAGAGTTTCCTGGCTGAAATTTCGCTGTACATAAAGGTTCTTCATTTAAATTTTTTTTTATTTTGTTAAATATTTTCCAATTACATGTAAAAAATGTTTTATAATATTTTTTTGATTCCAAGTTCCAAATTATCTTCTTTTCCTCCTCCTTCAGAAGACAAGCAATTTGATTTTATATATATGGTCATGCAAAACATTTTTATATTAGCCACATTACAAAAGAAAGCAAAAACAAAATACAATAGTAATAATAATAAAGTATGTTCCAATCTGCAATCAGAGTTTATCAGTTCTCTCTGGAAGTGGATAGCATTTTTCACCACAGGTCCTTTGCATTTGTCTTGGATCATTGTCTTGTTCATAATAGCTAAGTCTTTCACAATTGATCACTTTTACACTATTGCTGTTACTGTGTACAATGGTCTCCTGGTTCTGCTTACCTCACTTTGTATCACTTCATAGAAGTCTTTCCAGATTTTTCTGAAACCATTCCACTCACCATTTCTTATAACACAATAGTATAAAATTATATGCCACAACTTGTTCAGTCATTCTCCAATTGATGGGCATCACTTCAATTTTCAATTCTTTGACACCAAAAAAAAGATATGAAATACTTTTTTTTTGTAGAAACAAGTCCTTCCCCCCCTTTTTATCTCTTTGGAATACAGACCTAGTAGTGGTATTGTTGGGTTAAAAAGGTATGCATAGATTTAAAACCCTCTGGACCTAGTTTCAAATTATTCTCTAGAATGGTTGGACTAGCTTACAACTCCACCAACAGTGTATGTGTCCAAATTTCTTCACATTATCTCCAGTATGTTATTTTCCTTTTCTGTCATGTTAGCAAATCTGATAAGTATGAGGTGATATCCTCTGATCCACCATTCTATTTTTTAGCCAGTAATAAACTGTTTTGATTATTACCGCTTTGTAATGTAGTTTGAGATCTGGAACTGCTAGGTCACTGTAGGTTACTTGTAACCTACCCTTCTTCTTAGAAGGTAGAAGGTACTACTTCTGTCCTTAGAAGTCATTCTCTATTTGCTTTAAATGAAAAATAAAATACTACAAACACTGAATTGCATAATTTTTATCTTTACTAATGGATGCTATTTGTTCAAAAATCATTAAATGAGACTATAAAACAGACACTAAGGATATAACACAAAAATGAAGTAGCCCTGCCTTCAAGGAGCTTATATACTATTGGGTATGTAAGGCAATCAGAAGTGGTTTCTTCTTATGGCCTCAATATACCATGAAGTCTTCCTTCCCGGTTTTAACCCAATTTTTACATTAGTGATAACTATCAGACTTACAAGCCATTCTCTTATTTTATTTTTCCTTTTATATAAATGAGAACTGGTGTATATATAGCTATGATAGTTCCTGGATTCTATTCCCATGAAATTGGCTGTGAAATGTAATCTCTTCTCACTTAGTGGACTCTTTATTTTCCATAGGCCTAGATGCTAGAAGTCTCCTAATACCTTCAAATCAGAAAGTAATTTAAATTCATCAATATAATCTCTGAACATTAACTACTGCCTGGTTATCAGTATGTTTGACCCTAGCTCTGGCTTCTAAAATTCCCATCCCTTCACATGTTTCTGTTTGGTAACTGTGGCAAGGTAGCATTGGTTCCCTTTAAAATAAAGTACAGATCCAATGAGGAACAAATAATTTTGGGTAAGCTTTCAAAGTTACTAAAACTACCAATGTAGCTACTACCTGCAGGGCCACTGCTTAGAGAGTGGAGGGCTGCCTCAGGGCCATCCTAGTCCAGTGGCCAGCTGGAGTCCAGTTGAAACATATCTGGCCCCATCTCTGATTGCCTCAGGCAATACTAGCACCAACATGGGTGTGTGGGTTCACTGCTGTTACTATAATGAAACATTGCTTCAAACTGTGTTTTTGTAAATTGCTCCTTCTTCAGATCCTTTCCCCAACCCCAAACTTTTCTACTTAGCTCACTTGTCAGTTTTCAAATAATAAATCCACTTTTACTGCTTTTAAACTCGTTTCTATAAAATTACTTTCCCCCCATTTTATTACTTGAAAGCACAAGTTTGCATCTCATCTGAATTTTTCCATTATATCAATCTTCATAACAATTTAGTTAGTCTAAAATTAAGAAGGTTTTGCAATCTAATAAACTCCTTAAGGAAAGTAATGTGGGTATTTAGACTAGAGAGGAAAGTTCTCTTTTGGGAACATGTTATATTACTCAATAAGTATTAATTTGTCACTGTTCAGTCATTTTTTCAGAAATGTCCACCTCTTTGTGACCTCATTGGTGTTTTCTTGGCAAAGATACTGAAGTGGTTTCCCATTTCCTTCTCCAGTTCATTTTACAGATGAGAAAACTGAAGTAAACAGGGTTAAGTGACTTGCCCAGGATTACACAGCTAGTAAGCATCTGAAGTCGGATTTGAACACATGAAGATGAATCTTCCTGACATCAGATCCAGCACTCTATTCACTGCACCATCCAGGTGCACCTAGACATGGGTAGAGAGACTCATACATAAGAGCGGAAAAAAAAAGTCCACTTGGGGTAGAGGTAGGGGATTGGTTCTGGGCTGCTAGACCCCACTTTTAGCCTGAAGATATTATTACTGCTTGCATTTTTGCAGCTGACCAACTAACTTCAAGACTGCTGCTGGCCTAGCCTTCTAGTCCTAAACAGAGACCTCAGAAGCCACAGCAAAAAGTTTACACATTCCCCTCCCCCCCAACCATCCCCTGCTTTGTTAAGCCATAGGCATTCCCTTTAATTAATTCATGCTTCAATGCAATAGGGTATGTCTACACACACAGGTGGTGACTGACAGATTGAATCATTCTGATTTCCTGTAATATGCTTAGTAACTTAAAGCTTCCCATCATGTCATTCACAAATCATCTCTGTAGACAGGCTCCAAGTTATAGGATTGGCACCTGCTTCCACAGTGCATGACAAGAGTAGTGTCTCCAAGTGACTTTATGACAAATGACTCACCCTCAGGATAATTGACACATGGAAGACTTTGGCTGGAGCCGCCCATCATGCCTCCTCTAGAATAACTTCTCACTAGGAGAATCAATAGGAAAGAGGAAAAAAAATTCTCCAAAGACTTCTGATCCCTTGAGATTCCCCACTTTCATCCTATTTTTTTTTTTCCTACAGAGCTTCCTCTCTATTTTTTAAAGCCATATAACATGATTTTCTGGAGTGTGTACATTGTGGTTTATTACTGTCCTTAAACTCCATTGGCAGAGATTTAAAGCTCTAAACATTTTCTTCCAGGATTTTCCCTTTCCCCTTTTTATATGTCTATAGAATCATAGAACTTAAGAGAAGGGAGATAGAGATGATAGATTCCAACCATCTCACTTTTATGACAAGGAATTAATCTGACTTAACATTAAATGACTTGATTGAGTTTACATACCTACTTAGTGGCAGATCTTGGAGTGGACACAATGGACATTAATACATATTTGTTATTTTGCCAACTTTGGCTTAGATACTAAGTATTCTTAGAGAAAGATGAAGAATGATGTGGACAGAAAGACTACAGTATTTAGTAAAGACCTGGGTTCCTATTCCAGCTCAACTGCCTTTGGGATTTGGGGAAAGTCATGAGTATCTCTGGGTTACAGTTTTTTCATATGTAAAATGAAGAGTCAAACCAATTGACCAGAGTTCCCAGATCAGAGATTCCTTCCAAAGGATGGATGTCAACATGAAAATTCTGGTCTCTCAAATCTTTATTCATTTCTCTCTCACTTCCTCATCCCCAGTGCCTGACTCAGTTTCTAGATTTTACTTATTGCCAGGTCAGGATGAGCAGCGCATATAACCTCAAGTTCCTTAAGAAGTAGGGTCCTTTTCTGATCTGAATTCTAAGTTCATACCTTTCTCCCAATTTTCAAATTAACTACTTTCCTTTCAGCTACCTGAACACCCAACACAGTCAGTGTCCCAGGGATTCTGCCTACGGGAGCTTCCTAACTAATCTTTTCCTTTGTTTTGGGTTTACAACTGCTGAACTAAGCCTCTGCTGTAGGCAATATTCATTCTGGTTGGGCCTTGGGGACTAAGGAGCTAACTCCCCAACACAGTTTATGGAGACCCAGAACTGAGATAGGCTAAATGCCATATGAGCTACATTTTCTTGGTTTCTATAGTAATAAGTACTTAGAAAGGAATGTAGCTTTTAGGAACTGATGGACTTTTTATTTCTCATGACATGTTACTTTTACTGACTTGCTTGCCTCCCGCTGGACAGGAACCTGGAGAAACTCATTTGTCATTCTTTGCTGAGTGTACATTTGTGGTATAATGAGGCCTAGCAAATGTGCAGATCACCTGTAGGAGTATCTCCACATAGAAGGGGCATCATGGTCTGCTTCAGGAGAGTTGGGACGATGTATAATAGAAATGTCTTTTGCAATCATTTGAACATAGACTATTTAGCAGGTTCCAGTCAGCTAATCAGGTGGTGAATAGAAGGCACTTTGATTGGCAGCAGAGGTATTCCAAAGCACTAGTGACCAGAGTTTCAACTAATTCTTCTTTGCCTGCTCTCTTGAGCTGATATCTTTACTGACAGCAATGAGTGAGAAACGTCGTGGAGAGAGCTTGGGCCTTTTCCCCTCTGAGACAGACACTTGGTCCCATAAAAAATGGGCCTTAGTTACTGTTTCATTGACAGAAATTAATCTGAAGGTTTTGGCCTTGTGTTTCAAAAGGTGAAGAGAGTAGGAACCTTTGTATTCCAGTGTCCTAAAATACAAATTTTGCAGGCCATGCAGCATTAAAGCTCAGATGAGCAAGGAATGACCATCAGGATTGACCTGGCGACCACTACACTGGTAGCCAGGATGAGGATTCACTTGGCCTTCACACGACATCTGGACATGAACTTGGTGGGACCAAGTTCATATACAGCAAGTTAACAGACCAAAGTGAACTAGAGGAGAAAATGTATGGTTGGTATTAGGGGAAATGTTTGTGCTTGTCCTCTGGCTGTATCTTCAAAGCAAGTATCCATTTGTAAAAGCTAATCCAAGTTAAGTGTTTACATGGAACTGGAGCACTAATTAATAGGACTTAATAGCGGAGGAATACAACTAGTGAGGGCTTTCAGTTAATTGCATTAGAGACATTCAAATCCTTCAGGATACCCAAAGGGATATGAGGGAGCAATGCAGCCAGTTGGACTGAACAAGCTGTGCTATATGAATGTGATGAAATCCTACTGATTTAACGAATGACCAGGGGAATGATTAAAAAAAAAAAACTAGGAAGATACTCATGAAGTGATGCAAAGTGAAGTGAGCAAAACCAAAAAAAACACAGTAACAGCAATATTGCAATGATTATCAACTGTGAAAGACTTCACTACTCTGATCAAGACAATGATACAAGACAAATCCAAAGTGTCCATGAGGGAAAATGTTATCCACCTCCAGAGAGAGAACTGATGAACTCCAAATGAAGATTGAAAGATACTTTTTCCATTTTATTTTTCTTGCTTTTTTATTTTGCCACATAGCTAATACGGAAATATGTTTTGCACAACTTCACATGTACAATGGATATATTGCTTGCCTTCTCAATGGATGAAAGAAGGATGGAAGTGAAAGAGAGAATCTGGAATTTAGAATGTCAAAAATGAATGTTAAAAATAAAGAAAAAGGAAAAGGGCAAGAGCCTACTTGCTAGATTTGTATTTAGTAAGAAAGCTATTTCTCTCTCTCTTTTTCTGTCTCTGCATCTGCTTGTCTGTTTCTCTTTCTGCTCTTATCTAAATCTTTGAGTGAATCTCCTCAAACCTTGCATTTAATGCTTCAACCTTAACTTAAACAATTTCTCCTATAGATCTGTCTCTATATTTGTAGAATCACTGTCTTCATATTCTATTCCATGCCTACTTTCTGATGCTTTTTTAGTGTACTAATTACCTCATCCCTCCCAGTTAGAATAGTTTATGTTGCATACAATCTCCCTTCCAAACCCGTGATATCTTTCACAATTTCCCAACTCCTTCACAAATCTGTTCTGCTCCATCCTCTCCCATTTCTGTCCTTCCCTCTTCCCCTTCAAGCCAACATCAATGCATCTAGATGGCAGAGAACTCACATCTTCCAGGTGTATTCAAATATTAAACATTCATTAAAAACTACACGTCATCTTTAGTTTTCTCATTTTTCCCTAAGAACATTAGATTCTTAAAACCTAAAATTGCATTTTATCACATCGACACCATAAGCCTATTATACCTGATTCAGTCTGGACAACTTGGGAGGGACAGTATCTGAATCAGACAATTCTAGAATCACCTCTGACACATACTGGCTTTTGGACCCCTGGTAAATCACTTAATTTCTCAGTGTCCCAGTAATTCTTTCAGCCTGGAAACTGCAGAACAATTGGTGGAGGAAGTACTACCAATGAAAACAAAGTTGTTGTTTGGTCATTTTTGAGTTGTATTCAACTTTTTGTGACTCTCATTTGGAGTTTTCTTAACAAAGGTACTAGAGTGGTTTGTCATTTCCTTCTCCTGCTCATTTTACAGATGAAGAATTGAGGCAAACAGGGTTACGGGACTTACCCAGGGTCACAAAACTAGTAAGTATCTGAGACTTTTTTTTTAGAAACAGCAGAGTATCCTTTTAAAAAAGTGTAAAGAAATGCTTCTGACAAAAAGTAAAATACCTTAAAGTAGAAAGAACTTCCATTCTAATGGGGTTCACCCATCATCATGAGTTGTCTTCAATCAGTTTAGATAACCACCCATTTGGTATGTAGTCTGTAGGGCTGGCCTCAGACACTAACCAGCTGTGTGACCCTGGACAAGTCACATGATTCTATTTGCCTCAGTTCCACATCTGTAAATTGAGCTGGAGAAGGAAATGGCAAACCACTCCAGTATCTTTGGGGGTCAGGAAGAATTTGACATCATTGAAACAACTTAACAACGGCAACTGTGAGATTAACTTTCATTGAATAGTTAGGTTAGGTGGCTTCTGGTGTGTTCATTCATTTGGTCAAAGTGTCCATCTCAAATAATGGACATCTTTGCTTTGGATGGGTCCCAAGGTTTTGAACCTATAATTGGCCATGTTATATGGTGCAAGAGCAATGGACTTTGACTCAGGAGTTTTGGGATTGAGTTTCACATTTGATACCCGTTAGCTATGTTATTCTAAGGCAATATCTTAGGGAAATTATTCAGCATTCTGAATCATAGATTCCTCACTTATAAAACAGAGTACTTCCTATCTCCCAGGATTGTGAAGAAAGTTTGTTGTAAACCTTAAATTCATCTAGGAATGTAGGTGATCATGTCCATCCTTTTTTTACAACAATAATAATATTTCTTTATGTAGCACTTTAAAATTTGCAGTGCTTTATATTTCATCTCACTTTATTCTCACAAACAGCCCTGTGAGATAGGTACTGAGTCTCAGAGAGGTTAAGTGACTTGTCCAGGGTAATGGAGCTGGTAAGTATCCGAAGCAGAGTTGGATCCTTTCCTTGTAGACTCCAAGTTCAATGATCTATCTTCAACCTTCTAGTTCCAACTTAGTCTTATCTTCACATCTGAGTGTGATTTTGAATTTATAAAGATGAGTCTTCCTGACTCCAGGTCTGGCACACTATCCACTATTCTTCTCCCAGCAAAAAAAAGTTTAGGAAACAGATTTTTTCCCCCCATGTTTCTCTGTATGAAGAAGAAATTTTACAAATAAAAGACTTAAAAATGTATTATCAATGTAAAATGGCCTTAATTTTTACTATGTTATACTTGTCTTACTTCTTTTCCCTTTTTTTTTATTTCATTGTATAATGCATGCCAAAATATCATCTAACTTCCTTTAAAATTTTGATAGGTCTTTACCTCAGAAAATATAAGTAACTGAATTCTCAAAGATTATAACCAAAATACAATCATCCCGTCATCCCTGTTCTCCTTAACTTATCCTAGCCTCATTTTAAACATAACACATTTTGAATGAGAGATTTCTCCCCTGCCCCCCTACTCAATTGTATACCATTGTTTAGGTGAGTTCTCTCATGTGAGAGGCTAATTACCTTGTCTTGTTATTCCCACTTCGGATTAGAGATGTACACAGAAACCACCATTTTTGACCTGAATCTTTTTGCTTAATAATTATAGGTGGTAGGTATTCACTCTTTTGTGAATAATATATGTATTTTATCTACATATATATGCTATAATGTATTATATAATACATATATTATAACACATTATAAGATGTAATATAAAATATAATACATAATGCATTATTTAAAATAATATATAGTCTGTGATAGCATTATAGAGTCTCAGTACCTTCTATTTATATTTGAATGGCACGTTAAAACATTAATTCATACCCAATGCTTGAAACAAAAGTTAACAAATCATCTTCCACAATGCAAAGACATACATCACATGAAGTTGTATTTCAGGCAAAACTTTTAGCACCACTTACATTTACCACCATGTCTTTAATTTTGTTTAGGTACAATATAGAAATTACTTTTAAATTTACTGTAAAGGCTCTTTACTAAAATCACCCTTAAGGAACCAGAGCAAAGTATATTTTTTAAATAAATGCTTTCCATGATATTTAAGCTGATTTCTGTATAAACTAAACAAGAAATTGGTTTAATATACTAATGAGTAACATATATATTTTTATTAAAATGTTTAATAAAACATAACATGAATTTCTAGTTATTTGTAATAACTTTAGGTCATTCAAGCTTAACATTGAACATTTAAAATTAAATCAATATGAACTGACAAATAGCATCACAACTGAGTAAAAAAAACGGCCACATCACAAAAACAATTTCCCCTATACCCTTATCCCCGGAAACACTGCAGTACTAACATAAAAAAAAAAATTCCTTTCAGGCACTGTTAGAGGCTTTATGTGTATAAGCAAGGCATTATTTTCAGAGTAAACATTGTATGATAATATACTATCCTCTCCATGCAAATCACAAATCACATGGTACTTCAGGTTTAATGTTCCCCTCAAGAGAGAATCACTTGCCTTCAGCTGGCAGATTCAGTACAACTACCACTTCTGATTTTCCTATCAGAAATATTTCCTATTATATCAGTGTCAAAGTGGGCATATAGGGGTTGAGGCTGCTCATCCCAAAAGAATGGCCAGTAGTGTGCACCTCTATCTAGGCCCTTGACCTCTATGTACCTTGGAAAAGATCTCAAAAAGATTTGAAAAAAAACAGAGAAGAATCATCATCATGGCATAAAAGGATCATTAAGCTGGAGAAAAGCAGGGGCCTCACTTGCTATTAAAGAGAATTTAGTCTATGCTTAGGTTCATCCTTTTACTGGAGATCAGTAGATACCCACAGAGAAAGAGCACAAAATTCCCTTTTAAATAACCATTACTTAACAAAACATGCTAATTCAATATGATGATATCATATTAGACTAATCAGCTTTTTAGTATTTAAAGTCTTTAAGCCATTAAAATACCAATTCTCAGAGTAATTCAATGCACAAAATCATAAAAGCACAAAATAATCCATCTATTCATACGAGGACTTTGTCTACATAGTTCCACTAAATGAACTAAAATATGATTGAATCTTTCAAGCTGTTATGATAGATAATTGACAGACTGATGCATTACACAAAGGCGTCAATAATTCAGTCATTGAAATGGTCATTTCATAAACTAGTTGTTTGGGGTTGTTTTTTAACAACTCAATGAAATTAACAATGAGGTGATCAAATTATCATGTGGTGCCCAACTTGGAGAGTTACTTAATTCTGGTGGTGACACAAGCCAGGTCTGTAGTTCATGGAAATAATATGAGCACAGAAAATATGGTTGTGATTCTAGCGCTCTAGGTAGACACACTTTGAAATATTGCGAAAGACAGTCCCAGTTCTTCCATTAATTCACTGTGTAATATTAAAAAAAGCAGTTTTCTCTGGGTCTAAGTTTTCTCATAATTAAAATGAAGTTTTGACGGATGTTCCAGAAAGTCACTTCTTTCACTTATGTTCTCTGTATTTTTAGTCTAGTTATGAAAATAATGGTGTGTGATAAGCTCGTAGGGAGCTGCCTTAGAGACTTTCTTTGAGGAAGAGAAAAACAACAACGCAGACAAACTATATTTAGATTATTTGCTAGGTTTCCATTCTGTGAGTCGAATGTCACCACCAAACTTTAGCTTTCTGGCATGTGGGATGTAAAGGAATCAAATCCTTACTCATAGGAGTGACATAATTTTCAAGTAACTCAAATTTCTATAGATGACATTTGGATGGCCTTAATATATGAATTACTTTCCAAACAAAATGTGGGGCACTTCTATTTTAGTTGGGAGAGTGAGGGGAAAGGCTTGAACATTTTAGCGTTGAAGAGATGTTTTCCTGACACACCACATACCATTTCATCTATTTATAATCTTACTAAATCCATGAGATCAAGTTTTCCTAACATACACAATCTCATATTTATTTTTACATAATTATGGCTAGTAATAACGACAAAAATTTGAAGGTGTGTCCTGAATTTTATTATTTAGAAGTAAAAAGAAGTTGAGCTATTTCCCTGAGTGTTCTGTTGTGCCTGGTGCGGAACTACAACATGGAAAGTTTATATTCAATGATCAGTCCAAAATAATTTATTTTAAAGTTTTCCTTCTGAACACAAGAAAATACTATTCCTCTACATTAATGGCTCTAGTCTCACACTTTGAATTATTTACAACACACCTGGATTTGTGGTGCTTTACATTATTGATGTGTTTCCAAAAAAGTTAAATGAAATTCAAGTTTTATAAATCAAATCCTATTATAAACACACTAATAGAGTACCGTTTTAAAAGAAGGTTCTAGTGACTCCATTGTAAAGTGAAGAATTGTTTTTTAAGGCAAATTGTTACCTCTAGATTAACTGCTGAAATATGCAAGGCACATGTGTATTTGGAAACCTTAATTTACTTAGAAATATCTATATGGCTTTGCAAATGAAATGAGGAGGCTTTTTAAGAACTCTCATTTCTTGTGTTTATTCAGTTTTAGTTTTCCTGAGAAAGACACAATTATCTAGCTCCCTGAGAGCTGTTAACAGAATATTCCCTTTCTTTCATGTACCTTTGCTCAAAATTGTTCTTTCTCCCTCACTTTTCTTACTTTTTGAAATTATATCATCTCATTCAAGATCCAGCTTAAAAATGCTACTTCTCCATGAATATTTTCGTTTATTTCCTCCAGTTGGCAGGTCTCCCTTCTCTGGGTTCACATAGCAATTGCTTTGAGAGACAACATGGCATAGTGGATAGAAAGATGGTCTTGCACTCAGGAAGACTTTAGTTCAAGTCCAGGCATTGACACATTGGCTGGTATGATTCTGGGTGAGTCACTGAGCTTCTCAGTACTATAGGCAGCTTTAAGACCATAAATTACAGAGAATGTTCCAACTTCCATCTGTAAAAGAAGTTTCCTTAACTGAGATTTCCCTATATTGGTGAAATTACAAATCAGTCTCAGCTGATCGCACTTTTCACATTCTACTTTGAACTGTATGTTCACTTAGGGATGAGGGGACATGGATAGTAGAAAAGGCATTGACCTGGAGCCAGGGGACCTGAGTTCATATCTTACCTATGATGATCACTACCTTTGTGACTTTGGACAAGTCACTTAACTTCCATGGCACTGTTTCCTAATCTGTAAAATAAAGGTGTTGGACTCAGTGGTCTTATTGTGATTATTCCACTTTCCATTCATATTTTATTCATCTTCATCACCCCGCTCCATAGCACTTAAAACAATACCTTGCACAGAATAGGCACTTGATAAATTCTCTGTGTGTTGCCTACCATTCACTGTATTGTTTTGAAGCAATCTTCCATTGGGTTGTCAATATCCAAAGATTCAAACTAAAAAAAAAAAAGAGTAACAGAAAAGAACTGTCTAAAACAAGGGTTCTTAGCCTTTTTTGTGTCATTGACCCTTGTGGCAATCTGGTGAAGTGAATAAACCCTTTCTCTGAATAATGATTTATTGCTTACATTCATAATTGTGCTATTATATATATTCTTAAAATGAAGGAAATGCAACATTTTAATTTGAAGTTAGTGAAAATGAAGATTGAATTTTTTCCCATCCAAATACACAGAGCCCTTGAAATATAATGATAAACTCCTTTGGGGTTCATGAACCCCAAGTTAAAAATCTTTCAGATTCAGTTAAAAAGACTCTTGACTTATTGGAACTGCTGTCTGCTGGGGAATTTGGAGGAGAAACTGTCCAAATGATCACAACTGTGATCCCAAATAAGTAGGAATATCATCTGATTAGGCTTTCAATCTCACTGAGACAGCAGTGTGTCTGAGCTTTAAATCAGGGATCTTCACTCATTACCGAAGTTTAAGAAAACAGAATTCTTCTGACTTTAAAGCTGATTAGTCAAAAGAGTATAGGATCATCCATTTAAAGTTCTGAAAACAGTGACTTGTAATCACAGCTTGGGGAATATTTGACAGTATAATAAAGGTTTTTTAAATACAGTTTTTATGACATTATTTACTTTTGCATTTTTTCAGGCAAAATTAGAGAAATCACAGAATATGTTCAGTGTATTTTAAGGCTTAAACTAGTCTGAATTTTTAAATCAGCATGCATTTTCATGTCAAAATGTGAGCATAAGTTATCCCACTGCTCAGAACTAAATGACAAGTCTTAACTTCCTATTATGAGCTCCAGTAAAAGGAGAGGTTTGTTAAAGTTCCTCTGGGAAATCATCTGGTTTTTCATTGTCCATGCAGAGCGAACAGCACACTCCTTTCACCGTTTGTGGGTTGAGGCACTCTGCAGGTTGGCAGGTCTCCACGGTACATGTCACCTGACCATTCTGAAAGGTAATATTTAAATATTAGCTCCATGTTTCATGACATAAAAACACCTAGAGAAATTCAGACCAATTTTTCTTTGATATATAAATAAGCATTTTCTAGACTTATATTGTCTAATCTCCTCCCCCCCGCATCCATTGCAGCTACAATCAAAATAAATTAGGGTATAGTTTTATGTAGGATATGCTTACTGTAACTTTGTCAAGCCTCTGGAACCCACTGAATGAACAACATATTATGAGCTATTAAATGCAAATCTGGCACCTCTCATCAGACATACTATACCTTCCAAAAGGAAAATCAGTCAACCAACAAACAATTGATTAAAAGCTTTGAAAAATTTCTGATGACCACAAATGTTTCATATAAATATAGATGTGGCTACTAGAGATATATACATAAACCAAAAGTAAATTGTTTTCACTACCACCCCATATAATGCTAAATGGGGGTAATAATAGAAAACCTTCATATAGGGCTTTTAGGTTTACAAAGTGCTTTACATATATTATCTCACTTGATCCTCACATTACTATCACCCCCATTTTAGAGATGTGGAAACTGAAGCTGAGAGTTTTAATGGCTCTGCCAAAGTGACACAGCTAGTTAAGGATCTAAAGTTGTTCTTCCTGACTCAAAATGCAACCTCACTGCCAAGGATAGGGAGGGAATAATAAAGTAGAGGAACAGGATGTAAAACTTTTGTGGAACAGTTAGCATCCTGCAGTGTCTTGAGTGAAGGAGGTTTATGGACAGGAAGGAAAATTGTTATCTCCAAATCATATGGGTAGAATGACTTTCTTTGTGGCTCCTCTGGGGTGAAGTTCCTCATCATCCCAAGTTCTAGTTAAGAACAAAGCTTTGCTTTGATGGATCAGTTACAGATCTAGCAGCTTGCCATTAATATGAGGCAAACCTGTAATTTCTTTAGTGCTCACCACTAGGAAAGTTACACCAGTGTTTTGTTTTATTGACATTAAAGCAATTTAGCCAAGTGTCTCTGAAGACTGACAAATAAAGAAGCTGTCATTTTAAGGTGGGCATCTCCAGTGCTAAAAGCAATCATGCAAGATATAGTCCTTGCAAACACACAGTTTTAAGAGAATCAAACTCATCATCTAAGCATAACAATTACTTAGTATGATATTTATTTGTATCTGAATAATTTCTCTCCTTGTATTATGGAAGCACCTTAGTAAGGAAACCCCAATTTTGCAAATGTACTTTTCTGTAGAATATTCTTGCTTTCACTTTGCGTATTTGCTTATCCCTAGACAGCTTTCTCCTCAGTCAGGGACTATGACAAAATACACTCAGAAATTATTAATAATTGAATTAGAGTTTGGAAATTGATTTAATCAAATAAGCACTGTGATGGGCTTTCACTTTAAAAGCAATGTGTCTAGTAACCTGAAATTCATTTGAGTATGGACTCATTAATTCTTCCTTCCGTATGTCTACTGAATGGATTCAACAATTTAACTGTAGTTAGAGTCTGTAGTTTTTTTTTCAAAGTACAGAAGTAGAAATATTAGTATAACAAGAAAAAGAATGAAGATGATTTATGGGAATGGGAAGAAAACAACTCTGCTAATAGTCATAAGGAATATGCTTGTTACTCTCCTATGATAGGGCTTAAAGTAGCCCTCATAGCACATACTATGTGTTCAGAATATAGCATAAAATGAGAGAGGGGGAGGGGAATGAGGAGGATGAGGAAGAGGGAGAGAAAGAGAAGGAAGGACAGTGAAAGAGTGATCTACAGTAGGTCTGGGTCACCAATTAGGATACTCTATCACAAATTTTCCAGGACCTTGACATTCTCTCATCTTCCAAAACCAGAGTCTGCACGAAGACTAAAGTTCATGCATTTCAGAGAAAAAAAAATCACTGGACAGTAGACAGAAATATGCAAAGAGTAATTTTGGCCTTAAGCACTGAACACTTATCCTTTTGGCTCACTACAATAATAGGAAAGTCATTGATCACCACACACTTAGGCCGACTTTCAAAAGTATCCCTAAAATCGGCTACACAAAGGAACAGTTTCAAGAAGAAATTATTCACAGGGCCTCAACAGGTAGGAAACCAAAGGGAAGGTAGAGGGAGGGTGATGAAATAACTTAGGGTCAAATGTACCTTACAGATACAGCTAATGCAGTCTTCTTTCATCCAGTGTTCGTTGTCCTTTCGATGAATTCTATTATCATCCATGCATCCCTCCTGCCTCAGGCGGGCCTCCAGCTTGTTTATCTGAATAAGGAGGTGGAAGGAAAGGAGGCAAAAATTGGAGTAGAGAGAAACTAAGCTGATGAATAACATGGATGAATGAAATACTACACTCTGTAAGCACAATCCTAGGAGGCATAGGAGACTTCAAAGCTACACCCTTATTTTTCTTTAACACTTTCATTCCAAAGTTAATGAACCAGAATCTTCCAATATCTATATTCCTAAATAGCAGCCCAAGTGTTCTATATATCTCTGTAAAGGGAAAGAGTTAATGAAAATTCTAAAGGTGCTAGATTTACAGTAAAGCAGTAATTAAATCATAGGTCCCAATCTTGTCCTATAGTGGTGGTGGTAGTATTAGTATTAGTAGTAGTAGTAGTAGTAGTAGTAGTAATAGTAGCAGGAAACAACCAAATAGTCAGTTCAGACCAACAACAAAATTAAAAACAAAACAAAACAAAACAAAAAACCATTGCTGAAATGCACACAATAAATGCTGTTTATGTACCTGAGGAATTTCTCATAAGGCACTGTCCCACTATACCACACCTTCAAAAAATATGAGAAGTACTGATTGCCCTACAGACCACTTGACCAAACTTTGACTGCTTTCTTGGAAAGTCTAATCTTCTCAAAGATGTAGCTGTGTTTAATGGTCAAAAACACATTTAACTGCATCATTTACAAATGACTTGACTTAAAAGCCTCACACCATCAAGCTGTCATCCAGAACTTATGAAGAGTTAATAGATTGCTCATTGGAAAAAACCCATCTTTCTGTCAACAAAAGTATTTTATATGTTCACCAGGTGTAAATGGATCTAGCAAATTTTTAAAATGTGAAAAAATATTTATTTTAATGGAATGATTTGCCTATCAACTATTTGCAACATGCAAATAGGTTAAAAACCTAAGAGTTCAGAAACTTGGTCATGGAAACAGATAAGCTTACAATGGCTTCCAGCTTTTCTCCACCCCCTCTCCATATTCCTGAAACCTTCTAGAGGTCTGTGCTAGATTTGGTGTGATTTTCTATCCTAGGGCCACTGAGAGGAAGAGATGATGATGGAAATTGGAAAAATGGATAAAAGAAACGAAAGAGGGCCAGTGTTTTCCCTCTTCTCAAAGGACAAAGGGAAATGATGACCATGTGTAGGCCTGAGCTCTGATGCTAAGAAGCGAATGGAACTGAAAGCCAGGTTAAGACGTTTCTCAAAACCTCCATTTAAGTGGCCCCTTTCTGAGCTAGCAGGCAGGACTGTATGGACACCTAACAATGAGGTTGGAAAAGGGGGTGGAGCAAAGCTGGAGGCCATTGTCAGCATTTTTGCCTCTATGGCAAAGGTCCTGTACTCTCAGGTTTTTAACCTATTTGCATTCTATAAATAATTGATAGATTGATATTATTAAATATTATATTCATGTTATTAAAATATTGTTCCATGTATTGTTCAATGGCTTAGTCACATCTAACTCTTTATGACCCTGTGAACCATAACATGTCAATATTATCCAAGGAGTTTTCTTAGCAAAGATACTGGAGTGGTTTGTCATTTCCTTCTGCAGCAGATTAATCCAAACAGACATTAAGTAACTTTCCCAGGGTCACACAGTTAGTAGAGGTCTGATATCGCATCTGAACCCAGATCTTCCAGACTCCAGGCTCAGGACTCTGTCTACTCAGCAACCCAGCTGCTTCAATCCCTTTACCACCTTGTAAACGTATGAAATACTTTTATGGAAAGGAAGGTGGATTTTTCGAAGGAGTATTCTACTAAATGTTTATGCCAACAAAATTAGAAATGTGTCAACTAGGCCTAAGGCATATTGGCCCAGGTGACCTAAAAATACTGTAATACTTCTGGAAAAGGTGGCAGTGGCACGGATGGTTGTGGAGGAGAAACAGATGGCAGCTAAGGAAATGTGGACTAGTAGCAGTAAAATGAGATGTTTCCAAGCCTCTACAGGTGTCTTGTGGGGCACAGAAGATGCAGCAGGGCAATAAGGCAGCTACTTAACTACACCTGAGTTCCTAGAACATGCTCAGGAGCTGAAGTTGAAGGAGCCATAATCTAGAGGAATAACTTGGACTGTTTTTCACTGGTGCTGAATCCCATGGTCTGTGAAGATCCTAAAGGGAACCTATAGGAGGGGAGGTTGTCGTACTCCCTAGGACTCCCTAAGTTCTTTCCCCACTTGAGATGGATGGGGAAGGTGCTCAGCCAATGCCTGGACCGGTGTCTCTCCTCATCTTAGCCTCTGGCTTCATTCAAGTCCCAAGTGACATCCCCCCCTTTGTTAGTATGTGACAGATGCAGATTTGACTCCAGAGACAGTACATATGCCATGAGTGCAGGTGTGATGCTATTCTTGAAGATAGCAAAGTGCTGTGGCAAAGGCATTGGTGTCAGGGGTCAGAGGACCTGGCTTCATACTCCAGTTATGTTATTACTACTTGTTTAACTTTAGTCAAGCTCCTAGGGCTTCAAAGTAAAATGAGAATAATGGGATTGGATGAACTCCAAGGGTCCTTCCAGTTCTAAATCCATGATTTTCTGATCCCAGATCCCCCAAATTGAACTCAGTCTGTCTTCCACTAATACATGGGTTACAAAAGAATTACTTGTTCCATAGCTCAAAAGATCCATGGTTTCATTCTCTCTCTGCCCTGACACAGATTGTAACCACTCCTTTCCATATGTTGCTGTTCAAAGAACATTTCATCACCTGGTCAGTCTCCTTCTTTATAATCCTTTCCAGACATAGCGAGGCTTTTCCTCACAAGATTATCATCCATCCCTTGTCATGGACTTACTGGAAGACATTTCAGCTTGGTAGGCCTTCCCAAGGCTTATATTGCTTCAGATCCAGCTTTCTATGCCAGATTGAGGAATCAAAATAGGACTTTCATTGAGCAATAATGCAATGGAACAACTGTTAAACAACAGCAACAACAAATTTCATATGCACTGCCTGGGGCAGGTGTCCACAGACAGCAGTACATTTTAAAAAGATAGGGGTGTTTGGTTAGATTGCAAGCTCAATATGCTTCAGTGGTATCCTATGACAGTCAAAAAAAGTTGGTGCAATCTTAAGGTATATGGAAAAGTGTCTGTTGTCCAGGACAAAAAAGCTGAGTTCTGCTGTACCCTGCCCTAGTCATTAGAAAGAAGAAAAAGAGGAAAAAAAATAAGATTCAGTTCCATTTGTCATATTTTACAAAACATACTGATAAACAAGAGAGCATCTTTAAAAAACATCCAGGACAATGAAAGACCACAAAGGGCAAATCATATAAGGAACAGTTGAAACAAATAGGGATGTACAGCCTGGGAGAGAAGAACAATTTGGGAGGTGGGCATGCAATAGAGTTGCATGATAGATGTCTTTAAGTACCTTAACAGCTTCCATGTGGAAGAAGAATATAATTCAAGAGAACAAAGAACTAAAAGCAATAGGTAGAAGGTTTAAAGAAGCTTGATGCAGGAAAAAAAAACCCAACAACTTCTAAACTTTTAGATAACTAGAAGTTATCTAAAAGAGGGACTGGTTGCCTCAGTAGACTTCCCCTCACTGTAAGAATAAAAATGAGAATGCAAGAGAATTATTTGTTGGGTAAGTTGTAAAAGGAATTTTTTAAGATGCTGGTGGGATTAGATGTTCTCTCAGAATAATATTTTAAATGCATATTACAAAGGAAATTAATTATATGAAAATATAGTTCTAAATATATTTTTAATTTAAAAAAAATTATCAGACAACAAGTTAAGAAGCCCTACTTCCAACCTGCAGATTCTGTGATTCTGTAAATCAAAAAATCATCACCATGGACTACTTTGGCCTTCAATACTTGGAAGATCCATTTTTGTCGATGGAGATAATAATCCCTCTCCAGTGAAGATTGTGACCCTGAAACACCTTAGTGAATGGTCTTCATGAAATACAGTAAACTTCTTAGCAAGTTATATTCATGAAATATAGTGCCTGGAGAGTGCATTCATTACTCTGAAGCCAATTGGGTGATAAGTCTGAACTTAGATTTTTTTTTTCTCATATGACAGCTATTCTATCCTTCACAGGTTCTACATTCAAAACATTTCCAGCCCTGCAAGGCATATCAATCTTCATTTCACTGGCATATCCTACCATTCCAGAAGCCCTTTATGTCATGATAGGTCACCAGAGGAGGTTTTAATGAGATTTTTAAAGGGGGAAAATGCTATTTTATCCCCCTAAAAAACCTTTCCCAAGATAAGGCAAACTTCTCCACAAATAAGTTACCAGGAATACTCTGAATATGTGACATAGTTTAAACCCCAGTAAGCACAATTTCATTGTGAAGAGAATAGACTTTGTTAGAGCATCCCTGGTGACATGCTATGCAAGGTCAAGGCTAAAACAGTGGACTTTAGAGGAAAATAGCAGAGTGGTCACAGGAGCTGGTGAGAATGGTGGCTTCAGCTACCGAATTCTAGTCAAGCTCCCAGATTCTTCTGTGCATCTCCTAGATTATACTTTAGAGAGGCATTATAATTCTAACTCTTAGGGAGAAATGCAACACTGGGAAAATTCAAAGAGTGGCTGAGAAATAAAATGAACAGAAGAACCTTGAAGGTGGTGCAATAAGTAATTACATGGGCAAAGTTTGTTCATGAATTTTGACATTCTGTTTAATCTGTAATCCTTCTTCACTTATTTTTGTTTCCTAAACATCTCATAGATTCATCAAGGTGTTTTATTTTAATGATGCAGTACTGTTTAACTTTTTCCCCTCCCTGCTGAAGTTAATCTAATGCCAAACTTATTTTCTAGAGGAAAATTTCTAGAGTAAAACATTTTGCCTTTCGGTTAAATGAAAACAAATTCACAGTCAGTTATACTGTACTTGACATGATGGTACTTTAGCAAAGTGAGATTCACTTGTAGTTTTTAACTTAATTTTAGATCTTCATTGTACCTTTCCACCACAACATAAATTTCACCTGAAAATTTCTTCATAGAAAAGTTTAAAAGTTATAATATAAAAAATGCTTCCTTTAAATTGAGAAATGTTGTGAAGCCAAGAAGATGATGTCAAAAGTATTCACCCAGGTTAGGGGGGAAAAAGACAAGAAGCTTATTTTCGTTACAGGATAATATTTAGCACCTTAAAAAAAACCCAACTCTATTTGCTGTAATAAAAGATAATACTTAGTATCATATATCCATTTGTTTCAATTCAAGAGGTTTTTTTTAAAGCTTTATCTACACATGATTCAAGCAGAGACAATGTAATGTAGCAGCTGGAGAGCCAGTCTTAGAGGTCAGAAGACCTGTGTTCCAGACTGGCCTCTGATACACACGGGTTGTACGGTCCTGACCAGTCACTTCTTAGTGGCCCAGTGTAATAGTAATGGTAATTTGAAGATCTTCCCTGCCCCTTAATAAGCCTAAGGGAACGTGAAGACTTTCCCTGCTTTGAAGATATACCCTGACCCCTCACAGGCTGAATGTAATCACATGGAGCCTGTGGAGGGAGGAGTTTGCTGAAGGGTAGAGCAGTGCTGACAGAAAGCTGGGAGTCAGAGCAGCTAGCCCAAAGGGAGGAGAGGACACATCTGAGGGAGACAGATAGGTTTATGAGTAAATATTAGTTTGGGGGAAAACTAAAGGATGCTGTGGCTCTCTGTGCTGTTATGGCTTATTAACTTTTTTGCTACTATGATGGAATAGGCTTACCAGCTTTGGGATTTGGTTTTTAATGTCTGAATAAATATTTTGCTTCTGTCTTCCATATGGAGAGTCTGTTATATTTTGTGATAGAGCATTATGCTGGCATATTTATAGTGACCCTTGGTGCTATGAATATTGCATTGCTGCTATGCCCAGGTAACTGTCTAAGATTCTAAGTTATATTTGCCACTTAAGCCAGCAGATGGGCCCCCAAGGACAGTAAACTTCTCTTAAGCATGTACCTTTTCATTCCATGTACTTTCCTTAAATTACTTAGTTTCTCACTGACAATGTTGTGCTTACCCAGCTTCCCATTTTGATCATTTAAGAGGATAAACAGTTTCAAAGGCTAATGGAAGGTGGACTTTATTTAAATGTCTGCTAGAAACTAAACCAATTCAACATCTCAGTGCCATGAGCTATTTGCTTCTTTTTAGTTACTTCCTAAGACTTGGTCCTAAAAGCTTATATTATATTAATTAATTATAATATTATACTATATTATAATAATTAATATAATTATATTAAAATTATAACAATAAATAATACTAAAATGGCCCTATTATCATTTTCAATGTGTTTTCCTAAGGCCATGGCTTTACTACCCCCAGTTCTAATTCCCAACAATTTGGCATTGTCATTTTCACTGCAAAGTATTTATCAATCAAAATGATTGAATGAGATATTTATAAAGTGTTTAGTACCTCCTTAAAAGGCTTATTTTCCCTATCAGAAAGCATCAGATAAGCCAAGTGGCAAAAAGAGGGTCTTCCATCATATCATGGCTTCTCAGCTGTCTGCATTTGTGGATATTCATCATAATGTAACATGGACATATTTTTTCATAGGGGACTAATCATACACTTCCATATGTTAGACATGTTGGAGAAAGAAATCAACTGAAAAGTGTGGGATATTTTTTTTTCACCCTGCAATCTAAAATTAATTCAGATACTAACAAAGTGACTATTTTTTTTCATTTCTCATAGCTGTAGGTTTTCTAATTCATTCAGCATATTTCAGATGTTAGGGCTATTCACAATGGGGCCTAATCAAACCCAAGTTTCAATGGGTCTAGTTCACTGTGACTACCCTTGTGGCTCTACAAGTAAACATGAAATTAAGAAATGCTCTGTTTTTTTACATAGCAGGCTTCAAAAATCCCATCAAACTTAACGGCTTGTCTGATTCTGCAATGATCACGTACTTGTAGGTCACAGAGGACCAACATTCTAGTTAGCAAGAATGCTGATTGTTCATACTTAAGAATTCTAAAATAAACACACAAAAATAAGCAATGTAAATATGCAGTAAATATTTTTTTAAATCCAATTTGCAAAGTACTGTCCACAAAAATTTGGATTCAGGAGTCATCAGGCAATGGTAGAATGAGTAATGGGTCATTGCGAGTCAATTGTAAAAGTCATCTAATCTTGCTAGGCCTCTGCTTTTTTTTTTTTTTTTTTTTTTTTTTTTGGAGGGGGGAAGGTAGTGCAGTTGGGGTTAAGTGACTTGCCCAAAGTCACACGGCTAGTTTTTGTGTTAAATGTCTGAGTTCAAATTTGAACTCAGGTCCTCCTGACTCCAGGGCCAGTGCTCTATTCACTGCACCACCTACTCGCCCCCAGGCCTCATTTTCTTGCCTGTAAAATGAAGATGCAGAATTAAGTAATTTCTAAGGTCACTTCCATTGCTTATATAGTATCTTTTTTTTTTTTTTAAGCAATCAGGGTTAAGTAACTTGCTCAAGGTTACATGGCCAGTTGTTTCTGGGTGGGTGCTAAGTGTCTGAGCCCAGTATTCGATCTCCAGGTCATCCTGACACTGGAGCCAGTGCTCTTACTCGCTGTGCTACATGGACACCCCCCCTACACGGTATCTTGCAAATAATAGGTAGTTAATAAATACTTGCCAAATTAATAGTATCAGAAAAACTCAGAGTTATAAAGTAATTCATAAGTCACCTAGCCTGGACAGCCAGCAAGAAGACTAAATAAAGTAAAAAACCTTAATTGGCCCCAGGACAGGATTTGATGAGGCAAGGCTTGGTTTTGAAATAAATGGGCCTAGATTTTCTTTTTTTCTTTTTTTTTTAAATTTAAAAGAATGAGACCAGAGATATTGGTATCAGAAAGTTCCTTTGCATTAAAGAATATATACCAGGGTAGGACCTTCCTCTATAACCACCCCAAGAAGTGATCTAGCTAGTGACCAGAAACTTACTAATTCCCAATGTCTACTTTTCCACTTTGGGACAGCTAATAATTGTCAGGAAAATGTTAACTGAAAGAGAAAAAACAAAATCTACCTTTATAGTTCCCATTTATTATTCTTAGTTCTAACCTTTGGGACCTAACAGAATAAGTCTCATCTCTCTTCCTCTAACAGCCCTTCAAAAATATGAAGAAATCTATTACATCTCCTAAATCTATTATATTTTTGTCTTCTGCAGAATGAACATTTTTGGTTCTTTCAATTGATCCTTATGATTTTAAGATCTATCATTATCATGGTTACCCTCCTTAATTCAGCAAACATTTATTATTCCCCTACTATATTCAAAGAACTACTAGGAATAGAAAGGCAAACACAAAAACAAGCAAACAAACCAAAAAAACTGAATATTTCAATTAAGAAGCAATGTCCAGAAGAGTTATGTTTAGAACTGAATACAATTTTCTCTCTCTCTCTCTCTGTATATATATATAATGTGTGTGTATGTATATATTGTCTATCTAAGGCAGAATAATAACAGAACACATTAGCTTTTTTAAAATTATCATGTAATACTATTGATGCATGTCAAAATAATTTTTTGTTGTTGTTTTTTAATAGAAAAGGATAGGGAGATGGATAGGGAGAAGAACTGATAATTCATTTGTATATAGAACTTTCAGGTAAGGAAACTCTCTCTAACCAAATAGATTGGATCCATCTCCACAATATATAGTTTTAGGGAATGGCCTAATAACCCTAAGAGATTAAGTAACCAACCCAGGATCACACAGCCAGTATGTGCCACACAGTCAGAGGCAAATTTGAACACAAGTCTAGCTAGCTTTAAAGCCAATTCTCTATCCTTCAGGACAGAGGTCAGCAAACTATGGTCTGAGGACCAAATCTAATCAGCAGCTTGTTTTTGCATCTATAGGAATGTTTTATAAATTTTAAAATTATGTTTTATTGCATTTTTAAATATAAAGAAGCATTCTTAGGTCATCAACCACACAAAAATGGGTGGAGCCTGATGGAATATATGAATCCTTCCTCTAGGCCATGCTGCTTTTTTGTTAGTAGGCAAAAGCCACTTTTAAAAAGTAAGATTCAATAGACAGAATTGATGTTAAAAGAAGATTTGGTTTTTGTTACTATTCAAATGCAACTGTTTGATATTTCAAGTTAACTTTGCTCTGAATAAGTTATCTGGGAGAAAAATTTATAAAAATCTTGAATTGTCAATTCAGAAAGAGGAGCTAGCTTTCTAAAACTGACAAAATCTGGTTTCCCTAAAACATCATAAATCGTAATTTTAAAATATTTTTCCCATTAATTGTTGATCCCACCCAGTTTTCAAATTAATATCATCATAGGAAGGAAAATGCCTGTAAGGGCTTGCATAATGATTACTTGGTAAGGGGGAGGAGGAGTCTAAAATAGATTTCCTATCAAACAGAAACATTCTGGCAGTGCTGCATGCAAAGCATCAATCCTGAGATGACATTTCTAAATAAAGAAATAATAACCAAACATTGTTAATCAAAAACCTTGAATTTCATATCTGCTATCCTTGCCAATAAATTTCAAATGAGTTGGGTCATGTTGACCAGCTGTGCCTCTTGCAGTAGATAGCTACACTGTACCCAGGTTCCCATTCTAGTGTCATTCTTCAAGTATTCAAGGTTTCTATTATGCTTTACTAAGGGCATTGCTTCCTTGTACCAGGGACTTTTTGCAATGTTCCTCTGGACATCAACCACTGAGAAACATACTGACTTCACGGGCTATACTATGATTATTAAGTCTCATAAATTCAAAATATCTTTGTTTGCATCTATGAACAAGATTTTCGTGAACTTTTCTTAGACCAATAACATTTTGAAATTCAGCATAAAAAATCTGTATCTTTCTTCTGCAATGTACCAGACACAAAAATAAATGTTTTCTTCAATTAGCACTAGACTTAAATCAGAAAGACCTGAATTTCAATAAACACTTACTAGCTGTTTGCCTTGGACAAGCTGCTTAATCCCTGCTTGCCTCAGTTTTCTTTTCTGTAAAACGGGGATAATAATAGCAATTACTTCCCAGGGTTGTTGGGAGGATCAAATGAGATTGCCAAACTTGTAAAGCTCCCTGTAAACCTCAAAGTGCTACCAAAATACTAGCTATCTATTTTAGTTTAGGAATTGGATACATTTACTGATTTACACAGAGAAAATAAGAGGGCTAGATTTATGTTTTGCTGTCAAAATTGCACATGTGCTTGCTTAAATACTTAGATAAATCAACATCTTCTGGGTGTCTGACCACCATACTTGGGGAGATTGTAATACAATCATGCCTTCTCTTCCTTTGGGATTCTAATCTATGTCCTTTGGTACAGTCTTTGTATAGGCTGGAAATCTTTCATTATTTTAATATCTTAATGACACCAGTGTGGGAGAGCCAATAGAGTGGTTGCCCCACATCCATCTGAGATCCTGAGAAGACAGATTAGCAATCATAAAGAGCAGCCAAGATTCTAGAGGTCCAATGTGTCTGAAGATTTGGAGATCAGGAGCTTTACATGCAGGTTTTCTTCCTGAGGCAGCTACTTGATGTTCCCTGAACCTAGTGTTCTATCTCCCATTTAAATATTTATAGATATCATCTCTAATGCCTTGAATATTTTCCTTACTCACAACTGCATTGTATGCAATATAAGCTTCCTTCACAGGTTGATTCAAGTTCCACCCCCTATCCATAGCCTTTTCAGACCTTTCCAGTTGCTACTGATCTTTTTCTCCTCGACTTAACCTTAAATTTATTCATCTTTATGTATGGTACACCCTCAGTAAAGTAGATAACTGAGTTGTATGATGGATAGAACACTAATCGAAGAGTTAGGAAAACATGAATTCAGCAGAGTCAAGATGGCGGAGTAGAAACAAAACTTCCGTGTGGCTCTGGCTTCCACCTCCTCCAATACATGTAAAAATTGACTCTAAACAAACTTTAGCACTACAGAAACCACAAAGTGAAAGAGAGGAACAAATCTCCCACTGAAGGCAGCCCTGCAGATTGGCAGCAAGGATCCATCGCAGCACATTAGAAGCCGAGCCCAGCCCCAAGTGAGCCCTGGTTTTAGCCCCAGGTCATCCCTGACCAGTAGCGTAACTCATACGACTTTTCTCAGTATGAGGATACTTGAAGGGAATATATATATGTATGTATGTATAGGAGGATATATGTGTATATAAATATATACGTGAGTGTAGGTGTTTGTATGTTCATGTATACATAGATAGAGGGCACAGGATGAGTTGGAAATGAAGGGATGATATCTGAAAAATAAAATTAAAAGGTGAGAAATAAATTTATTGGGAGAAAACGAAAGGGAGCGATAGATCAGGGTAAATTATCTCATATAAAAGAAGCAAGAGAAAACTGTTACAATGGAGGGGAAGAGCAGGAAGGTGAAAGGGAATGCAACAACCTGATTCTCATTGAATTTAGCCTAAGGAAAGAATAACATACACACTCAATTGGGTATCTTACCCTACAGGAAAATAAGGGTTTGGGGATAAGAGAGGGGAGGATACAAGGGAGGGCAGATTGGGGGATAGGGTAGTTAGAAGCAAACACTTTTGAAAAGGGACAGGGTCAAAGGAGAAAATAGAATAAGTTGGGGGAGGGACAAGATGGAGGGAAATATAGTTAGTCTTCCACAATATAACTACTATTGAAATGATTTGGGTAACTACACATGTATAATCTATATTGAATTGCATATCTTCCCAGTGGGTGTGGGTGAGGATGGAAGGGAAAAAAATCTGAAACTCTAAAGTTTTAATAACAAATGTTTAAAAAAAACTTTTTTTTTCATGCAACTGGGAAATAAGATATACAAGTACTGGGATAAAGAAACCCATCTTGCCCTACTAGAAAGTTAGGGGAGTGAAGGGGGAGGATATAAGAGAGAACAGATTGGGGTAAGAGGTATTCAGTAGGTTTGATATTTTGGGGTGGGGGTAGGGGAAAGACAGAGAAAAAATTATAACTCAAAATCTTGTGGAAATGAATGTTGAAAACTAAAAATAAACACATATTTTTTAAATAAAAATATTTTTTTAAAAAAGAAAGAAAACATGAAATCATATCAAGCCTCAAACATTTACTAGCTGTGTGACCCTGGGCAAGTCTTTTAACCTCTATCAGCCTCTGTTTCCTCATCTGTAAAATGAGGCTGACAAGAGCACCTACCTCCCATGACTGTTGTGAGGGTAAAATGGTATGGCATTTTTTAAGTACTGTGCAAACCTTAAAATACTACACAAATGCAAGTTATTTTTTATTAATAGGATAGAGACTATTGTGTTTTTGTCTTTGTATTTCTGTTGCCTAGCATGGTAACTTTCAGATACTAGGTACATAAAAAATGCTAAATTAAAATGACTAAAATCTGTTTCTTGAGCATTTTTTGTTGTCATCCGTCTCGAAATGTTTTTTTTTGGATGATCTCATTCTAAACTCTCTGTTGACTTCTTTTCTCCAGAACTTCTTTTCTCTCTTTTATTAGTGATATTGTTTGCAATCTTCAATAATCCCCTCCAACAAGTTTGGCAAATACTAAATCATTGCCATGAGGAAGAGGCCAAAAAGAGCCCCAAAACTGCATAATATCACAAAAACTGAATCCCATTGCCAAGTAGAGATATGGTAGCCAAGGACAACACCAGTTTATAACATAAGCTCACTTGTAAAATGGAGGATGACAGCAAACTATGAGCTATATAGCCTCAAAAAACAATACAAAGCAATTGAGGTGAAAACAAGCCAATGGCACATTTGCTGTGTGATCCTACTAAATTAGATAATCCCAAGAACATTTGTGGATGAAAATGGAAGGAAAACAATAAATAGATTTAAATAGAATAAATTATCTGGCATTTCTATGGCAACCTGCACTCATCAACAATAAGAGTGGAACCACCACTTTTGGACCAGTAAGGGGCAATGACACTTAAAAACATAAAAATTGAGAAGAATGGCTAAAAATGAGCAAACATACACAGAAGGAATGATGTAATGCAATTTCAAGGGCTTCTAGGGGCTGGTTTTCATGATATTACAGAAAGAAAGACATCCCCTTTGTACCCCCCCCCCCGTAGAAAAAAGCATAATTGAAACTATCTCCAAACATAAATGAGTGAGATGTCACTGTACTACTGAACTATACAACTGCCCTGTAACACTCTGACAGCTAAATGGAGGTTCCAAGACCTCATTAATGTAGGCATTCCTCCAGATCTCAATCATTCATGCCTGCCCAACCCAAGCAATTTCCATTTGTGTTCTCCCACAGCTTTACCAAAGGTGTTCAAGCCAGTGTGTGTGTGTGTGTGTGTGTGTGTGTGTGTGTGTATGTATGTATGTATGTATGTAAAGGGAATGGTAGAGGACAACTTTTCCAAAGTCTCTTGAAATTACAAGGATACCCATGGAGAAAAGGGGCTATCCTCAGTCATTATTTACTTTTATCACATGACCAGTTAATTTTCTTTTTGATCAAACATTTCTTTGATACATTTTATGCTATATATTTATAAGCCTTACTTATAATATGTTGCAGCCTACACTTTCCCACCCTGTGCCTCTAGATTGCCCTTTGGTTTATATTAAGCTTTAATTCTTTGAAGACCATACTGGTTTATAGCTCATTATCATGCAATATTCCTGAAGAATACTGACATTAAAAAGGTGGACATATGGTTTGGGGAGAAGGTGTAACCATTTAAAGGACATTTCAACCAAAAAAGCAGTCCAAGATGCTATTCTCCTCCTATTTAATTCTGGAACCAGTGAATTATCCATTTGCAGTTTCTGACCCAATAGATGCATCCCATAGGCTGTCCATTTTGCATATAATAAATAGTCTAGGCAATGAGTTTTCAGAGGTGTCAAACATATATGGCCATCCCAAATAAGATTAAAATGCAATTAAGAAATACTTAATGAAATAAATAAAAATATAGCAGAACATATAGATAATGTTAACATATGATTTTCTGAAGCAATATGTGGCCCATAGGGAACCTTATGTATAATTCAGTGGCCCCTGTTTCTATTTGAATTTGACACCACTGCTCTAAGTAATAGGCATTCTTCATCTAGTTTTTTTTTTCTATAGATAAGTTAAGCTCTTTTGAGTGAATATGAATTTTAGTTAGAAAACTAATTTCCTAGAGTTTATTAAAACTAAAAGAAAAAACAGAAAACAAATAACTACTGGTTTATATGTCTACTTTTCATGTGATTATTTTTAAATTATTTTCTTATGAAAATAAACTATAGATACATTGGGGATGCTAATGATGAGGTGATTAGAAAGGAAAGATGAAAGCTTTCACAAACAATAGCCCACAAAAAACATTCAGCAATACACAAACAATTTACCATAATACAACTGACTAAAAGGTGTACAGCATACAACATCACACTATGCCTATCATCTGCTGATTATTTGAAAACATTTGACTTGGTAAAGCAAAATATTAGCCTAAAGGGTCTTCTCCAGCAAAGAGTGTGTCAAAAATATATTAAGATTCTTTGAAAGTTATAATCACACAGACGGAACTGTATGAGAGCCCTCTGATCATTGATATGAAATAAGGCATAAAACAAGGAAATATAGACTCATACTAAGCAGAGGTGTGTACCACTTTTACAGAGGAAATTCAGAAGATATTCCAAGATACAACTGGATTCCCTATAGATTGTGAGGCTATCCAAATATTCCTGTCTGTAAATGACAAAGTGTAGATTATAAATCCTATGTTATAGAAGACCATTCTCTTTCAGATCTATAAAATATTTGAGAATGATCATGCATACATCAAGGGTAACTTGGATTTTAAAAAGAGAAAGATTCACTTATACTCTTTTCTATAGCAGAAGACATCTTCAAAATCCTATAATTGTCTGAGGGGTATTTGAAAAGGCATTCTTTTGTGTCATTTGTTTGCTGAATCCACAACATAGGGAAGCATCAAAAATGGAAGCATATGCTTACCAAAAGGGTCCCCCATGGAGTATGCATGTGACAAAGTTTAAAGGGAAAAAGGGAATGCCTGTTGATAGACATGGGGGGACACTGGATGTGAGAGGCAACACGAGTAGATAGCCAGCCTTGCAGCCAAGGTCAGGGTTCAAATCCTGCCTCTAACACATACTGTCTGTGTGGCCCTGGGCATATCACTTAATCTCTCAGTTTAACTCTCAAAGACTACAAATTGCAGCAAAGATGTGGATCTGCATTGATAGGGGGAGTTTACTTACCTGGAATTCTCTTTCAATGAATTCACATACCCAGTCCCTATTCCCTATTGTATTTATCAATCAAGACGAAGGACAATATTAGGCCTTCTCAATGAGATCCCCATTCAATCAGTAGAGACCTAGCTTTCAACCAAAGTAAGAAAAAGTCAAGTGGATAAAGAACATATGTTGCCCGGATTATGACATGCAGCTGGATGGGAAAGATGCTACATCTCTGACTCTTGGGACTTTTTAACCTTGTATCTTTTCTTCTTCAGCTTACTCCCCCCCCACACACACACCTCCTTTTAAAGCTCTCCTTTATGTATTGTCTTTTCCCTTTAGAATATAAGCTCCTTGCAGCTAGGGCCTGTTTATTGAAATTTTTCCACAGAGCTTAACATAGTACCTAGTATGTGTCAAGTGCTTAATAAATATTCCTTCTAGCTATCTACAGATTATAATGAGGTGCATCAGAATGGAAAACGAGGAGAAAATCAGGCAGAATCATATTAGGAAGTTGCTCAGTGCTTTCATCCCTTCAAAGCTGTCTGCTGTCATGCTAAGCCATTTTTTTAAGACTAGTATTTTATATCAAATCTATGGCTACAAACCATGGAACATCATGACCTGAAAATTATCAACAATGTCAGTGATTGAAAAGGCCATGAAAAGAAACACAGTGGATCATTACAGTATATTACCAATAATGACTTGCATTTAAAGAATGATGTGAAAGACCTCATCAAGGACATGCATGATCAGAGAGTAAAGAATAAGAGTCAGTCTGTTTCCTGCACCAGAGTCCTTGAAATATGAAAAGCAAAGGAGGCTTCTAGAATTTTAGATATTTTATGGAGAATTTATGCACAGGACAAAAAGATATGAATGGGTTGTAATCCTCCTGGCTCTCCTGCCCCCTACTCACAGTCTGTTTTTTTCTAGGATGGGAAATTTAACCCTTTTTGTGTGTCATGATAAAGTTTCTCTCAAAACAATATTTGTACATACATAAAATAAAATATATGATTACAAAATACCTCAATTATTTTGAAATACAATTAGCAAAATACAATCAATTTTGTATGTATGAATGTATAATATACATTATGCATATATATTTTGTTGTTCAGTAACATCCAACTCTATGTGACCACACTTGGGATTTTCTTTTGCGGAGATACTGAAGTGGCTTGTCATTTCCTCCTCCAGCTCATTATACAGATGAGGAACTAAAGCAAACAGGGTGTAATGGTAATGGGAATTTGAAGATTTTCTATGCGCCTTGTATTGGCAAGCAAACAGGTACTTAGCACCTTGTTTCAAGTTCATGATTGTGTCAAATATTGAGATCCAGAATTTGTGCATCCCACAGTGGGATGCACTTATGGACATAATAGGAAGGGACAAGACAGGGAGGTGCTAATACCACATATAAGGAAAATCCCAAGCTAGAGAGTCAGAATTGCTGAGAGAAAACTGCCAGTACTTCACTGAGAACTTCTGCTTAGAGCTGCTCAGAGCTGGAACTGCTGGAAGTGAGCAGCGTAGAGGCTGAGCAGCTACAGTGAGTGAG
The DNA here is from genome assembly GCF_028583685.1 of Petaurus breviceps papuanus. NCBI lineage: Eukaryota > Metazoa > Chordata > Mammalia > Diprotodontia > Petauridae > Petaurus > Petaurus breviceps. Next base: position 59,217,052 of record NW_027186304.1, read on the forward strand.
AAGAGGAGGATCTTTGCCTGAGGGAGCCTATTTTGTTTTGAGGGCATGGGAATGTGAGTATTTGCTGCACTGACTATGTGTACCAACTTTGTGGCTACTATAATGACTTTCACTGTCTCAGGTTTCTGGTATTTGAATAAATGCCTTGCTCTGTCCTCCATGTGGAGAGCCTGTTACATTTTATGATTCACAACTATACTAGCATATTTATAGTCACCGTAGGTGCTGTAAATATCACATTGGTGTTACAAGGGGGGAGGAAGCTGGGAGTCAGAACAGTTAGAACAGAGGGAGGAGAAGATGCAGGCAAGGAGACAGTTGGGCTTGTGTTTGTTTGTGGGAAGGCCCAAGCAGGGGGAAGGCTTTGGGATGGTGTTGCTTCTTGAAGTGATAATATGTATTAACTTTTTTGTTGCTATGATGGATTAGGTTTTCTGGTGTTGGGATTCAGCTTTCTGGTGTCTGAATGAATGTTGCTTCTGTCATATATGGAGAGTCTGTTGTATTTTGTGATTCAGAACTATTCCGGCATATTCATAATCACTGTTGGTGCTCTGAATACTGCCTTGGGTATACACAGGGTTAAGTGACTTGCACAGTAAATCTAGTGGCTAGCAAGTGTCTGAGACCAGATCTAAATTTGAATTTAGGTCTTCCTGACTCCAGTGTCAGCTCTCTATCCACTGTACCACTTAGCTACCTATACCTACACATTATCTATCTATCTATCTATCTATCTATCTATCTATCTATCTATCTATCTATCTATCTATCTATCTATCTATCATCTATCTATTTATCTACCTATCTATATCTGCACATATTATATAGTAATTCTCATACTGTCTTCCCCAAAGGAATATGAGCTCCTTGTAAGCAGTGACTGTATTATTGCCTGGTACATATTAAGTACTTCTTGAATGACTGATTGTACTGGTAGGGAGAGCGCCCACATCAAAGAAATCCTGGTTCTACTATACTATCCATGGATATAAATGTATCAATAGCTAGACAAATAAATAGATGTACAAATGACTCTATGTGTGTTTGTTTACATGTTTTATATAAATTCTCTACTCCTGATCTTGAGCTGAATGGGTTTAAACCAAAAAAAAAAAATGTGTGCTGGTTAGTTGCTTCAATCTCAAAGTAACAGATGCTACTGAAAGTACTACTTTGGGGGGAATTTAAAATTCTGGAGGCGGATGAGGACAGTCTCTCTTTATACTCATGTATATACATGCACAGACACATACAAAAAAAAGTACTAAAATCTGGGTTTGGGGTTTTTGGTGTGTTCTTTTTTCCTTGACATGCCTGCCCATCTCAGTTGTGTAAGCCCAAAATAAGTCTAATTACTCTGGCTATGCTACCTTAATCAGTTACCATTGTACATACGTTGGCAGCCATCAGAGAGAAGGCAAAATACTAGGGAGAAATTAAAACACCTCTTCACAGTTTGCTCTGATTCTTCTATTTCCTTTGAAGTTACACAAAAGTCACACTATGCAAGACTGAATCGAAAGCTCCCAAGGGATAAATGTTTTCATCTATAACTCTTTCTCTGTGCCACTGGAAATGATAGCAAGGAAGCACTATCCCAACCTATCACCAGACTTGTCTTCCTCCGTCTGGAGGTCTCATGTTGCTCTCAGGTGCACAGTGCTTTTCATTGCCAAGATTCTCACTCTCCCTTTAAAATTTACCTTTCTCGTGTGATATCTCCTTATTTTCTAGATGGATTTATGATAATTGGAAAAGGCTAAAGGATATTCCCAAGATTATCATCTTTTTCTGTAAGTAACAGGTCTCTATAAAAGTTTTCCATAAAAACTTCATGGAGATAACACTCTCACCTATAATTTTAGGTTTATTAGGAAGGAAGAGTGATAGATACAGTGGCAGGATGAATTGGGAAGAATTTGAGTATAGGCCTACACTTGTGCTTGAACCTCATGCATTCCACCAGAATACCCTAAATTTATGCTTATATCACTCTACAGACCCCAGAGTTATTTACTTCCTCTGACAGAGTTTAAACTAGTTTAGGCAAAGAGTTTCTCTGTTATTAATATGAAAAAAGCAAAAAACTCACAGTGACAAAAATGTCTGTGAAAACAGATAGCTTGACATTGTGCCCTTAAGCAAGCAGACTTATTACAGAACAGGTATCCACATTTTCCCTATCCATATAGATGAAATTCCCTTTTCATTGCTTCTTTTTCACTTTGAGAGAAAAATGCATAAATCAGAAACCACCAAAAACTGAGAAGATAAGCACAAAAATAGAAAAGTGTAGAATTATAGTTTTTAATTAGACATTTTCAGTTAAAAGGGAGTTAAAAGGCAGTTAAAAGACAGACAAAATTATAAGTTCTGTGGAGTTTTTTGAGTTTATTCCAAGAAATGTTCTTTTTCCACATGAGCTATAGAAAACTGTATCCTAAGCTACAATCCTTCAGTAATTTGTCAATCTCTATCAGCCAGTACAGAAGAGAGAAATTCCCTGAGATCATAAACCTCATAATCCAACATAAATAAAACCAATAAATTCTAGATTACACTCTAATCAAGGATATAATTACCTTAAAGGGACCAACTTTTTCCAACCTTCCTCATTTCTTCTCTCCCCTCATCTCATAACCATTTAAATAATCTATGTTTAGGCTTTGTAGGTTTAGTATTATTAAATAAAATTAGTCTGTGATTATACCTAGTTGATATATGCCTTTTATTCTAGCTTTGCATTATATCTACACTAAATTCCTGTTCCTGAAAAAGAAACATTAGTTTGACCCCACCGTATTTGCCACAAAAACAATGGCAGCTACTGGAGAAAACAAACCTGCTTCCTGAGAGCTATGATGGTTTCTTGAACTTCTGCAGCAAAATGATTGAAATCCTGAGGAAAACTGGAACTGGACAAATGTGTCATATTTTCTCTGTTTCTATCCATCGAAAATTTTTCATTATGCCTATAATGTAGGAAGCAAAATTAGATTCAGGGAAGGATCAAATAAAATCAACAAATATGTGAGTGCCTACTATGTGCAATTCACTGAGAAAGGTGCTGTGAAGGATAAAAAGGAGAAAAAGAATTAAAGTCAGAATTAAGGATTTAAAATTAAAATGAGAATAAAGAAGAATAACCCATAGTGTTGTTCTACTAATACTTCCTTTCAAATGTATTGAAAATAATTGTTTTCCCCTGACAACTACGATGAATGTCATGTTGTATTGCATGTACATTTGGTATATTATTTAGATCTCAGAGGCATGTCTTTTCCTAATGACATATTTTTTTCACTTTACAAAGTGACAAAGCTGTGACAAATTAAATATCACACATTATGCAGCACCCAGGTGGGAAAGTTGCTTGCTGCATTATATATTCATGGAAATAGCAATGCTAAGACAATGATAAGTATGGCTGTCAAAAAATCAAACCTTTTTAAAAAGCCAATTGCAAAATAGCCCAGCCCTGCTGAACATTAAAGGAAAGAAGCCCTGTCAGCTTTTGATGCTTCTGAAAAGTTTAAGGAAAGTTTCTAATAGATAGAGGTAAATGACCAGATGATTATGCAGAGTTTGGAAACTGGGAACAAAAGTAGGATTCATTTTATGGAATTCATTCATTCTAGGAATAGAATGTTGTGAAGACAATAATTTCACAAAACAGAATAGAAATCAAAACCTCATCCCAGGCTTGCTAGACTACCAGATGTTACCTCAACTCAACATGCCATTTTGAAACTCTGTGTTCTTGCCCGTGTTCAAGCCATCCACTATTTTTTAAACGTATTCTCTTCTAATCACTGCCTTTCAGAATCCTTATCTTTAAGGCTCAAGTCAACTGCTATATCCCCAATAAATACTTCCCTGAGTCTCCACCCTTCAACTGAAAGTGTTCCTTAAATTATCCCAGGGCATTTTTTATTTCTATTTTTCCTGCTTCATAGCCTACATTTTATGTCACCTGTCTGAATAAATGTAGGAATCTTACCTGGTAAGATATAAGCTCCTTAAGGCAGGGAGTATAGAATATTCTATCTCTGCATGCCTAATAAGACATAGCATGTAAATAGAGAAGAAGCCTCTGAATCGGTAGGCCTATATTTAAATCCCATTTGTGACACACTCTAGCTGTGTGATATTAGTCTAAGCACTTATCTTCTCAGTGCCCTAGGCAACTCTTTGAAACACTAAGTTGCAGAGTAATTGTTTGCACTGGTAGAAGGAGTTTGGTCACCCCGAGTTCCTTACACTACTGAAATCACAGGTCTGAGAAAAAAATGAAGTAAGTGTCCTTCGTGCTCAGAAGAGTGCTTGAACTTAGCAAATGTTTAATAAATATTTGTTGATTTTGTTTTTCATTCTTTATTTTTGAAGAGGACCAATGATATCACAAGGGTGATGTCTTGACTTGAGTTTGAGTTGGAAGAGTTGTGCAAAGTTGTTGGTTTAACTCTCTCTTCCAGAGTCACTGAAATCCAGTGGCAGGAGAAAAGACAGGATGACTGGTGATGGGTTGGGGTGCAGTGGATGACCTTGATGTCAATTACAAAATGCTTTTCACACAAACAATTGTAAAAATATCAATTGTTCAAGAGTAGCCTGAGCCAATATAATAAAAATGAAAATTCTGCCTAAATTAACTTATTTATTTAGTCCCATACCAATTAAACTACCAAAAACTCTTTTTCAAAGAGCTAGAAAAATAATAAACTTCATCTGGAAAAAAAAGGTCAAGAATATCAAGGGGATTAATGAAAAAAATGCAAAGGAAGGTGGCCTCACAGCAATCATCCAAACTTTTTGGTTCTGCCTAAGAAAAAAAGAGTGGTGGATCAGTGGAATAGATTAGGTACACAAGATAAGTAAATGATGATATTAGTCTAGTGCTTGATAAACTTAAAGACCTCAACTTCTGGGAAAAGAACTCACTATTTGACAAAAACTGATGAGAAAACTGGAAAACAGTATGACAGGAACTAGGTATAGATCAGCCATCTTACACTGTATATATAAGATCAAAATGGGTACATGATTTAGACAGAAAGGATATTACCATAAGCAAATTAGGAGAGCAATGAATAATTTACCTGTTATATCTGTGGAGAATGGAAGAATTTTTGACCAAACAAGAGCCAGAGAGAATTAAGAAAAGTAAAATAGATATTTTTGGTTATATTAAATTTAAAAGGATTTGCACAAACAAAACCAACACAACCAAGATCAGAAGAAAAGCTGAAAGCTAGAAAATAATTTTTATAGCAAGTGTCTCTGTTAAAGGCCTCACTTCTCAAATATAGAGAACTGAATCAAATTTATAGGAATATAAGTCATTCCCCAATTGATAAATGGTCAAAGGATATGAATAGGCAGTTTTCAGATGAAGAAATTAAAACTATCTATAGACATATGAAAAAATGTTCTAAATCATTACTAATTAGAGAAATGCATATTAAAACAACCTTGAGGTACCATTCCCCACCTATCAGACTAGCTAATATGACAGAAAAGGAAAATGATAAATGTTTGAGAAGATATGGAAAAATTGGAACACTAATGCACTAGAATAGAGTTGTGAACTGATCAAACCATTCTAGAGAGCAATTTTGACTATGACCAAAGAGTAATGCAATACTACTACTAGGAGTATCTTACCACTCGATGCATATGGCTCCAAAGGAGAGAATGAGGCTGGTGACTTGGCACAGCCCTCCCTCACATAAATCCTATTCACTTGCAAGTCATGGCATCATCTTCTTCATTCCATGGTCCTCTTTGATAATGAAGGACAAACAATAATAACAACCACTACTATGTCTGTATCCCAAAGAGATCATAAAAAATGGAAAAGGACCTATATGTGCAAAAATATTTATGGCAGCTCTTTTGTGGTGGCAAAGAATTGGAAATTGAGGGGATGTCCATCAATTAGGCAACAGCTGAACAAGTTGTGGTATATGAATGTAATGGAATGCTACTGCGTCATAAGGAATGACAAGCAGGTGGATTTCAGAAAAGCCTGAAAAGACTTATATGAACTGATGCAAAGAGAAGCAAGCAGAACAAGAAAACCATTGTATACAGTAATAGCAACATTTTCAACAATCAACTGTGAATGACTTTGCTATTCTCACAATACAATGATCTAAGACAATTCCAAAGGACTCATGATGGAAAATGCTATTCACATCCAGAGAAAGAACTGATAGAGTCTGAATGCAGATAAAAACATACTATTTTCACTTTATTTTTTTCATGTTTTTTTTCTTTTGGAATGTTTCTTCTTTCACAACGTGATTAATATTGCAATATGTTTAATGTGATCGCATGTATATAACCTTTATCAAATTGCTTACCATTTTAGGTAGGGGAGAGGGAAAGAAGGAAGGAAGGGAGAAAATTTGGAACAAATTTTTTTTTAATGAATGCTAAAAAATGCCATTGCATGTAGCTGGAAAAAAATAAAATGCTATTTAAGAAAAGGAATTTTCTTTTTTTCAAAAGAATGGAAAAGAAATTTATGTTATTTTTTAAAATAGAGAGGTAGAAGTTACTACAGATAGGAAATATTGTATGCATTTTCAGATGATTTCACTTAACCAGTAGCTCCACTTCTCTGTTTTACTTTATTCCAAGAGACCTCTTACAAAGTTAGAGTAAGCAATAAATGGATGCAATATATAAACAAACCACATTAATATCTTGCCCCTGGACCCAGAGGGCTCTGGAGGAGAGAGTGAGGCTGGTGACCTTGCACAGCCTTCCCTCATTTAAATCCAATTCACTTGTGTGAATCCAAAAAAAAGTTTATATGACTAAAAAAAGTATTACTCTGCAACCAACCTGGTGATTAGCATCTCTCAACTTAGTTGAGTTGGTCTTCAGTTACCAGACACACAAACCATCTCCACATTTGCACCTAAAGTCTTTTAAGCTTTGCTGGACCTGCTAGAGCTTATGCTCTGAGAGAACAGCCTTTAAAAATACAGGATCATGTCCAGAGGCCAAACGAGAGGCTCCCTTTCTTTTCTGATCAAGAGCTTTCAGTTTCCATGATGGAAGCACTCTTGTTTTACAAGGTCTGGTTAAAAGAGATCTTACTTTATTCTGAGGGGAGGTGAACAATGGAATGCAGGAAATTTATCTTAGATAGGGTGCATACTACAACTATTTAAGTTCTAATTTCCTACATCTGCCTATCTCTTTATGTGTGTCTATTACTGAGATAACTGGTGAATCGGTATACATATTCATTTTCTCTTTATCTCATGAAGAAGAAATTTAAAAAAAAAATAACATGCAATCCTAGAAAGCATATGATTTGTTCCATAAAAAAATAGAAGATTTCTGGAATGGCAGAAGTACCAAATTGAAGATTCTTAAGTGTTCCCTTTAACTGATTATGTGCAGCAGCATTGTTTTATATACAGCTGTGGAAAGGTCAAGTTTAGAGTAGGCAAAGAACACAGCAAATGCTATCATGAGTTGATTGACTTCACTGAAAAGATCAGAGGGTTCTAGTTCATGGTGACTTACTTTACCTCTAGACTTCAATATCTGTATAAATAGTAGAGTAGAATATCTTTATCTCTTTCAAAGATGCCTTGTTTGATTAGAAGCTCAAGCTCTCTTCTTCTAGGCAAAAAGTAAATATTTAGCCTTTCAAAGTTTGGTGCAAACACTAGGGCTAGAAACAATGACAGCAACTCCCATTTTTAAGGCCTCTGGTACATGGACTACTCCATGTGGTCACATTGTTCTAATGCCATGAATGCCTTTGACATTTTATGTCAAAATAAGGAGCAAAAAGTTTCTCCTTAAGAAGCTTTTGTGCTGCCTCAACAAGGATGAGTGGAAACTTCTCTGTGGATGCATACTGAACATTTCTAGCATAGTTTCCTGCAGTAACAATTAGGCAATTATTGTAATTGTAAACACTGCATGGTAGCCTCAATAGCTTAGCAAAAAGTTCTAAGAAATTTATGGAGGAAAAAAGTTGTTGAAGAAATCCTCAATGACTACTGATGTAACACAATCCAGGGATGACTTCCACCTTAATAAACATCATAATATCTTGAAGATATGGGTTTTCTGTCCTGTAAAAAATAAAAATCTTCTAATTTCAATTAATGTGAACTTCCATAGTAGGTTCTAGGTACAATTTTGATGAAATTTGTATATGAACACTGTCTCTCTCTGTCTTTTTCTGTCTGTGTGTCTTTCTCTCTGTCTCACTCTTTCTGTCTTTCTCCTTCTGTCGGTTTGGCTCTCTCATGCTATTTTGAATTTAAACTCTACAGCCTTAAATTTGCAAGTATAGCATTGGCATCTGCCTCCTCAATGTGGTCAGGGGTTATTTACTAGTTAATTGCTCATCAACTTTCAGATCAAACCAAACTGGGGTGACTACATGACAGAATCTACAAAGATCTTAATAAGAGCCTGGAGATGAATAGCCTGGAAAATAAAGAACTCAGAAAGGACATGATGACTGCCTTCCATTATTTGAAGGTCTGCCACATGGAGGAAAAGACTCATTTATTCTGTTTGACCACACAGGGCAGAACCAGGAACAATCAGCAAAGCCTGCAATTAGGCAAATTTAGGTTTGATATCAGAGGGGGAAAAACCCTTTCTAAAAGTTTCTTAGTAAAAACTACTTGAGAGTGTTATAAATTATCTCAAATTGGAGTTCATTCAAGAAAAGACTATATGACAATTTGTCCGGTACATTCTAGTGGGGATTCCTTTTTATACATATGTTGGATTATATAGCCATCAAGGTACCTTCCAACTGTAAAATTCTGTGATTCTATGAATCTGGATTGATTTTTCTGAAATGATTTGAAAGTGCTCTAGAATATGTATTTCTGACCTTTTTGGAAAACTCACCGCCTGTATGCTGGAGAAATTTCATTAAAGGTTATTCCTTTAATTCCTATGACATAAAGTGTAACAGTCTTCCTGGCTAGACCTTTGGCTTAGGACATAAGTACCATATATTTTAGAGCTGGAATAGCCTTTGGGTCATTAATCTAATTCCATAATTTTACCCTTGAGGAAACTGAGTTCAGAGAGGCAAGTAAGTGGCAGAGCTTGAACTGGAACCCAAGTATTCTGAATCCAATTCCCTTCTCTCTAGAAACATCAATTTTTTCCATCAAGAGGGACTTTTGGCTGGCTTTGACTTGATATCCACATGAAATGTGATTAATGCAGCATGTCTTCTAAGAAATCCCCCAAAACTGTAGAATCTCAGTATTAGGGCATATGTATGAATAATAATAAATACTGTCTTGACCTAGGTATGAAATTCAATCTTTCAACAGTGACTGACAGTATTGATAAGAAGTATGTTTTTGTAATGGGAATGGGAATTTGAACATCTTCCCTGTCCTTTGATAGACCCAGGGGGGAGTTTGAAGACCTCCCCTGCTTTGAAAGTAAACTCTGCCTCCTGATAGGCTGTATGTAATCACATGGAGCCTGTGATGGAGAGAATTTACTAAAGGGTGAAGCAGAGCCCACAGGAAACTTCCCTGCTGTGAAGATAAACTCTGCCCCCTGATAGGCTGAATGTAGTCACATGGAACCTGTGGTGGGAGGAGTCTGCTGAAGGGAAGCAGAGCTCACAGAAAGCTGGTCAGAGCTAGCCAGATGGTGGAGGAGAGAGGAAGACCTGAGGCAAGCATTCAGAGAGGCTCATGAGTAGAGACTGATCTTGTATTGGTTTGTGGGAAGGCTGAAGGATGCTGTGGCTCTCAGCATTATTATGGCTTCTTAACATCTTTGGTGCTATAATGGAACTAGCTTACTGATTTTGGAATTCAGTTTTCTGGTGTCTAAATAAATGCTTCAGTTATATCCTTTATCTGGAGAGATTGGTATATTTTGCAATTGAACATCATGCGATACTTATAGTCATAGTCTTTATCGTGATCATGGGTGCTGTAAATATTGCATTGGTGCTACAGCTTTCCATAATTCATGTCTTCAAATGAAAGTCATGAATAAGTTCATCAGTTATAAATAAGGTATTTTAAGTGGAAATTGTATGATAACTGTATTTTTAATCCCATAGACTACGATGGTCATTGTGTCCTGTTCAGGTTATTTTATTGGGCTTAACTTCAGATTGAAATGCATCCACATCTCAAGGCACTGGTTGATTAGCATCAATTTCTTCAACACACAGGGCAACCACAGAAGCACAAGGTTGGCTCAGTTTCCAGAGCAGAAGTAGAATTCAATTGCTTTCCTGGATTCCTCAGAAGTACAGTTATATTTCCTGCAGTTTTCTAAATTTAACAGGAACCCAGCCCCACTGTCAGAATATATACTGCCTCTAGTATCAATAAACAGGCCAGTTAAGGAAAATCTACTACTTTAAAATGTCCCTGACAAAAAGGCCATTTTGGATAGCACAGGAGCACACAATTATAGGAAGTCAAGAGGACCAAGACAAAATGAAATGAAAGTGAATATAAATACTACATACACTAGTCCCTCACACACATATATAATAGACAGAGGAAAGGATTTTCCAACACAGTTATAATGAGTCAGAATAACTGACAATACTCAGCAAAATATCCCTTGAACTTACAGTATGTAAGAGAAGGCAAAGAGAAAAGGTGCAACTGTAGATTAAGGAAAGTAGAAATAAATATCATTTTAGTTAGCTAGTGGGATGCAACATGTTATCAAAGGAGTCATGAAATAAAACACACTGTACAGAATAAGGTAAGCAATACTCCTACTGTACTCTGCCCAGGACAGACTACATATCTGTAATATTGAGTTCAGTTCTTGGTGGAAAAAATTTATGATGGTCATTTGCAATAGAAATTCTCAGTCAGTCAATATGCATTTAGTAAGCACCTACTATGTGCCAGACACAATGTTAAGCAAACAGAAAAAGACAAAAGACAGTCCCTGACCTCACTGAACTCACAATCTAATAAGGGGGTATAACTCTATTTCAATAACTGTGTACTAACAAGCCAAATACAGGATAAAATGGAAATAAGCCACAAAGAGAAGGCAGTAGAATTAAGAGGGAAAGGGAAAGGCTTCCTGTAGAAAATAAAATTTTAGCTGGAATTTGAAGGAAGCCACAGAAGCCAGGTGGCAGAGATAAAGGGGCACATTTAAAGTGTGAGAGACACCAAGAGAAAGTGCTTGTAGTCAAAACACAGAGTGTCTTATTAGAGGAACAGCAAGGAAGCTAGTGTTACTCGATCACAACCTATGGGGGAAGAAGCAAAATGTGTTGTAAAGTGTAAAAAGACTGGAAAGGTGGCTGAGGGGGGTAAAACATAAAGGGCTTTGAACACCAAAAAGAAGACTTTATATTTGATCCTGGAAGTTATCAGAACTACTGGAGCTTATTGAGTAGGAGGGTGACACAGTCTGACATGTAATTGAGGAAAAACACTTTGACAGCTGAGTTAAAGAAAGACTGAAGTCGAATAGACTAGCGACAAGAAGACCAGTCAGCAAGCTATTTCAATAGTCCAGGCATGAGGAAATGGGCGTCTGCCTTAGGGTGGCAACAGTATCAGAGGGAGAAGGAGGTATATTTAAGAGATGTTAGAAAATAAGATTGATATGCCCTAGCAATAGACAGGCTAGGAGGGAGGGCGAGAGATAGTGGAGTCAACATTAATACCAAGGTTGTGATCCTGGAGAACTGGGAAAATGGTGACACCCTTGACATTAATTGGGAAGTTTGGAAGTTAGGAGGGTTTGGAGGAAAATTGAGATCAGTTTTAGGCGTATTGGGTTTAAGATGTCTACATGACATTTGGTTTAAGATGCCTAATAGGCAGTTGGAGATGCAAGAGTAGAGGTCAAGAGAGAGGTTTCAGCTGGAAAAGTAGATGTGAGAATCATTAGCATAGAGATAATAATTGAAGGCATGGATTTGATGTTATGAAGTAAAACAGTTTAGAAGGAGAAAAGAAGAAGATTGAGGGCAGGGCTTTGTAGGACACTGAAAATTAGTGGTCATGACCTATAAGAAGATCCAGCAAAGGAGACTGAGGCATGGTAAAAAGGTAGGAGGAGAACCAGGATAAAGTAGTTTCATGAAAATCTGGAGAAAGAGAGTTTCAAGGAGAAGAGAGAGAATGACAGTGTCAAAGGCTGCTGAGAAGTCAAGAAAAATGGAAATCAAGAAAAATCCATCGGACCTAGCAATTCAGAGATTACTGGTAACTTTGGAGAGAGCATTTTTGGTTCAATGATGTGGTTAGAAGTCAGATTTTGAGAGTTAAGAGGAAAATGAGAGGATAGGAAGTGGAAGTACCTATTATAGGTGATCTTCTCAAAGAGGTTAGCCACAAAAGACTAGAGATACATAGAATAATACTTAGAGATGGGAGTATCAAGTGAGTTTTTTGAGGATAGAGAAGACAGGGATGTGATTGTATGTAATATGGAAACAGTCATTAGACAAGAAGATACTGAACATACTAAGAGTGTGGAGAATGATAGAGTGAGCAATCTGATGAAGGAGATGGGATATAAGCAGATCACTTCTACAGTAGAAGGGTTTGCTTTAAGAAGGAAAAGGGCCATCTCTTCCATGTGAGACAGGGATAGAAGAGGAGATAGTGACAGAATATCTGAGTGATATGAGATGAGGAAAAGGGAGAAGAAGCTCTTGGCACATGGCCTCATTTTTTCTGCAAAACATGAAAGAAGGCTCTCAGCTGAAAGGGTGGGGAAATGAGGAGACAAGGGAGCTATGAGAAGAGATGAAAAAGTTTGGAAGAATTGCTGTGGTGAATGAGATAATAAGGTATAGGAAAGTAGAATTGTGAGGGACTAGGAAAGTATAAAAGAATTACCTAGCAGCAGTGAGGACCTAGTTGAAGGTATAAAACAAATTTCAGTGGACTGTGGCAGAAATTTCATGATTTTCTCCACCTTTATTCAGAAGCATATGTATAGAAGCAAAGGCAGCAGCTGGCAGGAGTGATCTAAGGCTAAGGCTTGGCAGGGCACATTGTGATTAGAGGGCAAGGATTTCAAGAAAAGAGGAATATGTAGACTTAAACTAGTTCTCCAAAGGGTGAAGATGAATAAAGGAAGGCACTGTGTCTAGCCTAAGGGTGAAGGTCTAGTAAAGAACTAAGTTGCCGAGGGATTGAAAATCATGGTATAAATGAATGGAAAGGCAATAGAGACAGTATATGACCTCTCTGGAAAGATTAGGCATATCTTCTTTGTTTCCAATGGGAATACTGGGTAGCAGAGTTAGGCTTTGTACTCCATAAGAAAAGATTTCCCAGGAAAAATTCCTCTCCCAAAAAAAAAAAACAGGGCTGTTTTGGAAAGTAATGTTTTCTCCTTCACTTAAGTTCTTCAAGGAAGAACTGGCTTAGCCATGTTTCAGGGATGTAGTAGAGGAATTTCCTTTTCAAGAAAGAGCTTTTCTGCAGAAAATAGTAAATAAGCAAAAAATAAGCTGAAATATGCCATGAAGATTGGGTATATCTTAAAAGCTCATTTGTTTTAAAATTTATTTGATACCTAGTTCTCAAAGTGAAAGCAAATCTATAGAAATTAAGTCCCTATATATACCTGTTAGTCACATCAACTGAATCTTCATTTTTCTCTTCTGGATAGCTATATTGAAGAGAGCGTTTTCTTCGAAATTCTTGTGTGAATGCTCTGAATTGTCCTCTTGTTCCACAGTCTGTGAAAACAGAAGACCCTATATTAATGTCACGGAAGAACTAATAATTAGCACACTGACCAAATCCTCAAATGCTATTTCTTTGCGTGAAATAGAGATTTCTTTGTGTGAAATAGAGATCTTCTAAGAAGACAGAAAGGAGAGATTTATACAATCCTTGTTCCCTAATGTCAATACCCAACAAAGCACAGGACATTTTTTCTATGCAGATTCAAGATGTCAAATATTTGCCCTGTACTGTGCCAGCTCAAGCCTGATCCCTGACAGCTTTATTCCAAATTCAAAGCAAAAGTAGCTTCATTTTCCTCCATTCCTCAAGAGAGATTTTCCCCCTCCTAATTTTGATAATTAACTCATTGATGAGTTTATTTTATTTTTCCTTGGACTAAAAATTGGCTATATATGTAACCCATTAATTTTTAAGATTATGAGAAAAGATCTTAACTAGCCCAATGAGAAAAGTTTATTAAAAGAAATCTTTGTCTAAAAAATTCATTAACAACTGTATTTAATTTAACTTCTGATCTAAAAAGTTTTTTTTCTTTAGAAATGGCAGACAATGGGGCTGCCAGGTGGCTCAGCAAGTAAGAGCAGTGGCCCCAGTGTTGGGATGACCTGAGGATCAATTCCCGGGCTCAAAAATAGCACCACACCCAGAAATAACTGGCCTTGTAACCTTGAGCAAGTTACTTAACCCCAATTGCTTAAAAAAAAAAAGAAATGGCAGACAAGGGGCAGCTAGGTGGTGCAGTGTATAGAGCACCTACCCTGGAGTCAGGAGGACCTGAATTCAAATCCAGTTTAGACACTTAACATGTACCAGCCATGTGACCTTCAGCAAGTCACTTGACCCCAATTGCTCTGCCTTCCCCTCCTCCAAAAAGCAAACAAACAAACCAACAAACAAAACAAACAAAAAACAGCAGATGAACTATAAGTAATCAAATTTTGCCTCTGGGAGGATAATTCAGTACTTTGAAAACTTGCATAGGAAGTAGCTCCAGAGAAATATTTTATTCTATAGCTAAATTCAATTGCATCAATGTTATTTTTAATGTATTGACTGTATCACATTTTGAGTACAGGTCATGTTTCATACTTCCCAATATCTTTTCAGGGTTATTTGGAGCCTTTCCCATTGCTGCCAAATATTTATCTTCAACTTGGTTTCCACAAGGTTTCTGGGAAAGGTGCTCTGTAATAGCAGTACAAAAGAGAGGGGAAGAGTTCCTTATGTCATGATGTTAAATACAGTAGCTAGATTTAAAGGTGGAGAAAATCAGGAAACTGTTCTGTCACAATCCACTACAAATTTGTTTTCTTACCTCAACTGGGTCCTCACTACTGCTAGGTAATCATCATGTTAAGGTTGTTTTAGGGCTGCTACAATTTGAGTTTTTCAGAAATACTTTAAAGGGAATTTCTAAATCATACGTGGAACAGCAGCAATATCATGAAATATTACAGTAATAAGATTAGTCACTTATGGAAGAAATTAAACTTTCATTAGCCTACAAACAGAAGCATAATTTACTTGAACAAAAGTCATGAGTAAACATAAATATATTTACATGTGATATAAAATACATGGTATTTAAAATGACTTGCAGCTTTAAAAAGAGAAGTTAATGTGAAATATGCATCTGGAAATTACAAAAACAGATGGCTGCATAAATCCCAGAAGAAAATATACATCTGTTTGTGGTTTGTGAAACTCCTTTTATCTGAAGCAGGACTTATCTAATTCAGTGGCATGGGGGCTTCACATGGGGCTTATTTTATTTTAGCACATGGGCTACATCATATATGAGGAGTCATCCCTCACTTCTGAAAAAAATGCATTGGAACATGATTTGCCAAGCAGATGCACCAGTTGTGGGGTTTTGACAGAACTGAATGGAGAAGTAATAAGGAATAATGGCTACACTTAAGAAGAGTGTTGATTTAAATGTCTTTGTATTGTCTAGAAGGGTATGCAAAGACTTTGTTGATTAGATGACAGGAAAATGATTTTGGAATTGAGCAATAACCTGTAGAAATCGTTACTTCTGTAGCTTTCCTTTCCAGGGTGGTAATTCTGTTATGAAAGGCTATCCAACTAGGAGAGTAGGTCTGTTTATTATCAAGAAAGAGCTAATCCTGAGGAAGGTTTATGAAATAAAAATGGCTACGGGGAAGAAAGAAGTTATTGCTTATAAAGCTAGTTGTAGAGGGAGAGAAGAGAAAGAGAAGGAAAAAGCTTACAAAAACAAACACATTATAACCAAAATAAGATAACATTTTAGAATTTGAATCATTTATACTAATTTTTCAAAATGTGAAATATTTTTTCATGAGAAATGAAACAAAAAAAAAGACAAGCTAGCAAATGTCAGTGAAGAAGTGAGGGCTCCAGTTTATTGAACAAATTCAATAATAGCCACTGATTTTGGCTTCTTTGGTATTGACAAATTTTGGTTCCACTGCTCCTTTTTCTAATTTTTGAGCATTTCATTTGATAGTTCCCTCACCCCATAATTCCTCATCCTCAAATCATAGAAATACATTTATTTAACATTTACTTTCTGAAAGAAACCTTTGAACCCTCAGCATTCCATGCTAGAACCTGTAGGCTTTTTATTCTACCCAATTCACCTTGTTTTCTTGGAGAGCCCAGTTTTTCCAGTTCAGTACTTTAACGGACCCTTATTTTCACCAATGTGGCCATTTCCTCCAGATGAACATTCAGATCCTTCTTTGCCTTCTCAATCAATATAAATCTTGTCCACATGCTCCCACAAAAATCCTCCACAATATATAAATGGTATTCCTCAGCAAGTTACCTCTTTATAGTCACCCCAGGTGATTGACATGGAAAATACAGTATCCTGTTGTGCTGTTTGCTAACTGTTAAAAAGCTCTACTTGACTCAATAGAGCAAGATCTCCTCTTAAAGAATATCCTCCAAGAAAATGACTTCCATAACTACGTTAAGGTCATGTGAATTTCCTCCAAAAATGAAACAACTGAGTTAATAACTTTGCTTAATGGCCTTCCAATATCAAGCTGGACACAGAATACATAGACATATGCTTGTCAAAAGTGGTTGACACTGTCATGGAGGAAATCCAGTGCAAAGCTCAAGTCAAAGAAAGATTCCCAAAAGATGATGAGTACTTTCTCTTGTTCTCTTGACATTACATAAGCATACAGCTTATTCATGTTTTCCCTTTATTTCAATATACAACTGATTCCCTTTTTTGTGGCTAGACCTGGAGTCCATAAGACCTGTGTTCAAATCCAGCCTTAGACACTTGCCAGCCATGTGACTACGGGCAAGTCACTTAACCTCTGTCTGCCTCAGTTTCCTCATATGAAAAATTGGGATAAAAACAGAACACATATCTCCCAGGTTATTGTTAGGATAAAATTATATATATATATATATATATATATATATATATATATTTTTTTTTTCCATTGTGATAATGTCCATAATTAGTTTTTAAAATGTTAGACATTTCCAGATATCACCCCTGCC
The DNA here is from genome assembly GCF_028583685.1 of Petaurus breviceps papuanus. NCBI lineage: Eukaryota > Metazoa > Chordata > Mammalia > Diprotodontia > Petauridae > Petaurus > Petaurus breviceps. The sequence continues at coordinate 59,234,289 of NW_027186304.1, forward strand.
TCACTTATCCATAGGGAGAATCTGGCTGGAATTTATCATGTTTTCCAGGTCATAGAACAGTCTTAGGTAATGAGAATATTGGTAAAAATGTGTTTTCTGATGCTAAACTTTTTCCCACTTTTGAGATATGTATACTCACATATGTGTATACAAATTACATTATATGAAAAATGCATACAGGTGTATATATATATATAATGAAAATACATATATTATGTGTAATGCAAAATATGTGAGAAATTAATAGTACATATAAGAATTATACTATATTAATGAAAATACATATTATATGGTTATGATATATATTTCTTATCGTCATTTCCCCATCCTGTTTGTGGAGGAAATTTGGAGAGTCTGGAATTTTCTGACCTACTTTGCCATCTTCTCAGAATCCCACTTGTCATAAACATTTACAGAAATACTTTAAAACACAGGTTCATAACCTTGGGTACACGAACTTTTTTAAAAATACATTTTTTGTAACTTCATTTCAATGTAATTGATGCCCTTTGTGATCTTATATATTTTGTGTATTTAAAATCAATATTTTAAGATAGGCTCTGTAGGCTTTGCCAGACTGACAAAAGGGTCCATGACACATTAAAAACAAAAAAAGTTAAGAACCACTATCCTTTATAGTGTCCATTATTTCAGTGAAGGAAATACTGAGACAGATTATAGACCCCTTCACAGTTCAGTAGTCTTTCTGAATTGCTGTGGCAAAACAAAAACAAAAACAGATCATTTAGTGACCAGGTCAATAGGGATATGTTTTTGCCTTTCTCTGTGTCCCCAGGGCTTTGTACAATGCCTAACAAAAACAAAACACTTAGTAAATGTTTCTTGAGTAACTATCTTTTTTTTTGCCTTTTAGAGGGGGGAAGGCAGGGTAATTGGGGTTAAGGGACTTGCCCAAGGTCACATGGCTAGTGTGTCAAGTGTCTGAGGTTGGATTTGTACTCAGGCCTTTTTGACTCCAGGGCCAGTACAATATTCACTGCACCACTTAGTCACTCCAAGTAACTATCTTTCTAGTGTCCTCCCACCCATGCTGTACTTCAGCTATACTGGTCAATTTGATCCTCACACATGACAATCAATTTCTCATCTCCATGCCTTTGCACTGGCTGTATTTATCCCCACCTGGCATGCCTTTCTCCTCTTCTTATATTCATTGGCTTCCTTCAAGACTCAGATAATTCTCCCACTTGCATGATTTCCCTTCTTGGATCTCCCTCCCCCTCCCTCCCACCTCACCTATCATATCTACTCTCTGTATTCTTTATATGCTTATCTATGGACATAGTGCTATCTCCCTCATTCACATGTAAGTTCCTTGATGGCAGGTGCTGAGGGCATCTTCACAAAATCTTGTTGATTGATAGTAGGCATCCAGCTTTAATGAAAGCTATTTCTCAAAAATACTGAACTTTAAATATGATCTTAATGAAAAGATATGCAAATGAAAGTTATCAGCTACTAGACCTTAAATAATAGATAACATTTATCTGTTTATTTATGGTCTAGTGAATAGAGAAAACAGGGCACCACAGGATATGATGTTACAGTTAAAACTGGTTTTAAGTCTCTCCTCTGACACATACTAGCTCTGTGATCCTGGATAAGTCATTTGACTTCTAGGTGACCAAGGAAATGATAAAACTTGAGGTCACAGAATATACTAGTTGCTGATCTGCCTAAGCAGAGATTTACTAAGCCAGTCCAGCCATCCTGCCCCTAATACCAAAAACAAACAAAACAATTAATAACAAGTCCTTTTTCTCCCCAAAAGAGAAAGTCACTTTGTAATCTGAGGTTAAGAAGTGGACACAATTGACCAGAATCATTGAGAAAACTGGTATCTTTGGGAGAATATTAGGATCTTGGGAGTGTATGAAGCTACTAAGGTACATTAACTGCTTGATTCATTAAAGCAGCAATTTATGGTAAAATATCCAAGGAAAATAGCCTAAGTATGTTGTATTTACACACTGAATAAAATAATAAAATATTTTCTTAATATAAAAATATTTGAATATATCATATAGTCTATTATGTGATAAATAATAAAAAGAATTTATAATATAGCCATAACATAATAATATTATATAATATATGTAAGGCATAATATACAATGGTGGTAATATATGATAATATTAAAATGTCATATGATACCAATATAACATAACAACATAATATAGTATAATAATAGAATTTCACTCTAAATGATACTCTATTGGAGAAAGCCATTTTAAAAATCAGTTGCTGTTGTTGGTCAGTAAATATTACAAAATTAGACTGATTTTATTTCTAATTATTTACCATATAGATAGTGTATGGCTGCTTAAATTAGGGTTTGATTTATGTATATTTAAGGTGATTTTATTAATGAATTAACTGTTTTGAAGATAATTATGGGATCTGTAATGTGGGTATTCCCTCCATTGACCTTGATCTAAACCCAGCTAAAACTTCTCAGTTTTATGTCATTCTTATTCATGTTCTCCGACATAGCTTTAGTTTAGAGAATACCCATATTGGAAGTCTAGCTCTAGGTCTTTTTACATTTTGTAGCTTGTGCCTTGTACCTTCATAATGCTGTTCATCTGCTATTCATCACCCTTGCTTTGTGATTAGCTCTCCTCTTTTTCTAATAATATATTTTCTCAGTAATATCCTTTATATTGATATTCTTGCATATAACTAATCTCTGGAAATATGCTGCAGTCTAAGTGGAATCTCTTCATTGCCTACATTGATAATGCTAACAATTGATAATTGTTAATTGTGGTGTTTCATGATTTGTAACTATACAAAATCACCACACAAACATTTGTATTAAAAAGGTGTTTTTTTTAAGTTGCTTTCTCCCATAATCCATTGATTTCATTCCTATTCATGTACTGCTAAACAGTCAAGAAAGTCACAAAAACCATGCTTATTGAATCCATTACAAATCTATGTTACATAATCTTAACTGGCCAATCCTTGATCTTTTATCCTTTCCTAATTGATTGACTATACCCCTTCCATTCTCAGCTGAAAACCTTCCTTTATATTTTACAAACAAACAAACAAACAAAAGACAAGGAGGTCATTTGGGGAGAGTTAGTTTAGCTTCACTTCTCCTCATCTCACACTACTCAAGTGTCTTTCCCCATCATTTCCTCCTCCAACTTTGTCTAACACAATGAGGTGGCCCTTCTCCTTTCCCAAGGCAAACACATCAACACTGGCAATTGATACCATTCCATTTAGTGTTTTCCAGGAGATAAATCCCTCTCTATCATTCCTATTCTCACTTTAGTCTCTCCCCAGCTGCCTGAGGATTTCCCTGCTCTTCAAAAACATTTCCATGTATCACCAATCACTAAAAGAAAAAATAAAAATAAACAAACAAAAAAACCTATGTGATCCAACTAACCTGGTCAGTTATTGTCCAATATCTCTCTTCCACTTGGCTAACTTCATTGAGAAAGTCATTATTAGGAACCAACACTTTTTCTGCTCTCATTCTTTTCTAAACCCTCTTTAGCCTGGCTTCCAATCTCATCATTTAACTTAAACTGCTCAGTCCAGTTACTGAAGAAGATTTCTAAGAAGAGAAATCAATATTATACTGTCATATTAATAACTAATTATTAATTTTGATCCATCTTTTTACTTTTATTTCTGCTAAGGCCCAACTCCTAAAAAGGTCAGTCAGTCTCAGAAGGGCACATCTCAGTGATGAGACTGCTTGTAGCCCGCAAGGCACAACTAGGTTGGGTAGGACGCCACCCAATAGGGAATTAATTTTTATTGAGAGTATAAATAGAGTATAGTCTGGGCAAGCCCTTTACCTCTTGGAGAAATTCTGTTCTTGATCCCTTTCATTTGAATTTAGGGTAACTCAGTTGGTGAAGAAGAAAACTAGCTACAAAAGTCAGAATGGAAATCTCTTCCTCTGCCCAGATGCCTAGAGACTGAGGAGTCTCATGATCAAGCCTCATTCTCATCAAGAAGAGCCGAAGACTTCTAGCCCACCTCCTCACTAAATGTCCACCAATCAGGGCTGGGTTTCATTTGTCAAGGGAATTCCATTTCAGAAGGGATTTATGATAATTCAGAGCCTCCTTTTAGATCTTTGATTACCAAGAGAAAAGACTGATTATCAATTTAGTGATTACAAACTAGACTAATTAATAAATTGATTACTAATTACCAAGAAACTTTGTCTCTTGTGGGTTTTCATCCATCACATCAGTGATTTGTTAATTGCCAGATCTCATGACCTTTTCTCAATATTCATTCTATTTGACCTCTCTGAAGCCTTTGGCGCTGCTGACTAACCTTTTCTTTTTAATCTACTGCTCTCTAGGTTTTGTGATACTGTTCTCTTGGTTATCCTACTATGGCTAACCATCCTTCCTTGCCATTGCCAGATCTTCCACTAGGTTAGGCTTACTATAACTATGCCCCAAAGATCTAACTCTCTTCTCTATATCATCTGACTTAATGATCTCATCCATTCCATGGGCTCAATTGTCTTCTCTTTGCGATTATCCTCAGATCTATTTATCCAGTCCATAAATATCTTGATCTAACATCACCAACTCCCTACTGAATATTTCTAATTGGATATTCTGTAAATTCTTCAAACTCAAAATGTCCAAAACTTAACTCATTATCATATCTCCCAAACTCTTCCCTCTTCCCAATTTTCCTCTTACTGTTGAGGGCACCACCAAATTCTCAATCCCTCTCACTTATGACCTAGATATCATGCTCAGCTTCTTACTCACAGCTGCACCATATATCCAACTGTTGCCAAGTCTTGTTTCTATCTTCATAAGATGTCTTTTATACTTCCCTTATTCTCCACTCAGGCAGTAGCCATCTTGGTTCATGCCCTCATGACCTGATGTCTGGACTATTGCAATAGTCTTTGGTTGATATTCCTGCCTTGAGTATCTCCCCATTCATATTCTGCATTTCTGAAATGTTCTCCTTCCTTACTTCCCTGGCTTCTTTGCAGGTCCCACTCTCTACTGCTAGTACCTTTTCTTCTAAAATTACCATCCATATTAAATGTAGATAGATAGATAGGTAGATAAGATAGATAGATGGATGGATAGATAGATAGAGATAGATAGATGTGTATATACATATATGTATAGATATAGATGTATATTGCATATACCTAGTCATTTATATTTGTCTGCCTTATTAGAATGAATTTCTTCATGGCAGGGACTATGTTTTTGCCCTACTTCATAGCCTTAATGCTTAGCAAAGTGCCAAGCACACAGTAAGTACTTAATATATGTTTACTGATTAATAAAAAAAATCAACTTCAAAAGAATAAAGAAGGCATAATTAGACAGTAATTGTTCTGAAAAAAATTTGGGAATTTTTAGTAGATTAAAACCTCAAATGGAGTCAGCTGTGTGATGTGACATTCAAAAAGGCTAAATGATTTTAGGATGTATCTAAAAGGGAGTTCAGTTCTAGGAACAGGGAGGAGATAGTCTAATTCTGCCCATACTCTGTCCTCATCAATTATCATCTAGAGATTTGTATTTATTTCTGAAAACTAGTTTTAGAAGGACATTGACAACTTAGAGAGCATTGAGAGGAAGGCACACAAACTGGAAGAAGGCCCAGAGCCCATTTCATATAAGGATTAGTCCCTTTGGACTCTAAAATTCTGTAATTCTCCTCAGTCCCCACTAAGTCCAGATGTTCATATGACAAATACAATAAAGTCTGTCCAGTACTGAAATGCTACTGGAAACTGTTGCATGTCACTGCTTTCTGAACTTTTATAATTATCAACTATAATTTTTAATTGTTGTTGTTTGGTTACTTTTATTTCATTCTTTTCATCTTTTTTCAATAGAATTTAATTACCCACAGACATAAGGTCAATCACACTTTTTTATTATTCTTTTTTATTTAATGTTCTGCATTCTATTGGTCAGGTGGATAAAATGTCTACTTTTTGCAAATGAAAAAATATTGGAATGTAAACTCCCCTTTGATAGGCTCACAAAAAGCATTTTGGGAACAAGTTGGGTAGAGGATAGAATTTGTAGATATTGATCATCCAGCAATGATAGATCATTATGATGATTTTATGGCATGCTTATAATAATTGTGGAATCCAAAGTTATTGTGACTTTCTCATCTCTTCAATAGATATGCTCAAGGCATCTTTACTATATAGCAACCTGACCTGCACTATGAATATACAGGATATTATAATGGCCAAAAACAGTCTTTCTTTTCATTAACAATAGTCTTAATTAGAGGTGGAAACACCATGTGAATGGTATCTCAGCTCCTCTCCCCACTACCTAAAATCAATAATATGTATAAATATTATGATGCATTAGTACTCAGCCAAAAAACAAATTATATCAGATAACAATAAAAAGAAAAAGAAAAGCAGTTTTGTTTTCAAGTCTCATTGATATACTGTGATCATGCCAAGGTTCACAAACACTAACTTTATGATGGATGATTTTGGCCACAGTAACTCATGAAGCCATCTACTAAGTTGTACAGGGGTTATAATCAGTAGATAGAATTGATGTAACAATGAGATAACAGATCCTTTCAAGTACTATACATACATACACATATAAGTAATGATATTGATAACTAGCATGTATATAATGTTTTAAGTTTTACAAAGTGATTTACATATATTATTGCATTTTATCTTCACAGTCACCATGAGAGGTGATATTTAGGTGTTATTTTTCTCCTTATTTTACAGATAAGGAAACTGAGACAGACAGAGGATAGATCAGGATCACACCACTAGCTTCTGAAGCAAGATTTGAACTTGGGAGATTTTATATAATCATATAATATATGTGTGTGTGTATTCCCTTATTTTTAAAGTCACAGAACCCTTGCCACTGCAAATACAATGAAGATAACAATTAAATCCAAAACAACCTTACTAATTAAAGTTGCCCAATGACTTTTTGAGGAAGGATTTTTTTTTTTACTTCTTCCTATTCAAGTAATTACTGACCTTCACAGCAATCTTGCCACACTCTCAGATCAATCTTTGGTATCTCATTGCAGTTCATGTATCCCTGAGGGTATTCTGCCTTTAAGAAGACATCAGCCTGGACCTGCTGGATATTGTCTCCATTTTCACAGAGTACATGTGCCAGTGAAGCCTGTTTCAATTGAGTGACCTGTGCTGGTGTGAATACTCCAGGGTTTTCATACCAGAACCTAGTTGGCAAGCAAGAAAGATACAGTATCATGGATCACCTGCCTGAGAATTAAACTGCATGTCAAACAGTGATAATGAGGCAAAGATAAGAGCAGAAAGAGAAAGCACCATATGGAGGGGATCACATTTGTTCTCCAATTAAATGTACCGTAATTTCCTTCAGTGTTTTATATTTTTTTTAATCACATATCCTTGAACTATTACTTTATACCAAAAACTTTAAAAGAAATAGCTTAGCAAATGAAGTTCCTTTAACAAAGTATATTTTTTAATCCAAAGAAAATCAGTAATTTTAATGTCATGTATATTTTTTTAGAGAGTATTTTGGTAACTTTTCATAGCCTTAAAGCTGTTATCAAGCTATATTTAAAGGAGCAAAGTCCATATTCCCCTACTGAAACATGAATATTCATACTGAATGAATAATTTAAATAAATGGACTCACTATTAAAGAACAAGTCATGACAAAGTGTTTATTTACTGGAAAAATGATTCCATTGTTGCCACAAACTGAAGTTGTACTGGAAACTTTTTTTTTTGGAGGGGGGAAGGCAGGGCAATTGAGTTTAAGTGACTTGCCCAAGGTCACACGGCTAGTAAGTGTTAAATGTCTGAGGCCGAATTTGAACTCAGGTCCTCCTGACTCCAGGGCTGATGCCACCTAGCTGCCCCCTATTGGAAACTTTTAATCACTGTAGTATTAATATGAGTTCATCAGAATATTAATTTTTAAAATCTTAAGAGAACAAAGACAAAAATACTCCAATATGTTCTATGACTTGTTTTGCATGCATGATTCTTTATCAATTTCAGGGGCAGCAAACAACACCTGAAGATCAGGATGGATCTATACATCAGACTGCTGGTCAACAATGAAATATAAAGAGTAGAAACTTTTGATTACTTTGAATCTAATGGGGGAAATGATGGGATAAACTAGACAAAAATGGAACACTTGAAGAAATGGGGAACTCCATAGGTCAGAGAATACAAATGTTCTAGAGGCAGGCTATCATGTAAGAACTACTAAGAAGTTCATATACCAGTGTGATAGATAAATAGATGGACCACCCAACATACAGACTGGATCCAATGGGACCACAGATGGTTGACCTGTAAATCCAAAACTTAGGAAAATGGGTCTATTATCCTTCTGTTTATATAGATATGAAAAGATCTGTGTGGATCACTGATTCTGGTACTTGGTGGAGATGTGTGTTTATTATGATAAACTACTATAGATCCACATGTGGGTATCAGTGTGTTTATCTACCTTGAACTCTTTCCAATATGTATTAAAAAAAAGAATACAATCTCTTTCAATTATTGTTCATTAAACTCCAAGATGGAAGATATTAAAAAAAAAAAAGACTGCTAAAGCAAAGAAATTTCCTCAGGATAAATCTTCTTCCCATCATGGAATAATTTCCTTGAAAATGAATGTGAATTAACATTATTAATGATTAGAGAAATTATATACAGCTTCAATTGATATGTAGTAGGATTTCAGAATACAGAATTTTCAGGGATAGAAATTATACAACTCTAATTTTATAAGCTTCCTTTCAGATGGTGTTAGACAAATTTTATGTGTAGATCACTTTTGGTTAGTAAAGTAAAAAGATAAGCAGACACATTTATTCACCTGTCTCCATCTCTTAGTCGTTGAAACTGGGTAACAAAAAGGCACATCAGGGTTGGTCCTACTCTTGTGCCCGGAATGAGGTCTTCTACCATTAAGGCAGGCCAAAGGTCAATATTGAGTGGAGTACCATAGAGCCTAGAAAACATCAGTAACAAAGGTTTAAGTAGAAACATTTAAAATGTCATCAAAAATTGGGCCATATATTGATACACAGATATGATCTCTTGACATTGATAAATCAAAGGGATACTATAGCTAGCATTTAATAGTAACTAGCATTTATGTAGCACAATGTTGTTTATATGTGTGTGTATACGTATAAACACGTTATACACACACACACATCTCATTTGATCCTCACAACAGTTCTGTAGGATTGATACTATTACACCTATTTTTTACAGATGAGAAAATTAAAGCTATTAAAAGTTAAGTAAATTGAACAAGGCCATAGCTGGTAATTATCTTGTTTCTGACAGGATTTTAATTCAGGTCTTTTCAAGTCCTATGCTCTATGCATTCATTGTAACACCTAGAAACTATAAAAAAAGAAAATAATATTATACTTGCAGCTAATATTTTATAGTTATTATTCTATTTTACAGAGTCCCAGAGGGTCTCGTGGAGAACATAGTTTATAAGAAGAGATATCTTACTTTAGGATCTTATTTCCATACAAATCCCTATCTTAAAACTCAAATTTATGTAACTTTCACTTTCCAACCAAGGAGTAAGTTTACACTATTTATCCAAATATATTTACCAATCAATTTCCTTGCTTGAATGTCCCAGTACCATAATACCAATACCCTCTATTAGATAAATGTATTTTCTGGTAAAAACATTAATTAAAACCCTCTTGGTGGAGTGCATGGATGTGACAACTGCTTTCTATTTAATGTATAATAAATAAATGACTTGGTAACAAAGGAAAAATTTTAGCAACTACCTATTTGAATAGTAGATCAATCATAATAAGAACAAGTAATAATAGGCAGCTAATGCTATGCTTATATCTATGAAATCTAAGAGATTCAATAGGTTTTATCAATCTTCTATGAAGTATCATGGAGCATATGGACAAATATAACACAATGAGAAAACATGAATGAGAAACTGATATAATCACATATAATCTAGTTAAGTATTCTTAATCTCGCCCCCAATATTTTTTGCTTTGTCACCCATAAACATACTTTGAATTTTCTTTTCTTTTCTTTGGAGGGGGGAAGGCAAAGCAATTGGGGTTAAGTGACTTGCCCAAGGTCACATAGCTAGTAGGTGTGCCAAGTGTCTGAGGCCACATTTGAATTCAGGTTCCCCTGTCACTAGGGTTGGTATTCTCTTCACTGCATCACCTAGTTGCCCCTGCATTTGCTTAAGTTTATATTCCACACTAGAACATAAGCTCTTTGAGGGCAGGGATGGTTTTATCTTTGTCTTTTTATTCCTCCAAACCTAGAAAAAGGTCTTGTCCTTTTTTTTTTTTCTTTATGAGTGATGATGGTGGGGCAGATTTTTCATTGCATTGGTTTGATGATTTTGTTGTTGGCAATATGCTATTCCACAATGACATAAATTGATCGTTGGAGAGGAGCTCCAGAGTCATCTAGTTTCACCCATACACCAAAAGAATATAACACACCTGAAAATTGACTGTCTAGACTATGCTTGAGTTTGCTGAGGAGGGTGAAGTCACCATTTCTAGAGGTTAGCCCTTCCACATAAGGACAGCTACAATTACTAGGGATTGGGAGTTTTTCCTGACATTGAGTCAAAATTTACTTTTCAACCTCAAGACATTGCTCCTGGTCCTCTAGGGGCAAAACTGAACCCATCTAATTGCTCCTCCACATAACAGCTCTTCAGTTCCTTGAAGACAGTTACCATGTTCTGCCGAGTCTTCTTTAATTAGGACTAGCATGTTCAACTCCTTGAACCAATATCTTGACTCTAGGTCAGGGGTAGGAAACCTGTAGTCTCAAGGCTACATGTGGCCTCAAGGCAGCAGGTTCCCCACCCCTGCCCTCTTACATCCTGGTTGCCTTCCTATGGATCTTTTTCAGCTTATCAGTGTCCCATCATTTCTAAACCATGGTGCCCAAAAACAAGTACAAAGCTCAAGAGCAGAATACAGTGAGACTATCACCTCCCTATTCCATGAAGCCATACTTCTCTTTTTTCATACTAAGAACACATTACTGTTGTCCCTTCTACATTACAGGGTTAAGAGGCACATCACCCCCACAATCTGGAAAGTCCATATAAAAGTTTTTGGCTCTCCCTTCATACCAGAGAAGAAGTCTGAATTATTATGGTATTAAAAGATTTAAAAAAATGTTGATGGGGCGGCCAGGTGGTACAGTGAGTAAGAGCACCGGCCCCAGAGTTGGGAGAGCTGGGATCAGATCCAGAGTCAGATACTTAACACCCACACAAAATAACTGGCCATGTAACCTTGAGCAAGTAACTTGACCCCAATTGCTTAAAAAAATGTTGATATTATACAATACTATACATATATTTTATACATTTATGAGTTTCTAAACTTCTTCTGTATGGTCTGCTAGCCATCATATGTTATCTGAAGCCTCTGCAAAAATCCCTAAAGCTCCCATTTAAAATCTCATGCTGACCCCAGATACATTGAAACTGTGATAGGAAAAGTCGCAATATGGAAGGAATAACTGTTTCTTTTAGCTGCCTTATCACACTGCTCACTCACACTAAGCTTGTAGGTGCTCATTAACCCCAACATGAGTTATCTGTACAAATTCCAGGTAATCTTTCTATACCTTCCCTTTCCATCTTACATTCTTATATGTGTGAAGTTGACATTTTTGTAACCAAGTTCAAGATTATAGCTCTATCCCTATTTATCTATCTATAGATATATACTGAATTTCTTATTAAATTAAGCCCAATGCTAGCCTATCTAAAACATTTTGGATCCCAATTCTCATCTACTATTATCTAGAGCTTGCAGCTTTGTGTCATTTGAAAATTAATAAGCAAACCAAATATAGGTTTATTTAAGGTCATTGATAAAATGTTACAAAGCATAGATCCCTCAAAATTTCCTGCCACAATGATATTGAATCATTAACTACTCTTTACATCTGGGCACCCAGTCAATTCTGAATCATTCTGATTACATCATCTAATTTATCTCTCTCCCTGAAGGAGTAGTATGAAATACTTTTCCAAAGCAGGAAAAATATCTAGATAAACTATATTCACAGAATTACTCTTGTCTACTAATTAAGTAAGCCTGTCACAAAAAGAAAAGAAATGAATCTAACATGACCTCTTGATGAAGTCATTCTGGACCATTTTCCTTTCTAGTTCTTCATCAAGTATCTCTTTAATTGTCAACTTTAGAATTATCTAAGGAATCAAAGTCAAGCTCATTGGCTATGGTTTGTTGACTTTGTTTTCCTTTCAGAAAACTAAGACAGCATTGGACCCTCTTCAATCAAATGCTATTTTTACCATAGTCCACCATCATACAAAGATCACTGATGATGATGCAGCAATAAAATCTGCCATTTCTTTCTGGATCCAAGGATATAGTTCATCTGGGCAAGGTGACTCAAACTTATCAAGGATAGTTAGGTTGATTTCTTGCTATCTCTTTATTAATCTAAAGAATCAACTCCTCTTAGTTATTGGTCATCATCCTTTATAGAGAAAAAAAAAGAAACAAAACTGGAATTGAATGGATACAGATATCCTCAATTGTCAGTAATCATTATCCCATTCACACCAAGGCAAGGTTTTATTTTTTAATCTCTATTTTTTCCCAATAAAATTAAAACTCAAAATTTTACAAAACTAGGACAATCCTCCTCCTTTTTTGTTGTCCTTAGCTTCCCTCATAAGATTCAACTGTTTTTCCCTCATAAGATTCAATCCTGACACATTTTTTTTTTTACATTTTTACATTGCCATTACCTTATCTTCCATTTTCTGCACACTGTAAAAAATCTAAATTGGTTGGCTAATTCTCTTAAAATATGTTTCTAAACAAATTTTAGAGCGACAGAACCCACAAAGTGACAGAGAGAAACAAATCTAAAACATAAGGGCAATTTTCCTTGAGAATTTCTTTAAGGATAATTTCTGGGTAATGGTTTGGATCTGTTTCATAGTATCTTGATTTCTCATAAAGTCTTTAGCTTCTATTTGCTCCAATCTAATTCTGAAGGAATTATTCTCTTCAGTGAGCTTTTGAAATTCTTTTTCCTTCTGGAAAATTCAGCTTTTTAAGGCATTCTTCTCCTCATTGGCTTTTTGGACCTCTTTTACCATTTAAGTTTGTTGTCTTCTTCTCATTCCATGCTTTGATCATTTTTGTCCCCAAAAAAGGAATCTAAAATTGGATTGCTTTGCTTCCTTTGCTTGCTCATGTTGCCACTTAATTACTTAACTTTTGAGCTCTTTGCCACAGTAGAACTCTGCTTTCAGAGGGGAGAGCTTCATCCCAAATAGCTGGGGTTTTCACAGCTGCCGGAGCTATTTGGAGGGTGTCATCTCTACAGCCCCCACATACTCACTGGTCACACACCTCAGTACCACCACCCAAGACCATGATCCAGATTCAGGCAGGTTAAAACAAGAGTCATTACACTCTGAATGGTTGCTTGGCCCCCCCTATGATCAGCAGGCCAGGAGCTCTGAAGCAGCCATGTGGAAGCGGTTGCACAGTTCCCGAACCTCCACCCACTTCTCGCTCCAGGGGCAGACACCGGACTGTGCTTCCATCCCCCCCCCCCCAGTTTCAACAGAATTCTACATTGACTTTTTTACTTTGTCTTTGGAATTAATGGGTTGCTATTTCTGGAAACCACCACAGCTGCTGGTGATCCACTTTCCCGCGGTTTGTTCCAGCTGCTGCTGGTTGGAGCCACAAGCGGCTGGTCTGGGCTCCCAGCATGCTGTGATGGACCCTTCCTGGTGGCCTGCTGAGCTGCCTTCAGCAGGAGATTTGTTCTCTCTGTCACTCTGTGGGTTCTGTAGTTTTAAAATTTGTTTAGAGTCATATTTTATAGGTATTTGAGGTGGTTATGCAGGGAGCTCATGGAGTTTTCCTGCTTATAGGCTGCCATCTTGGCTCCGCCCCATTTTATTTGATTTCTAAGAAATCACCTCTATTTATTAAATCAAAATACAAACAGAAATTTTATTCCTTTCTTTTTTGGTCATGATATACTTTGATATAAATACTTTATCATAAAGTAACTTTCCTTATTGTTTGTGGCAAAGGATTTTGCTTATTTCCCCCATTTGAATATTTGGCAAGTTCAATTTTAACTTGCATTTTCCTCAAAATCCAAAAATTCAACAAACTTTGGTTTCTGCTCTATGCAGAAGGAACCTCCCCCCAAAAAAAGACTTTCACTGCAAGGACATCAACTTTAACCTCAAGAATTAAATAATATAAATGATTTCTTATTGTCATTAGATTGTCAATAACCGGTAATTTACAGTACTTTTGATAAAAGTAAAATCTATTCCTTAAAAGGATCTTCATTCAAATACTTTGAAGCTCAGTGTAAGTAATGGTAATTTACACCAACTAGTATGTAAGCCTTAAGCATCAACAAATAAAGGAACAAACATTTACTAAGGTCTAAAAGTGAAGAGGAATTAAGGATCTTCTTGCTGAGGGTGAAAGAGAAGACATAAAAACTGGCTTTAAGCTTAAGTTAAAAAAAAATAAGATCTTGGCAACTGGTCCTATCACTTCCTGGCAAACAGAGGGAGAGGAAATGGAAGCACGGTCAGATTTTTTATTCTTGTGCTCAAAGATCCCTGAATTGACAACTGCAACCATGAAATAAAAATATGCTTGCTACTTTGAAGGAAAGCTATGGCAAATCTGGACAGAATACTAAAAAGCAAAGACATCACCTTACTGACAAGGTCAAAGCTATGGTTTTTCCAGTAGCAATGAATGGCAGTGAGAATTGAATTATAAGGAAAGCTAAGAGCTTTAGAATCAATGCTTCTTAATTGTGGCTCTGGAAAAGACTTTTGATTGTCTCCTGGACAGCAAAGAGGCCAAATCAGTTAATACTTAAAGAAACTAATTCAGGCAATTCACTGGAAGGCCAAATTCTGATGCTAAAGCTTAAAATACTCTTGCAACATAATGAGAAGATAGGACTCATTAGAAAAGATCCTGATGTTGAGAAAGATTGAAGGCAAAAGGAAAAGTGAATAGTAGAGGATGAGATGGATAGAGAGTATCATGGAAACAACAATCACCAACTTGGACAAACTTCAAGAAATAGTGGTGTTACTATGGTCCATGGGGTCACAAAGTGTCAGACATGACTGAATGACTGTAAAACAACTACTAAATTAAATCCTAAGTATTTTACCAGGAATTGAAAGGCAGATGGAATGCTTAGAATAACCAACTTACATTATACTGGGGTCAGGAAAAGAGGGCATTAATTATATAGATAAATAAATTATACAAATAATTATAACAGATAAATACGATATTATTTGAGGAGATAAACAGCTCTGACAATTAATTGTGTATGTGTATTTAACTTTGCCCTGAGTGGTATGTCAACACTTATAGAGCATCTGATTAAACAGAGCACAAAAGTAACCATCTTTAAAAACTACCTGAGTTTAAAAAAATAATTCCTTTGTGCACCATCATTTTACCCTAGCTGCTAACCTTTTCTTCCATCCTGAAGGAAGGCCACACAATACACATGAATAAATATGACCAAACAAGGTCTTTGCATGTTACAGCTTGGTATTTTTGTTGCCATTTTGATGTACAAGTGGCTGAAAGAAATGATTGGTGGACCTTGAAATGAGCTATTTCATGCTGCAAAGACTACAGTGTCATTCATTCCTAATTCTATAATGACAATCTGACTTAACTTCTACTTTACCAGGAAAGATCATAATAAGAGCTTTCATTCAGTTGGATCCCATCAGAGACATGAAGTCAAGAGGTTGTGCTTGAAGTGTTTTCAGGGACATACAATTGAATCCAATGCACAGAGTGAAAGACAGATAATTCAATGATTTTATGATTTTGATGAAATAAATAAAATCCTTTCCTACAAACAATAGGAAGGTTACCTTGTGATAAAGTATTTATTCTGAAATGCTTTCTTAGGCACTTTTGAATTTTCAGACAGATCATAATTAATTCATGTTTTTTAAAAACAAAACTGTACATGGAAAAATGTCCTTGAAAGATATGAAACACTCTCTGCGCTATTGTATAAAATAATGTGTTTTTTTCACTCAATATGGCATGACTTCCTTTTGGTTAAAGGAAGATGGCATGGACATCAAAAGAATTTTAAACAATCAAAACTTTAAAAGATGACCTGCTTATGGGAAATAAGCCATACACCCTAATGATTTATGTAAATGTATGAAAAATGCTATTTTTTTGCCTCAGGAGGACACATTCAGAATATCTTTTACTACAGGCAGAGAGAATTTCATTATTCTATTTCTTTTCTTGAAAGTTTTTAAAGTCACTATATTTTCCTTATAAAACCATAGTTAAGCTTTTATGCAATGTTAATAGCTGTAAAGTTGAATCTTGAAAAAGCATTAATTCTACAACTTGCATAAACTGTACAGAAAATTAAATAAATGGGAAAGATGAGTCTAATTATAGTTTTCTCTTTTACTATATAATATTATTACATTTTCCCCCATTAGGAATGGGGGAACCTTTCTTACTCCTCTTAGCTGACTGATTCACAGAACAAAAAAAAAAATCTAAGTTCTAAGTGGTGGGAAACCTACAGCCTTCAAAGTCCTTGGGTGCAAAGTCCTTGGGTGCAGCCTTTTGACTGCATCCCAGTTTTACAGAACAAATCCTCTTATTAAGAGAATTTGTGAAGTTTTGATTCAGTCAAAGGGCCACACTTGAGAACCTAGAGGGCCACATGTGACCTCAAGGCCGCTGGCTTCCTATCTCTGCCATCTAAGTAAGAAATAATGTAATTCAATTTTCTTTTCTGAGGAGAGGAATAAAAGAAAACATTTTACTCCTGTGCTAAAACTGTGGGTTAGGATGGGTGGAGAGGGAGACCATTTAACCGATATAATAATTTCAGAGTAGAGTCATATTTGCAAGTCCTTCCATTAAAATGTAAGCCTTTTATGAATAGGAATTTGTTTGATTCTTTGGACTTGTATCCTCAACACCCAGTAGAGCATTTGGCACAAAGTAGCCATTTAATAAATGGATTGACCGGTTTTCTATTTACCCATAGAAGGTATGTAAATAAAAATAAAGAGAAGAGGGAAAATTGGGTAAAGAAAAAAAGATAAAGGGAAAGATACAGAGAAAAGGGGGAAATGAGCAATGAAGGTAGATAGATGCACACACATACACATATATACCTACATACATACACTCCTAGAGAGAAAAAGTAGTAGTAGAGAAAGAAAGAAAGAAAGCCCCTTAAGCCATGGACTCCTTGGGATCAGGAGCTGGGTTTTGCCTTTGTTTTATCCCCAGAGCTTAAGCAGATACTTAATAAATACTTTCTTGACTGACTGACTTCTATGAGATTTCAGTTTAGAAGTTTTAAGGCCTTTAGGTTTTAAAACTTTGGGATTTAAATGAACTTTTCATCTCCCAGTTATGGTATCCACATTAAAAAAAAGTGCCATATTTGAAGTGATTGGTACATAAGGTATACAGTAGGAAGGTCAAATCACTTCCAGTTGAGGCTGTGCCCCCAAATGCTCCAATGTGGTGTTGGCTATTGTTGCTGTCCAAATCTAGCCTTCCAGAAAGTCTAGAGCTTTGCTACCCCTGACATATAGTATATATAAAAACATCATGGGTAGCCAGGTGGCTCAGTGAATAGAGCACTGGCCCTGGAGTCAGGAAGACCTGAGTACAAATCCAGCCTCAGTTACTTACTCACACTTATTAGCCGTGTGACCCTGGGTAAGTCACTTAACCCCAATTGCCCTGCCTTCCCCCCTCCAAAAAGAAAAAAAAAACTGAAAACACTTTAGGGCTAGCTGGTGCAGTGAATAGAGTACCGGCCCTGGAGTCAGGGGAACCTGAGTTCAAACGCGGCCTCAGACACTTAATACCTACTAACCATGTGACTTTGGGCAAGTCACTTAACCCCAATTGCCCCTCCAAAAAAAAAGACATCACTAGTGCCTAAATTAACTGTTGAGAAGAAGGAAAAGACTTCCACTTATGTTCACAAAGACCTGAAAACAGTTTGCCTGTGAACCCTTTATTTGATTCACTTCTTTATGTGCCTGTGAATATAGTGTTCCATTTTTCTTCCTCCAAGAGAAAAGTTTTGTTTGGCTTTACTCATTTCAGTCATCAAAATGCATACTCAATATTTGTACATTAATTGAAACCAAGCATTCCCCTAAAAAATATTCAACAGAGGAAGATTGTCTTTAGAAACCTACCTCATTATTCATTGGAGAGTTTCTGCCTCTAAAGATATTCCTCCTAAGTGTTCCAAGAACCCAGGGTCACACATTACATAATATCCCTTTCTCTGTTAATCCACGCAGATCTCTTCCTTCATGATCTATACATGTCCTATTTCTCATTTGGGAAATTATCTGACAAGCTAAGGTATTGTTCCTATTGTTTTGAAAGATCTTAGATGGTATCATCAGGGGTAGAGTCACGGAATCTCAGAGTCAAATGGCACTTCAGTGACCATGTAGTCCAACCCACCTAGAAGCTTAACCTAGAAGTAACAGTTGCTTTATAAATTAAGAGTGAATACTGCTAACATGTTCACTTAGCAAAAGCAACCCCCAAATCCCAAGTCTCCCTGCTGACAGCAAGATTCACCACCAGTAGCATTGGATTATATTCTGGGACAAGTACCTGCAGAAATTTCCCTGCTGCTGTTTCAGTTTCTTTCTGTGTACCCGGCCTCTAACCTCAATCCATTATTCTGTGGTAGCAAATAGTAGGCCTCAGTTCTGGCTAGCTACTCAGAGAACAGCAGGACACATAAGAGAGTGGGACAATACTTTACTCAGACAGACTGACTCAGAAAAAGAGAAGAAACTAAAGAACTAAAGGAACTGAGAGTGCCAGTTACCAGCTTATGGGACAGCACCAGGCCTGAAGGAAAGTGACTGGCATCCAGCTTGGGACAGGCCTGGCTTCCAGAAGTGACTTGGAGACAGGGACTGAGGATGCCAAAAAGCAAATGTCCTAATGTGGGAGAAGGCTGAGAATTTTGAGGTCAAAACACTGAGGATATATACTCATCATCCCAGGGTTAAGAGTCAGAAAATGAGTAAAATAGGAATACAAGGAAAAATACTTGCTTCATTATTACTGGTCATGTTTTCTTCCTGGATACTCTCTCCTTTATGGGTTTTATGAAATTACTTTCCTTTCATTCTCTTACCTGCCCAATCATGTCTCCTTTATTGGTTCTTCATCCGTATCATACTTACTAAACTATGGATGTTGCCATACTCAGAGACCTGAACTCTTTTCAGGGATATAATTCTATTCTCTCTGCCACTGACTCTCAGTGCTATATATCAAGTTCCAGGCCCTCCCCTGAGCTTTGGTCCCACATTTACCTGCTGGACATTTCAAATTAGATGCCCTAAAGATATCTTAAACTCATCATATTCAAAACAAAACTCGTTTTTTTCACCTTGTCTCCAAGCCCATGTCTGTTGAAAGTATCATTTATCTAGTTCCCAGGTTCAAAATCTCATCATCATCCTGAACTTTGTATTCTCCCCCATTCCATATAACCAATCACTTGCCAATCTTAACCATTTCTATCCCTAATATTTCCTGCATCTGTTTCTTTCTTTCTACTCACAGGGCTACCACCTCAATACTGGCCCTCATCACCTCTTGCCTAAGTCACTCTAGCAGCATCGAAATTGTTTTCCTGTTTCAAGAATTTCCTCACTCCAGCTCATCATATTTACTGCTGCCAAAGCGATTTTCCTTAAACTCAGATGTGACCATGTCACTTCTAAATCAATAAACTCCAGTGACTCTTTTCCCTCTAGGACAAAAAAAAATAAACTCCTTTGTTTAGCTTTCAAAGCTCTTTACAACCTGGTCACAGCTTTCTTTTCAGACTCTTTATGCATTGCTGTCCTTCCCTTACTCTGTAACCCAACCTATGATGACCTATCCCTCACACACACTAGTCTATTCTCTCTCTGTCTTCTCTTCACTGGCTGCCCCATTTTGGAGAGTTAAAATCACCATCTCATAGTACATATTTACAACCACAAGTTAGCAAAAAGTTCATTTATATTTCTTATATTCTTTTTTGATTTCTTAAGACTATAAAGTTTTGAGAAAGAGAACTAAAAATTTAATCATGGACTTTAAAGTATAGTTTGTTCTTAAATCTTTTAAGAATCAATTTTATTTTTTTTAAATAGTCAACTTCAAAAGAAGACTAAGAAAAAGTAGATGAAACATATAAGAAACACAAAGGTTATGGAGGAGGTCAACATGAACTTTTTCAAAAAATCCTAGAGTCCTAAAACCTGGAAGAACACAGCAAAGGTTGAGAAGTATTTTAGGAGAAATAAAAAGCAGCTGGTAGTACACTTGAGATGCTAATTACATCAAGAGGTGGTAAAGGCTGCAGATATAAATAGATTCAAAAAGGCTTTAATTAATTCTTGCATAATAGATACATAATTTATTAGTGAGGGAAATCAGGGACATTCAGAGGTATGTTTAGCCTTTTGAAATCGACACAATAGAGGACAATTGAGCCCTCCTTTATGCCTTGATGCCCAAGTCACAATCAACATGCCCTGATAGCTATAGATGAATTCAGGAGCTAGGTTAAATCCAGTAAGACAATTATTATGCTATGTTAAATTAATCAGTATTGATGGATCAGTATAGGACATTTTACATTTTTACATTTTACATTTACATATACGACATTTACATATTTGGAACTCACTCAATTTCATTACTCTGAGAGATGGCATTCAACCATAAAGTAAGAGCTTTATCAATCTAATTTCATATGTACTTTAAGTAGATCATAATCACTTCACAAAGAAATGCATACGTAGTTGCTGGGATATACAAGTCTGCATTTCACTTTTTTTTTCACTCTGTAGAGCAGCATATCACAAAGAAAAATCTTGCTTGCTAAATAAATAAATAAAGCCCCAAACTAAGAACTTTTTGGTGAATGAGAACATTGATTTCAGATACTTAACATCTTCTTCAAAGATGAATTTATGAATTTAATAAATGTCATCAGACACGCATTGAATTTCATGGTGTACATTTAAAACAATCAAAAAGTAAACAATTGCTTAATGTAAACTTCGTTATTAATGATCACTTGCTTTTGAATTTATTTTCACTTGATAGATAAATGAGCACCTCAGAACACAGCTATTTTTTAAACTATTTCATACACCATATAAATATGGCATTTCTCATATTTGCACTTTTGGCAGATTTCATACCATCTATTATTTGTGGTACTCTCAAGTGGTAGTTCTGAAGTTTCAGCAAAGAGAAGCTCCTCTCATGTCTGACTTCCTAAGTGCCTAATAAAACAGATTTCTAATAATTTTTTTCTTCTGGATTACTTGAATACCATGGATCATCCCTCCCCAAAAAAATAACTGATGAGAATAAAACATCTTAAAGAAAGGTACTATCATTTTTGTTTTTAATTACACATTTAAATCACCCAACATGCTACTAAACAGGGGTGAGCTTGATATGATTTTATGAACTGTCAACCCATGATAATTTTTTTAATATGAAGCAAACATTTCTACCCCAAACAACTTCAATTCTGGCTCAATGCATTGTGTGAAATTATGGCTTCAGCCAATGAGAAAATGATAACACTTGTGTCTATGAAGCACTAAAGCAACTGCTTGAGAAAGTAGAACAGAGCAGTCATGCTGGTATTTGGCATCATGAAGAAAAAAGATAAGCTATTTGGATAAATTCATATTTTTAAAAGAAAAAAGAATGAACTTGGTGAATGAAATATGTGTATTACATAAAACCATAATAACAAATATCTTTTATAAACTTGAGTATATAATTTAATAAATGCTTGTTGAAGCTGCAGTATATGATTGTAACAGAATATCATTATTCCCTAAGAAATGGAAAGCAGGATGATTTCAGAAAAACCTGGAAAGAATTACATGAACTAATGCAGAGTGAAGTGAGCAGAGCCAGAAGAACATTATACACAGTTACAGCAGTACTACATGATGAAGAATTGTAAATGACTTAGCTATTCACAGCAATACAATGATCCAAGACAATCTCAAAGGATTAATGATGGAGCATGCTATCCACCTCCAGGGAATGAATTGATACTGCTTGAGTACACACTATTCCTTTCTTTCATTCTTTTTCTTTTATTCCAGTCCTCTTGTACAAAATGACTAATATGGAAATGTTTCACATGACTGCACATGTATGACCTATTATCTGATTTCTTACCATCTTAGAAGTGGGGAGGGGAGGATGGAAGGGAGAGAATTTGAAACTCAAAACTTAAAAAAATGTTAATTGTTTTAACATGTAATTGGGAGAAAATAAAATTTATTTTTAAAAGGCAGTAAAACATTTTTGCACTTGATAAAAATACTTGTTCATTGGTTGATTTAAATACCCATAATTTCATTGGCATAAGGACTTGATCCACCAATGTATATTACAATGCTACAAAGACTTTGTGAGGAGCCTTGAACAATTACAATGGCCAAAAAAGAAATCATAATTATGCAATTAACATGGTGTTGAGCTTTGTCCTCTAATGATGTACATATAATTTGTCCCTGGGGCCATACTTAAAGCCCTTCCAGATTTGTAAGGCCTTGCACTTGAAGATCAAAGGTTCTCAAACTTTTGCATGTATCATGGACTCCTTTGTCAGTCTACTGAAGCCTATGGAACCCTTCTCAGACTGTTTTAAAATGTATACAATAAAATACATATAATTACAAAGGGAACCAATTGTGTTGAAATACAATTATCAAATAATTTTTAAATATCTAGGTCTGAGGTTCCTTCAAATGTATCCCCCAAAGGAGTCTGTGTGCCCCCATGTTATTAACCTCTATTACAGTATAAGTTTGCCCTGTACAAGAATTTTAAAAGGAAGTCCATGTACATTTTCAAAAGAAGAAGAAGTTCAAAAGTACTGAAAGGACATTAGAAAATGCCCCAAACCATGAACGATGAAGAAATTTGCCTGGAGGAAACTGGAGCCCAGGGAGATTGTTTAATTTGCTGTCAAGTAACTAGTGAGCCAAAGAGCCTAGGACTAGGCTGAAGATCTTCTACTTCCTAGTCCATTGCTTTTCTATTATTCTACCTCATCTTAGACCAGTAGATCAAGAAATAGGAATGCATTAAGAACATTAACTGTGCCAGGCACAGTTGTGTTAGAAAAAGAATAAGAATAAGCTATATTGGATATCATTATTACCATAATATTTGTATGAAGCACTTTATCATACATATATAGTATACATATATGTGTATATATTCCCCATGAACAAATTATGAATAAGGCATTAAAATTGTCTGGAATTTAACTTCCCTCATCTGTAATATAAGGGCTCTGAAATGGATAATCTCAAAGGATAAACTCCAGCTATGTATCCTATGATCCATGTGGGTAAATCCAGAGAGAAAGATACTATTGTTGAATTTAACTCAATATACCAATATTTGGCATCGAGGTTTCTTGAGATTTCTAATTATTACTTAGAAAATGATAGTGAACAATAGTAGCACATTAAGGTGCTAAAGAGCATCAGGCCAAACAGAAGTTGGGATTTCTTCAGGTTCTTATTCAAGCATATTTTCTTAAATCTACAGCATTATGGAGACAAGTCTCGCATTTAATTTTAATGCTTACACTAGATTACTAAGCAATAGGAATAGTCTTGATAATACGTCACTAGATAAACAAAGTAGTATGAGATCATACCAGATGCTATAACATCTAGTATAAGCATACAAACCTTGTCTTTTTATTTTTTTCTGAATGAAGTTTCTCTGAGAAATAACCTCTAAGCCATTAAATTCCTGCTTTTCAAAACCATCAGGTACTAGAGAAGATGCATGTCAAAAAACAATCTTTCTACCGTCACTAAAACCCAACCAGTTATACCAAAGAGTTATTGAAACTGGGCTAAATCCATCATTTCTTTAAAGACTAAGAGATAAAATATGGCTACTACTTTAGGCAGATTTTGCTCTCTGAGGGCATTTTGAAATGTTAAGTTCTATAATTCAAAGGTGACTAATGGTGTCATGCCTAGGCACTGGGACAAATTAGATTAGATCATAAAGAATGTTATATTTCCATTATATTTCAAATCTACTAGACCTATGCCAAGGAGGAGGATGGAATTAGACCTCAAAATTCTAACATTTGTGACATACTTAATCTAGAGTATTTAAGTGAAGAGACGGTTCTTATATATCCATGTGACTTATGGTACATCTTAGAAAAATGTATTCTATCTAGAATCTGTTTAAGGACACTGTTATTTAAACCACGATCCAATATAATACTTAGTCACTCAGTAACAAAGTTTTGTCATGCTCATTATTATTTGACACCTTTGATGAATGAGATTGATTTTAATGGGCAAATGAGGAAAATAAAGGATAACACCTAAAATGTAAAATTATATTTATCAAAAATGAAATATTGAAGTCTACAAATTTTAAAATGATCAAAATCTCAATTTGATAATCAACTATGGTTATGCTAGAGTGTATTTACACATATGCAGAGAATATGCACATTTTCAATTGCTTTTCCATTAACTATTTCATACATCTTATAAGATATTTTGAGAAGGTAACTGGTCATTTTTTGGTACCTAATTCAAATTCTGCCTCTAGCATACATGAGCCCTGTGACCATGAGAAAGTCACACAAACTCTCAGTGACCTAGAAAACTCTCTTAGGCTATAAATTACAGAGGAGTTGTTGTCTTGCATCAAAGGAGAGAGTTTATGAGATATAGGGAACCTGTGGCCTCAAGGCCACATATGACCTTCTAGGTCCTTCGGTGAGGTCTTCTGACTGAGTACAAGTTTTACAGAACAAATCTTTTTATTATGAGGATTTGTTCTGTAGCGCAGTGAATAGAGCACCAGCCCTGGAGTCAGGAGGACCTGAATTCAAATCCAACCTCAGACACTTAACACTTACTAGCCATGTGACCTTGGGCAAGTCACTTAAACCCAATTGCCCCTCCAAAACAAAAAAAAGAGGATTTGTTCTATGAAATTTGGATTTAATAAAAGGGCCATACTTGAAGACCTAGAAGGCCACAGGTTTCCCACCTGTTTTAAACAATGACAATTTCCTCAACTAATGAAGTTAAAAAAAAAGTTCTGATACTTCCTCACATATACCTACGAATCTGGGACAGAATGGATATTTAGAATTCTATTTTAGGAAGCCAAAGAATGAAGTGATTTATAACTTTGTGGTTTAAATGGAGTAAGCTATTACTATGAAGGGGCAGACAATGAAGATAAAATATTTTTTAAAGTTATCAAGTAAAGTCAACAAGCATTTATTAAGTGCTTACTGTGTGCCAAACACCATTCTAAACAATAGGAAAATATTTCTGGGAGACATGATGGTAAAGTAAGTAGTAAGTTGCTGGTACCGTCCCATATTGACCTCCAAAAAAACAAAAAAATAGAATCCCAGGAAAAATCCTGAAATAGCTGAGCCAGTGGAACGACAGGGTGGAGTAGTTTCTTTTTTTTTCACAAGCTTTATTAACGATGATCATTAATTTCTACCAGATTTTGAGTTACAAATTTTCTTCCCATTTTTCCCCTACCCACCACCCCAAAATAGCAATCTCCCAGGATATCACCTCCTCCAATCTGCTTTCTCCCGTATCTTCTCCCATACCCCCTTCGACTTTTCCAGCAGGGCATGGTGGATCTCTATGCCCCAGTGCCTGTATATCTTATTTCCCAATTACATGTAAAATAATATTAATAATAGAATACATATATATATATATATACATATATATAATTTTAAAACTTTGAATTCCAGATTCATTCCTTCCCTCCCTTGTCACATACCCTTACTAGGAAGATAAGCAGTTCAGTATAGGTTATATATGTGTAGCTAATGCAAAACATTAACATAGTAGATATATTGTAAAAGACTGACTATATTTCCCTCCTTCCTGTCCCACCAACCACTTGTTCTATTCCCTACTTTGATCCCATCCCTTTTCAAAAGTGATTGCTCCCAACTTCCCTCTACCCCAAGTCTTCCCTCCCTTCCATCATCTCCACTCTCATCCCCTTCCCCCCTACTTTCCGATAGAGTGAGATAAATTATTTAGTGTGTATGTCATTCCCTCCCCGAGCCAAATTCAATGAGAATAAGGTTGACCCATTCCCTTTTGCCTTCCTATTCTTCCCCTCCATTGTAACCATTTTCCCTTGCCTCTTCTATATGAGATAGTTTATCCCATTCTGTCTCTCTCCATCTCCTCTCATTATATTCCTCTCTCACCTCTTAATTTCAACTTTTAATATCATCCCTTCCTATTAAATTGGTCCTGTGCCCTCTATCTATGCATACCTGTAAACATATATACACATATTCACATATGTACTCATATGCCTATATACCCTCCGATATAGACATACATACATACATATATATACATATTCCCTTCAACTATTTTCATACTGAGAAAAGTATTATCAGTTACAGTTACCATTTTTCCATGTAGGAATGTTAATAGTTCAACTTTGATAAGTGGCTTATGATTTCTTTTCCCCGTTTACCTTCTCAAGCTTCTCGCTTCTTGTTTCTGAATTTCAAATTTTCTATTTAACTCTGTTTTTTTTTTTTTCATTAAGAGTGCTTGAA
Organism: Petaurus breviceps papuanus; assembly: GCF_028583685.1. Taxonomy (NCBI): domain Eukaryota; kingdom Metazoa; phylum Chordata; class Mammalia; order Diprotodontia; family Petauridae; genus Petaurus; species Petaurus breviceps. Next base: position 59,261,104 of record NW_027186304.1, read on the forward strand.
AGTCCTCTATTCCACTGAATGACCATATTTTCCCCTGAAACATAATACTCAGTTTTGCTGGGTAGGTGATTCTTGGTTTTAATCCCAGCTCTTCTGCCCTCCGGAATATCATATTCCAGGCCCTATGATCCCTCAGTGTAGAAGCTGCCAGATCCTGTGTTATCCTGATTGTGTTTCCACAATATTCAAATTGTTTCTTCATGGCTGCTTGCAATATTCTCTCCTTGATCTGGGAATTCCAGAACCTGGTTATAATATTCCTAGGAGTTTTCTTTTTGGGATCTTCTTCAGGAGGTGATAGGTGGAGTCTTTTAACCTCCATTTTGCCTCCTGGTTCTAAAACATCAGGACAATTTTCCTTGAGAATTTCTTGGAAGATGATTTCTAGGTTCTTTCCCTGATCATGGCTTTCAGGTGGTCCAATAATTTTTTAATTATCTCTCCTGGATCTATTTTCCAGGTCAGTGGTTTTTCCCATGAGATATTTCACATTGCCTTCTATTCTTTCATTTGTTTAGATCTGTTTAACATCATCTTGATTTCTCTTAAAGTCACTAGCTTCCTTTTGCTCCATTCTAAATCTGAGGGAATGATTCTCCTCATTGAACTTTTGATATTCTTTTTCTATCTGGCAAATTTGGCTTTTAAAGGCATTCCTCTCCTCATTGCCTTTTTGAGCCTCTTTTGCCATTTGAGTTAGTCTGTTTTTTAAGGTGTGATTTTTCTCAGTCAGGTTGTTGACTCTCATTTCATATTTTTCTTGCATTGTTCTCATTTCTCTTCCCAATTTTTCCTCCACTTCTCTTATCTGCTTATTAAGGTCCTCTCTGGCCTGTAACCAGCTCATATTTTCCTTTGAAGCTTTTGGTGTAGGAGTTCTGACTTCACTGTCTTCCTCCTGTTCCATGCTTTGCTCCTTTTTGTCCCCAAAATAGGAGTCTAATGTTGTAATTTTCTGTCTGTTTTGTTTCCTTTGCCTGGTCATGTTGCCCCTCAGTTATTTGACCCCTGGGCTTTTTGCCACAGTAGGACTCTGCCACCAGACAGGGGAGCTTTTGTCCCAAACGCTGGGGTTTTCTCAGCTGCCAGAGGTTTTAGTTGGGTGCCCTCTCTAAAGCCTCCACATTCTCTGGCAATCTGGACACACACCCCAGAACCTCCACCCTAGACTACAATCCAGATCCAAGCAGGTTAAAGCAAGAGCGATTACCCCTCAGACTGGTGTTTGGTCCCATTACAGTCTCCAGGCCAGGAGCTGAAGCTTCAACATGGAGCCAGCTAAGCCAAGGTTTCTAAGTGGCTTCTCACCCTGGGGGCAAAAGCCCATGCACTCCCAACTACTGGGTCCCAAAGTCCACACTGCACTGACCTCTCACTTTGTCCTTTGTATCTATGTGTTGATAATCCTGGAAATGGCCACAGCTGCTGCTGATCTGGAGTCCCTCCAGGTGGTGGTTGGTCAGGCCCACCCTGGGGCTAAAACCTCCAGCTCACGAGGGCCTGGGCTTGGCTCCCAGAGTGCTGTGCTGGATGATTCCTGCCAGCCTGCTGGGCTGTCCTCAGTGGGAGGTTAGCTTCTCTGTGTCATTTTGTGGGTTCTGTAGCTCCAAAGTTTGTTCAGAGTCCCCTTTTCCATGAATTGGGGAAGGTGGAAGCTGGAGCCGCACAGAGGTCCTGCTTCTTTCCACCATCTAGGTAGAGTAGTTTCTTAGCCTATAAAACTTGAAGTATCAGAAAGAAAGGGCCATTTCACTCAGGTAAAAGAAGAGTACATTCTAGAACAGGAAGCATCCCAGCAAGCTGGTGCCAAGCCCCACCTCAGCAAACTAGTGGGTCATCCTAAGCTCGAAGGTGGTGGAGAAGGCATACACAAACACCAGGACCTCTGATGTACCTTAGCACAGCCAGGGGAACTAGTGAAATCTAGCTTGGAGAATTGTCCTATGAGCCAGGGCAGCTCTGGGCAGGGATACATTCTCTAACAAGTCGACCTCCCCACACTACAGCATAGCCCTGTGTGGGCAAGCATCCTCCAGCAGCCAGATTTCCACATGCTTCAGTGTGCTCCTGGGGAAATGCACAAAAACCCCACCTGGCCTCAGTACACACCAGACACTGCTACTGGGACCCAAGGTCAGCACCAGGTAAGCTGCCTCTCCCTACAGTCTCTAGTTGACAGGACCTGAGGCTCCAGCACACAAAGCCAGTGACCGGGCCTTTGATTCCAAGTACAAGAAGCTTGGGACAATGACCCTGTTACCACAGTAGGAGAGTTCAACTCTAAAAACCAGAAAATAGGGGGGAAAGATAAGCAAAGAACAAAAACAAACACTGACCAAAGACTCTCTTTATGGTGACAGAGAAGATCAAAACACAAACTCAGAAGAGGACAACATTGTCAATATGCGTACATCCAAAACCTCAAAGGGGAATATGAACTGGTCTCAAGACCAAGAAGCCTTCTTGGAAGAGCTCAAGAAGGATTTTAAAAATCAAATAAGAAAAGTAAAAGAAAAATTGGGAAAAGAAATGAGAAGTATGCAAGAGAGAGTCAAGAGCTTGAAAAAGGAAAGACAAAAGACAACTATAGGAAACATGTCCTTAAAAAGTACAACTGGCCAAATGAAAAAAAAAAATCTACTGAAGAAAACAACTCTTTAAAAAGTTGAACTGGCCAAATGGAAAAGGAGTTACAAAAGCTAATTGAAGAAAACAATTGGTTAAAAATTATAGTTGGGCAAATGGAAGCTAATGACTTTATGAGACATCAAGAATCAGTCAAACAAAATCAAAGGAATGAAAAATAAAAGAAAATGTAAAATAACTCACTGGAAAAACAACTGACCTGGAAAACAGATCCAAGAGAGATAATTTAAGAATTATTAGTTTACCTGAGAGTCATGATTCAAAAAAGCAAAAGCAAAAATAGATCTAATTAAAAGAGATAAGGAAGGAAACCACATCTCCTAAAAGATACCATAGATAATGAAGTAATATCAATACTAAACATATGTGCCCCAAGTGGTACAGCATCCAAATTCTTAGAGGAGAACTTAAGTGAGTGACAAAAAGTAAAGAGTAAAACTGTAATAGTGGGGCTTCTAAGGCTGTATGTATCCCAAAGAGATAATAAAAATGGGAGGTGTACAAAAATATTTATAGCAGCTCTTTTTGTGATGGTCAAGAACTAGAAATTGAGAGCAATACCATCAATTGCAGAACGGCTCAACAAGTTTTGGTATATGAATGTAATAGAATACTACTGCTCTATAAGACATGATGAGCAGACAGATTTCAGAAAAAACCTGGAAGGACTTAAATGAACTGATGCTAAGTGAATTGAGCAGAACCAGGAGAACATTGTATATGGAAAAAGTAACATTGTGCAATGACCAGCTTTAGTAGACTTAGCTCTTCTCAGCAATGCAATAATCTAATACAGTTCCAAAAGACTCATGATGAAAATGCTCTCCACATCCAGAAAAAGAACTATAGAGTCTGAATGCACATTGAAGCATACTATTTTCTCTATCTCTCTTTTTTTGTTTGTTTCTTCTTAGTGATGGTTTTCTCTTTTGGTTCTAATTCTTCTTTATAACATGACTAATATGGAAATATTTCTAATATGATTGTACATATATAGCCTATATCAGATTGCATGCTACCTTGGGGAGGAGGAGGTGAGGGAAGGGGAAAATTAGAACTCAAAATCTTACACAAGCAAATGTTGAAAACTAAAAACAAATTTTAAAAAGCAATAGGAATAGAAAAACAAACAGAAAGAAATATGGTTCCTGTCTTCAAGAAGTTTACATTCTAGCGGGAAAAGATATCTCTTTCTGCATGGTGCTCAATGCCAATTAAAAAAAATTAGTGTGTTACATGTAATATAAGGCAATATTTTATCTCAGAAAAGGTTAAATATGGGGCGGCCAGGTGGCTCAGAGAGTAAGCACACCGGCTCCAGTGTCAGGATGACCTGGATCAAATCCGGGCTCAGATACTCAGCACCACACCCAGAAATAACTGGCCGTGTAACCTTGAGCAAGTTACTTAACCCCGATTGCTTTAAAAAAAAGGGGGGGGGTTAAATATTCAAAAGCTGAAGATCAGTTTCTAGGAAGCTACATATTTCTATATGAAGAGGGAATGAATTCTAAGAAGATCAGGTCTATCAGAACTACTAGTCATACATGTTAACTGTTGGAATGCAACTAAAGGAAATTGTCTGTGGGAGTAGATGAGTTAGAGTTTGGTCCTGAATAGCTGAAGAACCTCACATATGAATCATAATAGCAATTAGAAATTTGTCTATGAGTTTTTCCAGTAATACCTCCACTGTAATATTTCCTTACTTTTTAGCACATAATTACTATACCCAGTTACACTTACATGTCAAAAAAAGGCAGATTTTGATATTATACTTGAGGAAATGCCTTCATTTAAACAGAATTGATTGAGTGGGTTACATATTATAACCTTGTGCATAGAGAAGCCTCCAATTATTGAATGGTCATAAGATGACGAAACTTAGTTATAATATTGAGTAAAAAAATAAGATAAATCTCTAGGATAGATGGGCCTTTCATGTAACAGTGAGTTCAATATATTGCTCTGTATGTGGAAACCTGATTTGACCAGAAATATGACCAAATTAATTTATTGGGAAGGTAGTTAAAAGAGGAGATTAATTGTATAGATAATATAAGATGAAGAATTCAGTGTATCACAGAAGAAAACAGTAATGATGTAACTGAATTAGGACAAGTAGAGAAGCTGAATTGAGAGAAGGGACATAGCATCTGGCATATTACATTACTTTATGAAATCCTTGTTGAGGGGTGGCCAGGTGGTGCAGTGAGTAAGAGTGCCAGCCTCAGTGTCAGGAGACCTGGGTTCAGTTCCTGCCTCAGATACTAAACACCCACACAAGAATAACTGGCCGTGTAACCTTGAGCAAGTTACTTAACCCCGATTGCTTAAAAATAAAATCCTTGTTGATGAATTGAAAATGAAAGCAAAAGAATGGGAGAAACATGAAAGGAAAATGAAATATAAATATATGAAATGAAAAGTATGAATAAAATTGTAGCATATTAGATAAAGAAAAATAAATTAAGGATGAAAGAATGAAAATGAATAAAAAGTAGAAAAAATAAGATAAAAGAAAGGAGAAAGAAAAAAGATATAAAGACCTAAAGAAAAGAAGAAAGGGAACTAAAAAAAGGCAAAAGGAAAAAAGGTAGAAGTGAGGAAAATCATGGATTTGGACAAAAATTAAAAGAGGGAAAATATATGAGGGTCAACACAATGTATAGTTATTCTATTTCATCTTTTTTTAAATTCTAAAAGACATTATTTTGCATGAAACCCTTGAAAATTTCATCAACATCTCATATGATATACTGCTTACTTAAATTTAAGACCAATTAGAACAAGCATTCTTTAAAATCATTAGCATAATATTAGATAACAGATTCTATACATCCCCCCATTGCTCCCTTCTTAGCTTTCTAAAGAAAGACTGGCAAATATTACAACTAAATTATTTCTATGTGTTCTTTTTCTATGCTACTGGCTTCATTGTGGTGACTCTTCAGCTCTACATATCATAACTTTTGGCTTAGAAATCAATAGGTGATACAGATAAATACACATATATACACAAACACATATACAGAAAACAAAGGCAAAGCCTGTTTTGGAAAACAGTTCCTGCATTTCCAAGAAAAGAGGGCGTTTAGAATGGGTAAGGTGGTATTTTAAAAGGATCAACAGTTCTATTTAGCAAATTCCAAAAAAGAAATATATACTTTAGCAACTGGATATAGAACTAAAAATTTGTGAGAACCAAATACACATTATTAAATTGATCAATATTTCTCTAGTTACCTTCTAAAACTCTTTAAGTATGGAAGTGAACCTGGGTTCTCAAAAGTTATTCCAGTGAAACACCAGCTATGGCAGACCCAACATGGAAAAATGATAAATACAAGTTTGGCAATAAGTCACCGTATGGAGTCACTTTCAATAAATTCAAGATCACTCATCACCAGAGAAATGGATGCTAGTCATTGGATTTCCACTGGTCAAAGTAACCCATGAAACTTTTTAATGAGACATGAAGGGGTTAAAATAAGCTTCAGAAAAGGTAGAAGACACATCAAGGTAATCTTTGGTCATTTTTAGTATTAAAGTAAATGTCTTCCATTGTGATAAAATAATTCTAAAATAAGAAAAATACAGAATTTTCAGAAGTAGAACATTGAGATTTCTAGGGTTAACAACTGAACATTAACAAAATGTAAAATCATAGTTTCCTTAGAACTATAATAGACCTTACAATTCATCTCATCCAATTTTTTTTTATTTTACACATGAGGGAATGGAGGCCAATATAGAGAAGAAGCAATATGCCAAAGTCAGGATTTGCTCAAGGTTACACATGGAGTAGAGCTTAGCAGAACTATTATTTGAACCCAAATCCTCCAACATCAGAGCCATACCTATTTCCACTGTACCATGATGCCCTCAGTCTTCTATAAATGTAACTATCCCCTACTAAATCCCCACATAGGATGCCAACTCTTACCTGGTGTTTTAAAGGATTAAAGGAATTAATTATTTTGTGTTTGGTTATTTGTTGAAAGTACCATACCAAGCCCCTGATAAGAACTACCTCTTCAAAGATAGCAATCTAACAACAGCAATTTTTCATTGGTCTCTAGTCAATTTTCACTTATCCAGTAAAATCCTGTTATTTCTTCTATTTCTATATTTTGTTGTTGTTTGGGGATAGGAGTTAAAATTCATGGCCATGCATGGTTTTCTCTTGTCTGATTTTTCATCTTTCTCTTGGAGTTACACCTGCCTTCATGTTGAACAAAGTAGTCTAACAGATTATAACTGATAAAGGTATGTGAACATATTGGAGAGGGATGAACATTTAGATATGAATGTGAAAAAAAGTTTTGCCTTATAAAACTGTTCATATCACTTTTGGCTTCATTTTGATGGTAGTTTTTCACACTATAATGTTGTGACTTTGGGCTATAGTCAGTCAGTTTCCCATTTTGTCTTGTCTTTAACCGATTCTTTATAGATGAAAAAAGAGTATCTGGAAGCAAGGGTATTTGAGGCTACACCATATGTTCTAGTCTGGAAGTCATTATGTTCTGTAAATAAAACTTAAGGCTCCTCCACAAAAGTTTAATGGTTCATTATGGCAAGGGGGTGGCTATGAGTTCTCAAAGACAATGCCAAGTAGAGTAGGAACCCTGTAAGTTTCTTAACTGTGTGTCAGTGATGGACTGCAACCAAGTGATAGACTAAGTTAGAGATGTATGGAAAGCCTTATCATTGGCACGTTAGCCTCAATGTGATGAAACGCTAAACCATGCAAACTCATCAGAGAAATATACAAAGCCTTCCCTGGTCCTGTGCTGCCTTTCTGCTTCTCCAGGACCAGAGGCAAAGTAGTGATTGAAAATATGGCAAAGGGTACTAAAAATCACACAAATTTTAGATCGTCAAAAATGATTGAATGTTTTGTTACTCTAAATGGCAAATCTTTGAACAAGAAACAACAAGGTGAGATACTACAGAAGGACCTGAGTTGCAGCAATATTGACATTCTTGCTTTCTATGAAGATGGAAGAGATGAATGAGTTGTAGATTAATTAAAGTATAGCTCACAAGTTATCCTCTGACTGGCTAATAAAAGAGTTATTCATTTCAGTTTTTTGTGTTTGCCCAAAGGCATAATAAACATCATTTGATAGGTTGTTTACCCATAACTTTGCAGAGTTTATAACGGTCATGGGCAAAAAAAAAAAGTGTAAATGAAAATAATTGTCCCATTTTCATCATTATTTGTTTCAGAGGATGAAATAGTAGAGAAATTATTTTTGTTATCAACATCAAACCAGGGGTCAAATAGGGAACTCTGTGTGGAGCACATACTGTACAAAGTCCAAAGGGACAAGAGATTTCTTATAAATGAGAAGGTTCTTCTCATGCTCCTATTTGTAGATGACATTGTGTTGATTGCATCAAGGTCCAAAATATTACATCTTCCCAGTGGGCTTCATGGACAATCAAAAGCCACTTTCCTAACCATCTACACATAAAAAAACAACAACAAAGAGATGAAAAATGCCTAGACTGAACTATGTCACACAGTTAGATTAGCAACAGTTGAGTTATTAAAACAATACATATATATCAGGTAGACATTACAAGTAGACAATGAACTGGGTCCATAACTAAGTGGAAGAGAACATACACATCTATTTTGGGGTTAAACCATATATTCTAGTTTGGAGATTATTTACAGAAAGTTGGATTGCATTTGGGAAATTGTACAGTACTTTCAAAAGTCTTTGGCTGCTTTGTGATTCAAAAACCAATTGTTGTGGGGGGTTTTTTTTGGGGGGGGAGCACAATTGGGGTTAAGTGACTTGCCCAAAGTCACACAGCTAGTTTTTGTGTTAAGTGTCTGAGGTCAAATTTAAACTCAGGTCCTTTTGACTCCAGGGCCGGTGCTCTACTCACTGCGCCACCTAGCCACCCCCAAAAAACAGTTGTTTT
>NW_027186304.1:59269702-59329965 GCF_028583685.1 Petaurus breviceps papuanus
CCCCTGTGATCTGGTATAATGCTATATGACTAGGTATTATGAAGCACTATGATCTCTGAAAAATAAAAATAGCAAGTGGCACAAAAGGTAATGGTTACATACACAGTATTTAAATATAAAAGCTAACATTTTATCCATGATGACTCATGAAATAATATTAACAAAAACTGGCCTTTAGAAACACTTTAAGATATGCAAAGCACTTCACATTGTGAGATCTCCTTAGTGCCTCATAACAACTTTTTGAGGTGGGTTCTAAAGACATTCTTCCCATTTTCTAGGTGAGGAAACTGAGAATAAGAAGGGCTAAAGGAATCCCCTATGGTCACACAGCTGATCATACAGTAAGGATACATGGGAATACACATCTATAAATAAGAGATAGTCAGCCTAGGGGATATACTAGATCCCGAGAAATATTAGAATATGGAAAAAGTTCAGCAATTCACAAAGTAGACCCTCTATGGAAACTCAGGGATGGATACCAACAGATAAGAGTTACAAAGGATGAACAGGCATGTTTTGGTTGTAATTTGTATCACCGGGTCAGTCATGAAGCATTTATTAAGTGCTTACTATGTACCAGGTACATGGGGAATTCAAATATAAACAAAACAGAACAACAGTCACCACAAACAGTCCCTGCCCTCAAGGAGAAAGGAAGCTAAGGGGAGAAGTCTGGAAAGAGTCTGGAGACAACTGAAGACAGTTGTCCTGGGCCTCTTCTTTAAATATGGGTTCTGGAAGGAGCCATACCATCAGATGAAGAAGCTACAGGTTCTGAGGGTACTCCCAAAGTGTTAATTCCAGGTTTTGAATACTCACATTGATGAGATTATGGATCCACTAAAGTATGCCTAAGGGAACCTGGGCTGTCCATCTATTAGCTCTCATTCTCACTCCATGCCTGGCCCATCTCTTTGCCTTATCAATGTCTTTTTCATAACTTATTGAACAGTTCTAAATAAGGTTGATCTGACTGACTTTATTTTGAAACAGACCTATCACTTTTCTATGAAGCTAGAGAATACAGAGTCATTATGAATATACAATAAGCATTAAAGACACTAATGTTTTGGTGTTATGTAATAAACACCAGAAACTCAATCTCTAAGTAGGGAGAGTGATTTGCTACCAGGAACAAAAGCATTCAGCCATTTAAATCTTCTCTAAATATTCCAAAGAAGCAAGGTGGGGGGATTTAAAAGCAACATCCTCCTAACTTTCACACTCACGTACTATTCTGTTTGAGGAAGGAGAGCTCTGAGGATACTTTTCTTAGTTGGGGCTTTGATAAGGACTAGTGATTAGAGAAATGCAAATTAAAACAGCTCTGAGGTACCACCTCACACCTATCAGCTTGGTTAAAATGACCAAAAAAGGGGGGGAGGATAACCAATGTTGGAGGGGATGGGGAAAAAATTGGAATATTAATTCACTGTGAAATTGTGAACTGCTCCAGCCATTCTGGAAAACAATTTGGAATTATGGCTGAAGGGCTATAAAAATGTGTATACTCATTGATCCAGCAATACCAGTACTAGGTCTGTACCCCAAAGAGATGTTTTTTTTTAAAGGGAAAGGACCTATATTTACAAAAAAAAAATGTTTATAGCAGTTCGTTTTGTAGTAGCAAAGAATTGGACATTGTAAGGATGACCATCAATTGGGGAATGGCTGAACAAGTCATGGTATATGATTGAGATGAAATACTATTGTGCTTTATAAGAAATGGCAAGCAGGATGCTTTCAGAAAAAAAAAAAACCTGGGAAGACTGATATGAACTGATGCACAGTGACATAAGCAGAACCAGGGCAACATCATACAAAGTAACAGTAATGTTGTACAATGATCATCTGAGAATGACTTAGCTATTCTAAGCAATACAATGATCTAAAATAATTTCAAAGGACTTATGATAAAAAATGCAATCTACTTTCAGAGATAGATCTGGAGTCTGAATGCAGATCAAAGCATACTTTTTAAAAAACTTGATGATTGGTTTTCATTTTCTTTTGCAACATGAGTAATATGGAGATGTTTTGCATTACTGCATATATAGATATACTTTATATCAAATTGCTTGCCTTTTAGGGATGAAAGAGGGAAGGGAGAGGAAGGAACTCAAAATTTTAAAAAATGAATGTTAGAAATTTTTGTTTACATGTAAATGGGAAAAATATTTTTAAATCAACATCTCAAAAATATAAAATATAATAAAATAAAATAAGTAAGTCTGAAATAATTCTATACAACTGCTTTGAGTTAATTTGGGGGGAAAACATTAAAAGTTACCAGTAACGAGGTATACATATTGTAGGTGGGGAAAAGGCAACACAATATAACTCCAAAATGTTCTCTTTCTAGTGATTTTATGCATACTAGTCTATGAGTAATTAATCTCCATTCTGTTCATTATATGATGAGGAAAGGAAAAAAGGAGCAAAGGGAAACCCCAGGAGGATATGAGAGAACACATATTAAATCTATGAAAATAAAGTAATTGTTTTTTTAATTATCTTATTCAAATATATAGGTAAACATGATATTAACATATACATTGTATTTCATTAAAACCTCAAAGCAATACTTTTAGAGAATTTTGCCATGAGAATGAGATCATTTTACTCCTAGGAAGAGATCTGGAAGTAGTATTTAGGATCTGTTATTTAAAAAAAAATAGGAAAGGTAGAGATTTTTGGAACTTATAGCATCTTGTCAATGCCCAGGCTACCTTTTTTGAGGGACAAACTGACTTCTTTAAGTCTTCTCCTACCTGGTACTTCTTCCCTTTTCTGGAATCTTCTATGCCCAGAAACATCTTTCCTCATAGCCACTGAAGAGATGCCACTTCTCTCTATAAAATACCCAGCTTTTCTCATTTCTGAACTGCTCTAGGGCAGTGAATGACAAGATACCAAAGACATCCCAGAAACCGAGTGAGTAGAGCAACAGCAGCTTCCTATAATAAGATATATCTTATTATATCCTAGGATATATCTAGGATAAGGGATATCCTCGTAAAGAACCATCATGCCGTGATCTAAAGACACTGCTCCTTATTAAGGCGCTGACAACATTTGTAGCTGTGATGCTTTCTTGTCTTTCCCCATATGGTTATGGAGATACCGACTCTTGCAGGAATTTGGGTTGCAGTATTACTCCAGTGTTCCTTCCTCAGTTGTTCTTTCCTTCTACTGTGCTCCCTACTTGAAATGTCTCCATTTAAACCATATAACCTTCTTTTAAACAGATCACATAAAGTCCTATAGCTTTGCATTAAATGGTTTTCTAATTAAGTCCTCAAAACACTGCATCAGACTAGAACACATTTAAACACTAACTCAAAAAAGAATTCCAGAGCTCACAGATTATACAAAATTAAAATTTCTAGTACATATTTTATTAAGTTTTAGTTTAATATCTCTCTGGCCTCTACCACTTCCATTTTAAACTGACTATAAGATCATAATATTTTGGAAATAGGTCTTAAAGATCATCTAAATCAAGAGTACTTGACCTGGAGTCCAAGAATATTTTATATGTGTGTATGTGTATAAATATATGAATGTACATACAAACATATAGACACACAAGTACATGTGTCTATTTGCATATGTATGTGCATACATAAACACATGTGTGGGTATGCATGTGCTTGCATGTATGCTACATGCATACACACATCAGTATTTTAATATACAGTTGTCCCTTCCATATCACAGGGATTAGGGATGGAAAGTTTCTTGGCCCTCCCTTTGTACCAGAGAAGTCTGAATTATAATGGTATTAAAAGATAAAATATGTTGATATTATACAATAATAATAATACATACATTTTATGCATTTCTGGGTTTCTAAACTTTTTCGGTTGGCTGCTGGCCTTTGCATGTTGTCTATGGCTTCTGCAAAACTCAGAAAAAATTTCCATTTAATTTCCCATGCCAACCTGTGACATATCAAAATTGTGATGCAGAAAGTTAAGATTAGGAAGGAATAACTGTAGTTAGTTTCCTTACTAATTCTATGCATTTTATTTTATATATTTAAAAAAATGTTATTCTGGGAAGGGGTCCATGAGTTTGACTAGAGTACAAAAGGAGTCTGTATCACAAAAAATAAATAGGGTAAGAACCTCTAATGTAGATCAACACCCTTCTATTACTAATGAGGAAGTTAAGGCCTATGGTTAACTGATCTTTTTGAGGTCAAATAGCCATTTACTAAAAGGTCTGAGACTAGAACCCAGATCTTCTGACAATGTTTTCAGGACTATGTCTTACTAATAAAATCAAGTCAGTAATGGAGATGCAAAAACATATCTGTTTTTCCTTTTTAATTCCTACTTAGTTCAGAAATAAATTTTTATATTTACATAGGCTATACCTTTGTATGACATCCCAGGAATCCACTTCAAACAATATAAGGAAGCCATTCTTTCAGGCCTTGATACAGGAGAATCTGGGAAGCTAGACAGTTTCTCCATCCTGACCCTTACAATATTTTTCCCCTGTAAACTGTTTCATGCTAAGAATAAACATCTCTTCTCTCAGAGTGATGCAAAACATCAGGCTAAGCAGGAAAAAATGAACAAGTATTTTGGTTTCAAAAGCCTTCACTGCTGGGATGCAAAATGCATAAAAATCACAAATAGAAAAGCCCTGATGTTGGTATAGCAGTTATCAAGGATCTGTAGGTACCATCTAACTTGAAAGCAAGATTTACTCCAGCTAAGAGCCAATGGGGCTACCTGGAGGGGAGTGGGCTATACTTACAGCTCATCCAAGAAGACTGCCTTTTGTAACTCAAAAGTCTGAATGGAAATTACATAAGGAAGAATAGAACTTTAAAATGTTGAGGGTTCTTATATAACAAGGTATGTTCGTGGGGACTTTTTATGTTTTCAATGGCTTTGAATTTGTAATCAATTTAAAGGTATTTGCTGAATGAATGACTGAATAAACTTCCAAAGAAGATTGCCACAGATGTATTACAATGAGAATAATTTGTCTGCAAAGGCTCCAAAGTGGATTACATGCTAATCAGCCCCCAGACACTTAAATCTCAACTCAGAGTGGGCTTGGTTTTTCTTAAATGCATTGTACATTTCAGTAGTTTAACATTATACCTACTCTAAAGAAATGGGAAATATTTGGTGTAAAAGATTTAGGATCTCACACTGATTCTCTATGCTCAAAAATATCTGGGCATTCTCAGTTGGTAATTGTACACACTATATACATGATGATCCTTGGGGATCACCCTGTTTTTCTGCCATAAGTTACTAAACCACATTAAAATCACACCAGCCAATCCATCAGAAAGTATTGTTTAAGCTCCTAGTACATGCCATTCTTCATGCAAGGCACTAAGCATACATATATAGTCCCTGCCCTCAAGAAACTTACATTTTATCAAAAGATAAAGCATGTACACATATATGGATATATCAAATAGATATAAAACAAATGCAAGGTAATTTCAGGAAGTCATTAGAAGCTGGGAAAACAAAAAGTGGCTCAATGGGGAGATGGCTTTTCAGCTGAACTTTGAATGAAACTATATTTTCTTATTTGTCTTCATTGTATAACACAGGATCTCAAGCTGATTTCTCAAACCTCTCAAGTTGGGTCCCTAGAGGCTGGTACATCTCACCTCAGGGTTCTATGGGATTAGAGGGTCTTTCTAATGCATAACCAACAAATCCCCATTGAAGTGCTTCCCCCCATGATCATCAAGTGACATCAGTCTGACTTAATTAGCTTGTACAAAGAGGCATTTACTAAGGTAATATAGTTTATAGAGGGCAGGTAGGTGGTACAGTGGATAGAGCACTCAGCCTGGAATCAGGAAGAGTCCATCTTCATGAGTTCAAATCTGGTCTTACACAATTATTACCCATGTGACCCTGGGCAAGTCACTGAACCCTTTTTGTCTCAGTTTCCTCATCTGTAAAAAGAGCTGGAGAAGAAAATGGTGAACCACTCTAGAAACTTTGCCAAGAAAACGGCAAATGGGGTCATGAAGAATCAGACACAACTGAAATGACTGAATAACAACAAAATAGCTGGTAGAAACCTCTACCCCCGAAAGTCTGACATAATGTCTCACCAATACATAACAGAGTCCAGGGGAAAATGAGCTCAGTCTTACAGCACATATAGCAAAGGGGTAACACAGCTCCCCGAAGTTCTTTTGCTAGAGTTTTCAAAATATTCTTCCTAGGTGTGATATATTGCTTTTCTCCCTTGAATCTGCCTTTCCTCATTATACTAGTTTATCCTTGGATCCTGAAACACATACTAACATCAACTGCCACTGCCCACTGGAATATTGCTAGAATACTGATGAAAAAAAGTAAAAACCCTCCAGTCCTCCGAAGTACACAAGATCTTCCTCTGGTCAAGGGTGGCAGAAGAGACTGAGAACAAGACTAAGACCTACTCATAAGCAATTCCTTTTCACCTCTTGGTTGGAATGGTTCCCTCCTCATTCTCCACTTGCTCCAACCCCCGATTCCAAACTAGGTCACTAGGTTTATACAAGGCCCCCAGGGTGTGACTAAGTCCCTAAGGTAGTATCTAGACTTCCACTTGCTGAAATTATTTAGTTGAATTGTCCTTAGTTCTACTTAATTGAAATGTCCAGGCCTTGTTCATATACAGCTCCCACCTGACTTATTGATTTCATTGAGACGTGATAAAGGTAATAGGATCAAAAGGTAATTTAAACTCTTACCTTTAAAATCATGGGAGTTTCCTGATAAATCTATTATATATGGAGAATCTAAGAAAAGAAACTGTTTACTTTAAACTGAGTTTTGAAAATTATTTTGCTCTTTTAAAGGGTCAGTTTAGAAAGGGAAAAGATTGGGGCGGCTAGGTGGTGCAGTGAATAGAGCACCAGCCCTGGAGTTAGGAAGACCTGAGTTCAAATTTGGCCTCAGACACTTAATACTTAGCCATGTGACCTTGGGCAAGTCACTTAACCCCAATTGCCCTGCCTTCCCCCCTCCAAAAAAGCAAAATGAAAAAAGGGAAAAGAGGAAGTATTTTCTAAAGAATTAATTCAATCAGCAATTATTTATTGAGATCTTACTGTGTCTGATGCAATGAAAGAGATGTGAAGATAAACAAGTATATATCCTCAAGAAGCTTAAAATCTTGTAGGGGGTGATATGACTAGCAAACACATAATCATGGTAGAAAACAAGGGCTTAAGACAAGTAGAAAGGGCTTTATGATCAGATGAAAGGCGTCAAGGAAGGCCCCATAAACAAAGTAACATTTTGGGTTGGGCCCAAAGGGTAGAAAATCTGCAAGGAGAGATAAAAATAGCTACCATGTATCTAGAACTTTAAGATTAGTATGCACAGCACCTTGCATACTAATGTAGCTCAGCTGATCTTCACAAAGCCTCAAGAGGTAGCTACAGATATCATTATGCCCATTTTACATAGGAGAAAACCAGCTCAGTAAGGCTAAATCCACTTGCCTTTGGTTACAAATCTACTAAGAGTCAGAAGCAGGATTCAAACCTCTATTTTTCTGACAAAGCACAATTACCACTAAATCTTGCCATGGATGGAAGGAGGCATTCCAAGAACAGGGAGATGCATGAAAA
Source organism: Petaurus breviceps papuanus (assembly GCF_028583685.1). NCBI lineage: Eukaryota > Metazoa > Chordata > Mammalia > Diprotodontia > Petauridae > Petaurus > Petaurus breviceps. The sequence continues at coordinate 59,277,327 of NW_027186304.1, forward strand.
AAAATCACTGAGGAGGAAAAGCTTAGCAAATATTCAGAGAATAGTTCAGGTTAACTAATACATAAAGTACATGATGAAGTATAATATAAATTACAGGGGAAGGTAGATTAGGGAGGACCTTGAATGCCAGGTTAAAGATTTTGGTTTTTATTTAGTGTTATATTGGGAGGTCATTGAAGGATTTAATTTTTGAGGAATAGAGCATTATAACTTTATTTGTGTATTAGGCAGATTAATCTTGTACATACGTGTAGGAGAGATTGAAAAGGGGAGAAAATGAAAGGAGAAGCCTGTTAGGAAGTTATTGTTTCATCCTTCTAACATAAGAATATATATATATGTATATATATACATATATATATATACATATATATATATATATATATAGGTAGAGGAGAAGTCAAACTGATCTTTCCAAATAGATAATTCATGTATCTGCTAAGGTTGTTTTTATGAACATTACTATTTTGCCTTTATAACTCAAAGAACTTTGAGTTCTTATTAGTGGTCCTGATTATCCTTAAAATGGGACTTGATGAACCAGTTCATTTAAAATGTTTATGGCAGAATTCGTGCCCTGCTAATCTTCTATCAGAGAGGTCATGAATGATTGTTATGGGGAGGGAGTAAAATATTCTTCCCTATGACACTCAAAATATGATATCTGATAGAAGATTACCAAGGTATCAATTTTGCTATGAATTTTAAAATGAATTATCCATGTTGGTTAAAAAATGTGCAGATGTAAAGTAATGTAGTGACAGCTACACATGTGTTTGTGAATACAGAAGATGCTCAGAGATCTACAGCTGGAAGGGAGCTCAGTGGTCATCTAGACCAACTTCCCAATTTCATGGGTAGCAAAATTGAGACCCAAGAAGATTAAGTGATTTGCCCAATTTCACACAGGTAGAAATCCCTAGAGATGGGATTTGCATTCACGTTCTTGACTTCCAAAGACATTACTTTTTCCATTTTATCATGAGTAGTTCAGTTTCTAAAGAATAGGACAGAAATTAGAGATGGGGTACCTGAAGCGTTGAGGCCACATGTGGCCACCTAGGTCTTTGAGTGCAGTCCTTTGACTAAATCCAAATTTCATAGAACAAATTCCCTTATAAAAGGATTTGTTCTATAAAACTTGGACTCAGTCTAAAGGTCACACCCAAGGACCTAGAAGGCCACATGTGGCCTTGAGGCCACAGGTTCCCCACTCCTGGATAATAGCTAGCATTTACTTATGGCTTTGAAGGTTGCAAAATGTATTACAAATATTATCTCATTTGATCTTCACAACAACCCTATCAGGTAGCTTCTGTTATTATCACCCTATTTTCCAGATGAGGAAACTGAGGGAGACAGAGGTTAAGAGACTCATATGTGGTCACACAACTAATAAATGTCTGGGTGATTCCAGATGCAGTGCTCTAACCACTGTATAACTCAGCTGCCTCCAAGTTTAGAGCTACAAGGAAGCTTAGACTACATCAAGTTCAACTGCCTCATTTTACTGATGAGGAAACTGAGAAACAGAGAGATTAGGTGGTTTCCCAAGATCATCCCTAGTAAGCATCTGTAACAGTAATGTAATTTTGAATTTGAAGATCCCTTTGTGTTGGCAAAAGTAGCAGGTACTTAACACTTAGTAACTGATCAAGCCTCTGACTGGGGGAACAAAAGGTATGAACTCCTGCCGCTTGTTACTGACATAACAGGAAGTTGGCTGAAGGAAGTGAGGTAGGTAATACTGTGTATATAAGAAAAGCCCCAGAGAGGCACAGTCAGAATTTCCTTGAGATCCAGATCTGGTGGCAGGACAGCTACAGAAGGATGGAGAACTGAGTCCTGATAACTTGTGGTAGTGATGGAGCTCCTTCTGAGCAGGATCCCAGGAGCCCAGAGCCCAGAGCCAGGAGGCCAGGAGCCAGAAGCCCCGGAGCCCAGAATCCAGAGCTAGGAGCTCTGGAGCCCAGGAGCCAGGAGCCCAGGTGATTGAAGCATGACCAGGATGCTCAGGCTTTGTTTGTTTGTGGCTTGGTTGAGCCTTGAATTCCCTGGAGCAGAAATGGTGAAGGAGCTGACCATAGGCCAGACCCTGTGAACTTCAGTGTGGAGCAGGACCTCCCCAGAGAGCTGGTCAAGGAACTGGGAGCTCTCTGCCATTGAACCCAGGTGACAGTCTGGTGAATCTAGGTAGAGTCTGGGACCATGGAAAGGGATCCAGGGAATCTGAGAATAGGTCCCAAGTCAAGATGAAGAAAAGATCTCTCCTTGGGTGCTGAGTAATTATGAAATTATAGTTTACTAGTGACCTAAGGGGTGGAGGGTTTTGTTTATGATACTTAGTAAGACTTTACTGAATAAGTGACTAATTGTACTTTGGGTACTGTGACTATTGTTACTGATTAGTGACTGATTGAGTTAACTTAAGAGTGACTATTTTATTTTAAGACTATGTTGTGAATATTATATTGTGATTTTCTGTGATAAGTTGAAATATGGTCAATGTTGTATTTTGAATTATGCTGTACCTTGATTTTCCATGGATGTTTTGCTTTTGTTATGGAATAAACAGAGTGATCACTGTACTGAGTAATCAGAACCTTAAAAAATAAATCTGTTCACAGTAGCAGTTCTTCTGGAAAGCTTCTGTGCATGGCATTACATTAACTGAGAAACAGAGAGATTAGATGAGTTCCCAAGATCATCCCTAGTAAGCATTCGAAGTAGAATTTGAAAGCAGACCTTGCTGACTCCAGTACAGTACCTTATCTAATCCAAAATGCTTCCTGACATATATCTTTCATGAAGAAGAAAATCCTCTTCCACCACCAATCCCCAGCAGACTAAATTTTTAACAAAATTAGGACAGTGAATGACATCTCCAAGAAACAGATTTCTATATATGGAATATATCCTTCAGTCATCAAGTAACATCAAAGTTCAAGCAGTAGATACATATACTTACTTTTTCAGTTTCTCTCGAATGTTTGGATCTTTAATTTCATTACGGAGATCCTCAAAGTTCCCAACAGAAGTTAAGTTACAGAAAACCCTGAAGTCAGTATATGGTGGGATTCCATGGTCACGCCCCCTTTGGATGTTGGTGGCAGCTAAATCCAAAGCCACAGAATGCGCCATAGAAAACAGCTTCTCGGTTAGTTCCAGATTGAGAAGCTGAGAAGGCACCCGTAATTTTCCAGCAACACCAAAGAGCCCACGGAGGAGTGGATCAATGCCACCCTCCTGAACTATCCTGAAGGGTGAGAAGAAGGCCTTGTGGAGAGGAAGATGACCTTCAGGAATTTCACCAAAGGTGTCATTCAAGCGATAAAGAATAGGATTGATCAACGTGTGGCCAAATCTGAATGCTGCAGTAGCAAAAGAATTAATAATTCCTGAATTCACATTGGGGTTGTACCCTTTGTAATTACCTAGCATTTTCATACCATGATCCCCAAGAATCTTGGGCAGCCAGTGACTGTATGTGATATGTTGCATCTGTGCACCAACAATTTTCCTGGCTTCATTATAAATCGTATCTCCATCCCAGTGTGGGTTCAGTGTAAACAATTCTGTGGCTATCCGATTATGTTCTCGGAACCACAAAGTATGCATGGCTGTCAAAGCAAGCTGCTCATTGGCTCTGTGGTCCCCAGCAAGGAAACATGGGATGAGACTTTCATTTTCATCTCGTGTACATTCAGTTGGTGGGCCTGTGGAAAATGGCAGTAAGTGCTTTTCAGAAGCAGGGATAGGCAGCCCTTTCTTAAGCAGACCTCTCTGACCTGTATGATCCCTAAGCTCTTCTGATTCTCGGTCAGAACTTCCATAAACATTAGAAGCATCAATGTAGGCTGTTAATTGGTTAATTTGTTCTCTTGCATAGACTGAGCTCATCATCAAGGAAGTCATACCACTGCCACAAACAGGGCTGGAGCGGACAAAGAACATACATCGTGAATTTGCCACCCGAGCATCATTCTGAGGGACGAGGATGGGGAAACAGGGAGGGTCATTAGTACATACAGAGCTACATGACTGACCATCAGAAAAACGAGACATACTCAGTGCAGGCACTGTTTGGTCTAAGTCATGGTCTAAAAATTGGCCCCATTGCATCAACATGTGAGTGTATCGATCATCAGGGGTAATGGTTGCTGTCCCAACCATTTTTGTGGAGACAATCCTGGGTAGTGGTAGGGGATACTTATTGGAAAACAAGTTTGGGCTGACACCCCGGGGCAAATTGAAGCCATTTTCATATACAGGTTTTAGGATACGTTCAAAAGCAGTCATAGAAGCCCCCCACATTGGGTTCTGTAAATTGTTACATGTGCCATCATGGGTTCTATACTTTTGATGGAAACAAATATCAGAGCAATTTGGAGAGCGTCTGTGGGCTGTACATCCAGAGAGGTTGGCAATGAGGCTGAGGTAGTGTGGAGACACCAAGTCATTGTAACGAAATTCTGAAATATAGAACAATGGAAAAATATTAAAATAGCTCAAAAAAAACCCAATGTGAAAGATAATATATCAAATGTATAACAGCGTGGGGATATTGAGAACATATAGTCCAGTATGCATTGACTGAAGATTCTACACAGAACCAACCCATGATGGCTGTAGTTAATTTTTTTTAATAATTAACTCATTTATTTATTTATTTTGAGAGGCAATTGGGATTAAGTGACTTGCCCAGGGTCACATAACTAGTGTCATGTGTCTGAGTCCAGATTTGAACCCAATACTTCTGACTCTAGGGCTGGTGCCCAATCCACTGTGCCACCTAGCTGCCCCAGCTGTGATTATTTTTAAATGAGCAAAGGGAAAACAAAAACCGTAATTAAAGAAGGATGTGTGTGTTTTTGTCCGTGTATTTATTAAAAGGAACATACTTATCCTCTGCACCTTAGAAAGAATGCCTTTAATAATTGTCTTATATTTGCTAACAGTCTCACTTTCTGACTTCTAAGAAAACATTTCAATGAAACTTCTAAGAGTAAAATCAGAGGATATTTCAGATTTTCACAAAGGCAACAAAATAATACAAAGGAATTTAAACAGCTAAATAATATAGGTTAGAAATTAAAATGACACACTCAAAAATTATAAGTTAATTCATATAGGAAAACAATTTAAAACTCATATATACAAAAGTTTGTAGGTGTAAAAAATAGAATTATTAAATAATAAAGTAATGAAAATACATACACACCTATGTATATATGAATAACCCATTTATTAGTGAGTAGATAAGTAGAATTCATCGTGTCTTCAACATTCATTTCATGAGCTATTTCTTTTAAGAGGCTTTTCCTGATTACCCCAATTGTTTGAATCCCTCCAAAATAGCTTCACTTATTTTGTATATAGCCTATATTTTCATATCTCTGTATCTTCTGCCCTTAAGGTTAAAGGTTGCTTCATTTTTTGTTTCTGAATTACTGGTGCCTAGCAAGTCCCTGACATTTAGTAAGAACTTCAGAAATACTTGTTGATTTATTTGATTTATTAATTCATTGATATCCATAGAAATGATGAAAACACAATTTGAAAAATATATTCATGTTTATATCCATATATGCATAAACACATATCCTTCAAGGAAACTAGCAAAATAACAAGAAGCTCTAGGGTATAATGCCAAAGAAAAGATCTATTGAACATTACCTAAATAAGTAAAACTTGGAAGATGAATGTCTGGGGCTAGGGGTAGATGGGTGTTACAGTGGACAGAGTGCCAGGTGTGGAGTCATCTTCCTAGATTTAACTCGGACTTCAGACACTTACTAGTTGTGTGACGTTGGGCAAGTCATTTGACCCTTTTGCCTCAGTTTCTTCATCTACAAAACGAGTCAGAGAAGGAAATGGCAAACCACTCCAGTATCTTTGCCAAGAACACCACAAATTGGGTCATGAAGAGTCAGGTATGACTAAAAGACAACTGAACAAGTATCTGGGGCTATAAAACACCAAGCAAAAACTAGGAGCTAAGGATATAGATAAAAGAGAGGATATTCCTTTCAAACAAAAATTTAACTCATTGGTAAACACAAAGTTAACCAGTTAACACATAACAAAAACTTTATATTTTTTTATAAATCCATATTGTTGTTTGTCCTTAGTTTTCAAAGAGGACCAATGACATCACCTGTAATGTCTTGACTCTCATGTGTATTGGATTTAAGTGACACAGAATTGCACAAAATCATCTGCCTCACTCTCTTCCAGAGTCATAGAAGTACAGTGGAAGGACAAAAGTCAAGATGCCTGGCAATGGCCCATGATGCAGTGGATGACCTTGGTGTCTTAACAAGCTCTAAGTGTTCCACAACACCTGCTTCAGTCCTCTTCATGACTACTGGAACAAATCATTCTCATCTGCCCATTCTTCTGGGGGAAGTCTTTACATGCTTGGGGTAGACATCTCCTTAACCTTCCAACTGATTTGTTGGTTGCCTTCAACTTGGTTTAGCCAGTGTGCCAAGCTGGGTTTAGCAGGGTGTGGCCTCTGTGCATGGTACAGCCTCTTGGAGCCACAGGTGAGAGTTGGGATATAGGGAGCATTCAGGGAGACCAGCAGCTCCGGTGTGAGGGCTTGCCAAGTCCTCTTCAGGGACGTTTTTCCACCTTGGGTGCCTACTTCTCATCCAGTTCTCACCTGTGGCTACAATAAATTAATGTATCATCAAAATGAATGCTTACTCCAGTGGTGGAGAACCATGCTTCCCATTTCCATGTAAATATACATATATTCTAATATATACATATGTACATGTATGTAAATAGGGAAGAATCACACAAGACAAGAAGATATTAATTTCTCCCACTGGAGTGAGTATATACACACACATATATGAATTGTGTATACACATACATATGCATATATGTACACATACATTTTATACATTTGTGCATGTGTATAGATATGAAATCCTTCAATGGACTCTAGGTGCTAGGGACTTCCATTCAATCTCTTGTCATTGGCTACCTTTCATTTTCACTCTATCACTGCCTCACCTTTCTCCATCATACATCTCCCTCATGATTTCCTTTATGCCACCACTCTTAAACAATCTGTCATCAGTAATATGCACAGTCTATTCCCTACCTTCCCACCATACTTCATTTATGTTCTGGGTGACCCAAAATTTCTAATCTTTTCAAAGCCGTGGTATTCAATGACTCATAATCACATCGAATCAAAGGAAGAACGCTGACACTGTTAAGAAGGATTTTTGTTTTAGGGAGAAGTGCCAGATCATTAGGAGCACAGCACAATTTCTCCATGGCAATCCAGGCTGTTTTCCTGTGGAAGCCTGAGCTGAACTCATGAAGGGTCAGTTTTTTGTCTCGCTTTTGTTCTTGTGTCCTAGCACCTACAACATGGGAGATGTTTAGTAAAAACTTATTGATTGTTCTAGGTACTGAGAGGCCTGTTCTGCAGGTTTCCCACTCAACTTCATATCACAAACTAAATAATCTGCATGACAGGCATTCTTCAGCTATGGCTTTCCTGAGGGGATGGTGAAGCTGAACTTGTCAGGAAAGTGGATTAGTGTGTATCACAATCTTCTGAGGGCAAATTGTAGCCACAAGGATTTTATATCCAAGGAAATTTTAGGATACATATAAAGTATGTGTAATTATTTTAGGATACATGTAAAGTACATGTAATCATGCTAGAAAGATATGTGTAAAACCTACATGTGTGTACACACATATGTTTGTGCTTACACATATATTATGTATGTGTATACAAACATACAAACATCTATAGAAGTATAATATAATGGAAAGAGTTCAGTAAGCTAAGTGAGCAAGGTGAAAGAACAAACATTTATTAGTTTTTTAATAGTTTCTATAATTACTATCCACCAGGCACTCTGTTAAGAACTTTATAAACATCAGCTCATTTGATCCTCACAACAACTCTGGGAGGTGGATGCTATTATTATATCCATTTTACAGTGGAGAAGACTTAAACAAACAGAGGTTAAGTGACCTGCCCAGGGTCATGTAGCTGAGATGTATTTGAGGCTGAATTTGAATTCAGGTCTTCCTGACTCCAGGTCCAGTGCTCTATCTACTGAACCACCCAGCTGCCTCCATTGAATGAGGAGACAGGTTTGAATATAGCTCTGTGATGGTCGACAAATCATTTAAGTTCTCTGAGTCTATCTAATTGAGATAATGAGACTGGCCCCAGATGTATCTTCCAAATAAGAACTCTGACATTGCAGTCAAGCTCTTGAGTACATTTCATTAAGCCAAGGAGAGGGAAGGTTGTGATAATTTATAGGAGAATCATACAATTGATGTGCATGGATTCATATCCACTGACAACAGAATTCATCATTAAAAAGAAAAGGTTGGGTTTGAATTCAATTCAACAGATATTTACTGATACCATACTCTGGGCAAGGCTCAAGGTTAGTGTCTAGGTATAAAAAAGATAGAAAAAAATAGACCTTATCTTCACAGAACTGAAATTCTATTGGCTGCTTCAACATATGAACCAAGAAGCAAGGATAAGGTAATATCAAGAAGGAAAAGCAGGAATAAGTGGGTATATCAGGAAATGCTATGCTTAGGAGATGTTACATGAGCCAAGCCTTGAAGAAGGCTAGAGTTTCTATTGTACAAAGATGAGGAGAAAGAGCATTTTGGATATAATGAGTAACCTGTGCAAAGGCACAGAGATGGAAGGTAACATGCCAATTAGGTCAGTTAGTTATAACAGAGGTTGCAAGAAGGGTAGGGAATAGTAATATGAAATGTCTTATAAAACACATGGGAATCAGGTTGTGGGAGACTTTGAATGCCTAGTTAACCAGTCTGCATTTAATCCAATGCAATGGTTCTCAAATTTTTTGGACTCAAGACTCCCTTTATATTCTTAAAAATGATTGAAGACTCCCCCAAAAGCTTTTATTTATGAGGATTGCATCAATTGATATTCAAAATATTAGAAATGAAAGGTTCTTAGTATTATTGTGAAAATCTGACTTCAAAGACATAGCCTCTCCCTGTCAACCTCCTTGTCACAGTCTTGTTTCTGGAGTACACTTTGAGAACATCTTCCCTAGAGACAATGAAAATCAGCCAAATATTTTTGAAAAGGGAAGGGGCATTTTCAGAGCTATCCTTTAGGAATACTAACTTGAGAGTAGTGGGGAGGATTGCTGAGAGAAGGGAAAGACTTGAAACTGGGAAACCTAATAGCAGGGTATTACAATGGTCCAGGATAGAGAAAATGAGGGTCAGAGTTATCCTACGGGTATGTGAACAGAAAGATTCAACAATGCTTTCTGCTGAAAATTGTTGAGATTTGACAACTGATGGGACAGGGGGGTAGGGAGGGAAAAGGGAAAAATTTAAGGATGACAGTCTATTTGAGTACTTGGGAGACCAGAAAGATAGCAATACCGTCTACAGAAACTGGGAATTTTGTAGAATGGGTGGTTTGTGGAGGACATATAATGAGTTTCATAAGAAAAGGAATAATGAAATCATTCTATTTAGTCAACATTAATTTAAGGCTGTATATGTACCAGGCTCTGGGCTAAGCCTTGGGGAAGCAAAAGCAGTTCCTGTCCTTAAAGAACATACATTGTACAGGGGAGACAACATGTTAAGAATAACTAAGTACATGCAGAATATAGAGAGAGGAGATAAAAGGACCCTGAGGAAAAGGGACTAGAACCTGGGGTGAAAGGGGGAGTGCTCTGGCAGAAGGTGAGATCTGAAGGAAACCAGAGAAACTAAGAGGTGGGACAAAACAAAAGAAAACATTCCTGGCAGGACAGCCTGGACAAGCAAAGCCATGCTTTGGTGAAAGCAAAAGCATTCTCTGAAATGTCGGTCAGTCAATAAACATTTCTAAAGTATCTACTATGTTCCAGGCATTGTGCTAAGCCCCAGAGATACAAAGCAAGTCAAATGACAGGCCCTGCTCTTGAACTCACAGCTTAATGAGGGAGACAACAAGGCGAACAACTATGTACAAAAAGGCTATGTATAGGTTATGTAGGAAATAATAACACAGGAAAGATACTAGAATTAAGATGGATTGTAAAAGGATTACTGGAGGAGATGAGATTTTTAGCTAGAATTTGAAGGAAGTCAGAGAGACCAAAAGGCAGAAATGAGGAGGAAGCTATTCCAGGCATGGGGTCAACCAAAGAGACCAGGTGTCCTTGGATCAAAGGGTATGGAATGGAGGAAGGATATAAGGTATAAAAAGACTGGAGGGGTGTGGCAACACTGGGTTATAAAGGACTTTTTATGTTAAACAGAGAATTTCATATTTGATACTAGAGGTGATATGGAGCAACTGCATTTTACTGAGTAGCAGAATGACATGGTCCAACCTATATTTTGAGAGAGTCACTTTGGAGATTTAATGGAAGATGGGGCAGATGAGTGGAAGATGGATTACACTGGAGAAAGACTTTGCAATGACCTAGGAAGCTATTCCAGTAGATGAGAGAATTGAAGGGCTCAGTTAGAGAGGTGGCTATGTGAGTAAAGAGAAGGGGGCATATATATCAGGGATATTATAAAGGTAGAAACAATGGCATTTGGCAATGGACTAGATATGTGGGTAAGCTAGAGTGAAGAATTAAGAATGACACTAGATACAGGACTGAGTTATGGTCAGGATGGTGGTGCCTTTGACAGTATAACATAGTGGAAAAGTTTCCCAAGAGATATGGAATAGAATTATCATCATTAATGACATTAATATGGTTTGAGAAATGGAAATAATACATTCAGATTATATGTTTTCATATTTATTGATATAGAATATGACTATTGGTATCTATCCACTTCTCAATTTCCTTAAAATAAGCACAAAACACTCCCAAATATTTTATTCCTCTCCAAAGAACTTAAGGATCTACTATAAAGACAGATGATAATGAATTCACATGCAACAAATAAATCATAAAAAGTTAAATACTATTTGAGTAGTTTACTATTGGATGATAATCTAATAAGCTTCATGTGTTCCATTGTAATTAATAAACAACTGCATCTCCTCTCACATTGGAATAAAGACAGTCTTCATGGTGATTCAGGCTGTTTCTATTACATGATCACTCCTGGAGACTGGAGCTGAAAATATTTTTCTATATTTCTGAATCAGTGAACATTCACAAAGATGGAAATATACACTTTGAATGTAGTACTGCAGAACCAATAAATGCCATATTTTGGGGAGGAATGGAGTGAGTACTCAAAGTAAACAATTCGCTTATAGTTAGGATTCAAAACTATAAGGTTGCTCCTTTCCAGAGTTGTTGGGATATCAAAATCAGGGAAAGAACAGATAACTGAATAATAAGCAAGCTTAGGAACTAGTAGAAAAGGTGTTAGCTATTTTTTAAAAGAAGCCACTCTCAGTCTTCTTTAATCTTTGTGCCTTCCTTTGGAGACTACCTTCAATTTTTACTGTGACATATCCTGTTTTCACAAAGATTAACAATAACAACAATAATGATAATAGGCAGCATTTATATAATGCTTTAAAGTGTGAAATATGCTGCACATTTTCCCATTTTATCTTTACAACAAACCTTTGAGGTAGATGTCATTATTATTCTCATTTCACAGATGAGGAGATGGAGGCTGAGAGAGGTTATGTGACTTGCCCAGTGTCACACAGTTAGTGTCCGAGGAGGAGTTTGAACTCAGACTACAAAGCCAGATTGTGCCACCTCCCTGTTGTTTGTAGGTTATTTGATTGTGAGCTCCTTGAGAGCAGGAGCTGTATCATTGCATTTCTTTGTACCCCAAGTGCTTAGTATAATGCCTGACATAGAGTAGTGGCTTAATAAATGATAGTGATTACTTGATTGGATAAATGTCAGCAAAGGTCAGAATATAGATTTCTATATATAGAATAAAGAATACAGGTATTTAAACAAGTCTTACTCCAAAGTATCATCATGGTGCTGAGATGGCCCTCTGTTTTTGAAAGATACACAGCAAATGGCAACCTCTGGCAGGTCTCATCAAGATGGACAGGCTTTGAGTTTCTGTAACACTGTAAGCTTGTCATTTAATGGCCAAGTTAGCTAAATTCGGAGACATTCATTCAACAAGGTAGGCCACTGGAGAAGGACTATGACTTATTATTGTTGTTGTTTTTAATCACAGCAGTTCAAGAAGACTGTGTACCAAGGTACAGAGTGAATTGAATCTAGGGAATGCCTGTATGATACCAAGAAATCAGGACAGGACTAGATAGAAAGGTTAATTATTATGTCTTTCAGTCTTCAATTTCTCTGGCATCTTTTATGAAGAGGTTAATAATTATCATCAGGACTCAGGTATAGAGTCAAGGTTAAGGATCAAGTTAGGAAAACCAAAGACTTATACTTGGTCCCACAAGGAGGCAATGAGTATGAAGCCAAGGGACAAGTTGAAACCTCATATAATTATTATGCTTTATTAATTATATTCATAATATATGTCAAAACCTCAATTACTCCAATCCCTTTGTTCATGTGCCCTTCAAAACTAAGTCTCAAAGATTTCTATCCACACTAATTATAAAGCACATGAAGTTAGGGATTTTTATATTTAATTTATTTCCAGCTGGTCATAATGCAGAATTCCATGTTCAAACACCTAAATTACTTTTCATAATGATCATCTCATATTTCAAAATTATGTCATACCAGGCTTCAAGTCCATGCATCTATCCCAGGTATTTGGGGATATCTTGCCATCTGCCCTGAGGCCATTATGTATACTCATCCCCATGGAGCTCCCCAATTGCTAGAGTCCATTCCATTTCTAAATCACATGATCCTTATTTTCTCTGCAACCAAGCTTCTTCAAGTCTTTACAAAGTTCACAGTTCAATAAAGGTGGGTATTCTTTCCACCAAACCACACTAAAAACCCTCCATACCTTGGTAGATTGTTTTATGGCTTGCCATATTCATCACTTATCACTTGACTTTATGGTGAGGAGCTTTGCCAAACTTAAGACAAGCTACACAGTATCTATCACTAGGCCTGACTGTACTCAAAAAAAAAGTTTTTTTCCAGCTGAACGCATTCTGATGGCACAGCCTTCAAGAATTCAAGGTCATCTCCATGTTAGGATAAGGCCTCAAAGAGATCTTAAATGGAGGTTGCTGTAATCACCATTTCTTAAAACTATTCTAAAGGAACTTGAACTTCATAAATTTTAGAGAAACAACCATTCAAAAACCAGAAAGAGCCACTTTTACCGATGGGGAGATACTTTTTTGTTTTGTTTGGTTTTGATTTTGGTTTAAGTACACACACCAGAATACACGAAAAAGATGTTTTGGCCTACCTCCCACTGTATTTCCCCAAAGGAAGTAACTCAAGAAGGTGAAGGAAAGAGGTTATAGTAGTTACTGCTACAGCAATATCAAAAGCATTATATTATTGACAATAAGAGATCACCTTCACAAACACATTATTTTCTTTCAAAGAAAAAAGGTAAAATGCCTGAGAAACTTCAGTGACATCTTCACACAGCATCTACCAAGTAGACTTCTAATGCTTTATAAAAATAATTGCTGTGAGGAAAAGAAATAGGGAACGTACATGTCTTGGGGATGATCAGGAGATACCTGAAGATTCAGTAAGTAATGTGTATTATTACAATAGTGAAGAAGGAAAATAACAACCTGAGAATAAAGTACTTCTTAGTAGGAAGGGATCAAGCTCTTATTGCTTTTAGGCGTAGAAGTCATATATAGCATATGGGTCATTCAGACTAAGCCAGGACCTAGCTAATATTAGCAGCAACAGAAACCATCATTCTTTGATTAAATACTCTGATCATTTCATCCCTCTTCACTTCAATAAACACCTGCACTTCAGTGCTCTGTTTAAAAAAAAGTTTCTAAAACATACTGGTGTTTTAAAGTGGGAAAATTCATTGATACTTTTGTTTTGATAACAACTTGTAACACATCTCAGAGTGAACACTTATAGATCCTAACCTTGGTCCTCTAAATCAACAGTGAGCCCTTGCTTCACGTTTTCCTGGATCAGCTGAAGCGTATGCTCAAAAATCTCTCCTGCTCTTGCAGTCTCAACGGTGAAAGGGTCCCGTGGATAACGGAACTGAGCCAGCAGGTCACTAGGAGTTCGAGGTCTTCTGCAGATGACAAAAGCATTGCTATTTATGAAGTAAATTGTAGAAACACTCTGAACGATGAAACCTAAACAAAAACATATCAATAGACATCAAGCTATGAATCTACCTAATAAACATATTTCCTTTTCCATTTTAGAGTATACACTGGGTTGAGGAAACATTTATAAGGAATGGACTTAGTAGTCTAGTGAATAGTCTCCTAAGAAATCTTATGTATTATGCAAAATATAAAGTAATAGATATTGTTTCTAATGGAGAGACAATCCATATTTCTTCCTATTAGTTAATAGTATACAATTTATAATGAAGTACTGAATGTATCTTCAGGAATACAATCTTTTGAAAGAGTTATTTAGAATATTAGAACAATTCATCACTGAATATCTATTGCATATCTATTATTATTATATATCTATTATCTATTGAATATATACATTGAATACCTATTGGAAGTTACTGGAATGAAAGGTTCTAGAGATTTTATATTACATAAGAAATATGTCTTTAGAGAAAATAGAAAGCTTCACTGAAATCCAATTCAACTTATCAAGCATAGGCTTGATATATGTACTCATTTTACTGATCAATTCAAAACCCACTCATCCTTAACTAGATGGTTTAATGAGGTCATGTAAATTATATATATATGCATGTGTACATATATGTTTGTATACATATGTACATAGGCATATGTATTTGTACACATAGATAAATGTATATGGAATATATATATATACTATCCATATATGGATTGTACTAGGGATCTGTCCTTAGTTCTGTATTATTCAATCAATAAATGCATATTTATAAGTACCTACCAAGTGAGAGACACTGTTCTAAGTGCTAAGGAAACAGAAAGAAGCAAAAGACAGTTCTTACCCTTAAAAAGTTTAAAGTCCAATGAGGGAGACAATGTGCAAATAAATATATACAAAGCAAGCCACATACAAGATAAATAGGAAGTAAATAACCTAGGGAAACCACTGGAATTAAAAGACTGGGGAAGGTTCCCTGTAGAATGTGGGGTTTTAAAGGAAGCTAGAAAATCCAGTGGTTGGAACAGAAGAGAAAGAGCATTCCAGGCATGGGGGCCAGTCAGAGAGAATGCCTGAAGCTAAAAGATGGAGTATCTTGTTTCTGGAACAACCAGTAGACCAGTGTCACTGAGTCAATGGATATGTATTAGAGAGTAATGTGTAAAAAGACTAGAAAAGTAGGTGGAGGCTTTGGATAACCTAGATAAAGGACTTTGCAGCATTTTTATGAAATGTGAAGATGACACATGGATAGGATAAATATACTGATTAAAAGAACTGAGATCCAAACAAATCTTGGCAGACCAGAATAATAGATCAAATGTAGGAATATTGACAAGCTAGAGCCCGTTGCAAGGAGTACTATCAGGATCCATGTATATGTCTAAGGATACATACACATATGCATATATCTCATTAAAACAGGCAAGTAAATGTAATTTTCGGCTGAATTAATAGAATGGAAGGTATAAATGAAGGACTAGATCTGTAATTTAATTAAAATAGAGAATTCCAAAATGAGGTAAAATAAATCAAGAGGGTAGAGGTAGGGGTCATAGGAAGGAAGCTCCAGAAGGGTATATTTCAGCTCAGTGTAAGGTAAAACTTTCCTGGACTTATATCTGTCTACAGAGTAATGAGAACTTGTTCAGAAGACAATGAATTCCTCAATAAAATATTAGCATCTTGGAACTGGAATAGCCAGTAGAGATTATCCAAATCAATGCTTTCTAAGATGTGCTTAACACGTCTTTATTAAAGACTTTTAGTCAGACCAGTTTACAGTTAATACTCCCAAGCCAGGTCATCCCAGTTTGGAAAAACTCTAGATGTTATTGAATTTCCCTTACATCTGCTCTAAAACTACTTGCAATTTTCAACCACTGCCCCGATTCTTTCATCTAAGAGCAAACAGAATAAATGTGATCATGTTTCCACATGTTATCCCTTCAAATATTTGCAGATAATTTTCTTGACTCCTTCTCCCCAAGACTTGTTTCCTCTATTTTCAACATTTCTAGCTCCTTTAAATGGTTCTCATGTAGTATGATTCTGAAGCCTCTCACCATCTTGTTTACTCCTTCCAATGCTCTCCAGCTTGTCAACATCTTTCCATTTGATTCATCATTCTGGCCTATCTAGATTCATTTGGATCCTGATTCTTTTAATTGGCATATTCATCTCATCCAACTTTGTGTCATCTTCATATTTCATAAGTATGCTATATACTACTTCATCTAAATTATCAGTAAAAATGCTGAACAGTACAGGATCAAAGACAGAACCCTACCAAATTCCATTTGATAACTTCCTCAAAGCTGACATAAATCCATTAATTAAAACCTTACTGGAAGTTTTCTCACAGTATCTGAATGAAGTGTACTCTTAGGTATAGGAAGACTGGTCTTCATGAGTCCAAATCTGGCCTTAGACACTTAGTAGCTGTGTGACCTGGGTAAGTCACTTAATCATTCTGTTTGTCTCAGTTTTCCCATCTTTAAAATGAACTGAAGAAGACAATGGCAAACTAACTCTAGTATCTCTGCCAAGAAAACCCCAGATGGAGTCGCGAAAGAGTCAGACACAACTGAAATGACTGAACAATAACAAAGATTTATTCTTTATGAAACATGGGTTGATTTAAATGACCTCCGAGGTGCCTTCCAACTTTGAAACTTTGTGATTTTCTTTTGTTCAAAGTATTGTGAAATGGACATACCTTCAAGGAGTCCATAATATAGCTGTAGAGATAAGGCACACACACATACATCGTAAGACAGTGATACAAAACTAAATGAGATAAGTGCAGGAGAAAGTTCCAAGAAGGATGATGAAAGAAGACATTTGACTTATTACAAAAGAAGGTTGATTTAAAAATTACCAACAACAAAAATATAACATTTTGATATTTCCAAATAGAAATGTGGAAGCTGGTTTTAAACAACAAAACATACATTACATTTTTGGAACTAGGCGTCATCACTAAACTCACCATAGAGACTGAGAGAAGCTACTTTCTTTTTCTTCACCCTGTTTTTTATGCAAAAAAATACTCTGTGCCTTATAGGTTATATTAATATGTAGATCCTTGTTAAAAAGTAACCGTTTAAAAGTCAGTATTATTGGCTCAAACAGAAATGAGTAACTATTCTTATGAATTTATCATTTGTATTCTGTTTCATAATCAATAACATTTAAAGAAAATGGTTGACAAATAATATAGCTTTGAGACAAAGCCCCAGAATCTATTCTGTAATACTAATCATTGTGTCCCTGAATTGTTTCTGTTACAGTGGTTTTTTCTTTATTAACAAAAGATGACTGTAAAAGTCCCTTATTTATTCTAAACAAAAATGTATTTTTTATGAAACATGGGTTTATTTAAATGACCCCTGAGGTGTCTTCCAACTTTGAAATTTTGTGATTTTCTTTTGTGATTTTTCTTTCTTCAAATTCCCACTATTTTGTGGGACAATGGGCATGACAAGGAGAAAATTATTGGCTTCAATAGATAATCTTTTTTATTTCAGTATTATCAGTTTAGCAACTCTGTTAGGTTCTGTGCATACTAACCCCTAAAATAACTGATAATTGAGAAAAGTTTGGCGAATGACAGCAAACATAATATAGCCCATTACACGGGTATGTATCATCCTTCCTATCTCTACAGAGGAGGTTTTGATTCATAGAAAGTTCTTTGGGAATGAGCAGTGGCCAGTAATTCAGAGAGAAACTTAACTTTTCTTACAATAGCTAAACTGACAATGAATACTTTTCCTAGACGATGGCCTGGCTTGCCAAGTTTAAAGAAAACATATTTTGACAATCTCATAAGAGTATCCCTGGTTGTGATTTATGAAGCTTGCAAGAGCTAAACAAAACTGAAATGAAAACAATTTTCATAAGCAAAATAAAATAAAGTCTTACTGTGAAAATAGATTTCTTCTTGTGGAGTTAATTGCACTGTCAACCCTCTGGATGGCATCGAGAATGGATGATTCAACAAAGTTATCACCAGCTTGTCTACCCTGTATTGCTGTAACAACAATCCCATGATTTAAAAAAAAAATAAAAGTTAGGAATTACATGATATAAGTGACATTTAATACCTTTTATATTATAGAAGGGACAACTCCTAACAAAATGAAAACACTACAAAACCTCCAGGTGATATTTTCTATTATACAGAAAGTAATATTCCCCAACAAAGCTCCCAATGGAAACTATCAGTTTAATTCAGAGAATTAAAGTACTCCAAAAAAATGGTAAAGGCATATGGGCTATTTCATTTTATAATAATGGTTCAGAAAACCCAGATGTGCAAGGATATGGAATTGCTATGCTATTGGGGTCTGGTTTATGTGCAGAGCACCTGAGATGATGCCTACATGTAGGACTGAGGGAGCTTGCTTCTGTGAGAATAGTGTTGAAATGTAAGGGAAGTGACTTTGGGACACAGTGGAACAAATGTAGACATAAGTTCCTGATGGTTTAACCCTGAAGTTAGGAGGAATCTTTTCTGATTGGTTATGTAACTAGAGCTGTCAGTATTCAATACAGTTTCTCAGAATAAGTCACCTCCTCTTTGTGGTAAGTGGAAAGGCCTTTTGCCTTTTGCCCTTTAGAGGCTCTATGGATCCCAAGAAAAAAGCTTTAGTCCTCAACCTTTCCCTCTCCTTCCCGCATTCTAGATGAAGAAATAGAATCGCTGACCTCAGGAATTTTGAATGATCTGGAGAGTAACAGGAATCTGAAATCCAGAGTCTAGACTGGGTCTTTATAGCCAGTATAAAATTAATATCCTATAGCTAGCAAGGTGTGACCTTTGTAAGAAATCTTTGGGACTGTAGCCTAGACCATGGCTCAAAAACATATTTCAGGGGAAGAAGATTCTATATATTGTATCCCAGTTCCAAAAACAGAAGAGGATTGTGACTTTTACTCCTAGAACTTCATATACAACCTTCAGAATACAATATCAATGCCTCAGCCCTGAACCAGTTAAGAGTTAGGTAGGAAAGTTTATAGTTCTGAAGATCATAATCTACACATCCCATGTAGAAGTACAAGTTTAAAGGAGGATTTGGAATACACTGAGAGGGAAAATAATCAAAGAATTTGCGGATAGAACACAGGATCTAAAATCTGAGGGCCCTTAGAAATGTCTTCCTCTTCCCAGATACTTTGAGGTTGCTGAGTCTCATGATCAAGACACATTCTCCATTGGAAGAGGTGAAGACTTTTAAGCCCACTTGCTTGTTAAATGTCCACCAGTCAGGATTGATTTTCACTTGTCAGGGGAGTTACCTTTCTGAAGAGATTTAAGTAATTTCAGGGTTTTTTGGGGGGTCTTTGGTTACCAAAAGAAATCACTGACCATAAATTTATTGATTAGAGGTTAGCTTAATTAATGAATTGATTATTAGTTATCAGAAAAAATCAAATCAAATCTGAGGGCCTGGATTCAAATTTTAAACTTGTTACATATTACCTTTATGATCTTAGGCAAGTCACTTTAACCTTTCCAGGTCTCAGTTTTCCCCATCTGTGAAACAAAGGGTTTGGACTAGATCAGGAATCAACAAACTGTGAGCTAAGAATTTTTTTTACATTTTTAAATAAAATAAAATTTTATTTTAAAATATTTTAAAAACATACAATAAAACTTTATTTAAAAATGCAAAAAATATTCTTAGACTATGGGATTTGGTGTGTTTGGGCCATAGTTTGCTGACCCTTAGAGTAGATGATCTCTTAGGTCTCTACCAATTCTAAATCTCTCATCCAATGATGAGCCAAGAAATTCTATATTCTATTGCTATATATTGTAAGGTCCTTGAAACCAGGAATTCTTTGTTTTTTTTTTCTATTTGTATAGTCAGCTCTTAGCACAGTGCCTAGTACACAGCAGGTTTTTTGTCTGCCAGCTACCAAACATGATTTACAAGTAAAAGATGGACTAAAGAACCTAATCAGGGATTCAACTCGAAGATAAGGACAAAGGAAAAGGCTGTGGGTTAGGAATGTACTGAGAATGAGACGTGATGGACAGTAAGAAAGATTTATTACTTCCAAGAGGAAGCTTTCTAGCACTTCAGGCAGAGTATCTATGGCAAATGTATGTGAAACACGGATTAGAATTATTCAAGGGATAAGGTGTAGAGAGATGATGGCTTATATCACTGAAGGGAGCAGTTACATGGTGAAATCTATATATTCATCAGTGCATCAAAGAATCAGAAATATGAAATCCTTTTCTCATAAGTAATCATTTATATATGGTATTAGGAAAGCGGTTAAAGATTATAGTGAAATAAAGACTAATTTCTACAGAAACTTATTGATATGACAACATTTATTGATGTAACACAGATTTGCTGAGGACCTGAGCCCTCAAATCAGATTTTGGTTTTAAAACAAAACCTCATTTTTTTTTCTATTTACATCAGGTTCCCAAAGAATGAGGTAGTCAGAAACTGACAGGATACTTGAGTGCAGGGACCATATCTTTTCTACGCTTGACATCCCACATAAGGCCTAGCATAGTACCCTATAAAGTATATGTACTCCATTCCTGTGTTGAATAATTTATTATTGATTATAAATTGAAAGAGTCATTACCTCCTCAGTACCCCCTTCCCCTAGGGACATATTTCCCTCTGTTTGGAGAGGGTAGAGGGTATACAGTCAATAACTCCTCCTAGATCTTCCATTTAAGGAGGGCACCCAGGGCAGCCATCTCCTCATTCTTTAGCCAGTTGTAGTCATATGAACTTTATCATGCCTTCACTTCAGGTACCTTCCTCACCTTTTCATTCTCTTTTTTGAGAAGTTGTCTTTCCCCACTAGATTATGAACTCTTTGAGAACAAGATTTGGCTTTTTTCCTACCTTTTTATACCCAGTTTACCCAGTGTCTGGAACACAGTAAGACACTTAATATTTATTGACTGACTGTCTATTTAGGCAAAAGCAAAGTTACAATTTCTTGTTCAGTTGTCTGGAGATTCTTCAGTGGATCTATGACTTCATCAATATATGTACTCTCTCTAACAGAGAAGAGTGAAACTCATCCATCCTCTGGAGATGAAGGTTTAAAAAGGTACTCTTGGGGGAAAAAAAAGGAATCATTTAACCACAATGATCATGTAAAGTATCAGATGGAAAACGGGATAAAAAGGATTATTTCCAGACAATGAAGTCAGCTGAAATAATCATACTATACTTTTGTATAGCTTTTACAGTTCTGACATTGCTTTGGAGCCAACATCATATTTTACAAAAGTATAACTTCAAATAGTGTGAGTTCAAATACATATTACCACTTCTGGGGACTTGTCTGCATTAATCAAGACCTAGCTATACTCATATGCAGAAGTTGATTTTAGAGTTAATGATCATCTGAGGATACAGAACAATTTAGAAACTTGCAACATTAAATAACAGTGGTATGGCATGTTTCATTTAGGTTCCCATTCATTATCTTGGTTTTTTAAAATTCCTACTGATAATATGAAGGAATACTATACCATTGTTATTTAAATCTTAGTGCAAATTTGAATAATGTGTTCACTTCAGGGGATTCATTATTCACCCTAATCAGGACTCAACCAAATGCTGGGACTTTATAAAAAAATCTAAAGCAGTATAAAAATCAGGCTGACACATATTTCACCATTAAACAATATATGAAAAAATGTAACACCATTGGGTGAAACACATATATTTTTAATCTATATACTTATATGTTCAAATTTATATATTTAAATTCTATTACTTTATCTTATAAAAAGGGCAACTAAAATAGAAGGCTCATTGAGAACAATGTAGAAGTTTTGTAGAGATATAAGATGAAAATTTGTGGCTGATTTTGCCAAATGGATACTGAGATAAGTTTTTCGTTTCTCAGAGGCAATCAAGGTTAAATGACTTGCCCAGGGTCACATAGCTAGTAAGTGTCAAGGTTTGAGGCTGGATTCAAACTCAGGTCCTCCTGACTCAAGGGCTGGTTCTCTATCCATTACACCACCTAGCTGCATTGATACAAGTGATTTAATCACAATTTCTAGGGACAATATACTGTCAGTTCTCTTTGACCTTCAAAATGTTTGTAATAATGAAATCACACAGATCTAACTGAATTGGGTAGTTCAGTTGGAAAGATCAAAATGTAGTAAAATCCCACTTTGGGCAACTCAAGTTAGTTGGCCAGGATAGATAACTTAACTTAAATTGTTGCCTTTAATTCTAAGTATTAATAAATATGACTGGGAATTTACTTTAAGAGAATCATTAATGTTAAATTATTTTAAGTAAATCCACGATCCATCTCCTACATTCCTCTCCCCTGAAACACACATATCAGCATACATTTAACTATAATCTATTTGTCCAACACTCCTAAGAATCTCCATATTATAAAGGAGAAGCATTGTGGAATAATGGTAAATGAAGCTGAATTAAGACAGTTGGAATTCATGTTTCAGAAACTACAAATCTCCATATAAAGGCAATCTAGGGTTATTAGAAAACACAAAGAAGCCCCCAAAACCTAATGTTTCACGGCATAGAGGAACTGACTGCCTCTATTTCACCTGCCTGTGTGAACTATTGAAACAGAATAGCTGAGTGATACTCAGCAAAATGTGGTCAGAAGAAAAAATGAGCAACAGCCAAAATTAATCCAAAATTGTTAATTGCACATGCAATTTGGGAGTGAAGAGGGCATGCATAAAACCACCCTTCCTGATCCCAACCATGTTACTCTAGTGCTCAGGTTTCTGGGAGACTAAGAAGCCTCTAGAAACATGAGACTAGAACTTAAAGCTCTTGTATTTCGAAATAGAAAAGCATCCAATTATTGGTCACAGGACAGAAAGAGCCATGACTCCCTTCTTGCCTCTCTTCTTTTTTTCTTGGCCACAGGGCACATCTATATTGTTCTAGATGAATATTACCCTTGAATACTAAAGAACTGGTTGATATGATGACCAAGTGACTGTCAGTGACATGTGAAAAATCTTGGGAAACAAAATAAGAGAAGGACAAGTGCTATCCTGATTGGGGGGAGTAAGGCGGGGGGAGGGAGAGGAGAGAAAGGAAGGGTAAGCAGAGAACAGATTCTCCAAACAACAGATCAGAGAGCTTGACTTGTGTTCCTAGAAAATTTGCAGAATGGATCATTAAAGTGAAGATCAGTCAACATCTAGAAAAGGAAGTAAGGATAACAAAGAAGCAGCATGACTTAAACAAGAACAGGCAGTGCAAAGGTAATCTCATTTCTTTTTGTTATTGTTGTTTTTACAGTGCTTGGATGGAGTGGAGATGTCTCTAATTTTTTTTTTTTTTTGCTTTTTGGAGGGCAGTCGGATTAAGTGACTTGCCCAAGGTCACGCAGCTAGTTTGTGTGTGTGTGTGTGTGTGTGTTTGTGTTAAGTGTCTGAGGCTGGATCTGAACCCAGGACCTCCTGATTCCAGGGCTGGTGTTCTATTCACTGCACCACCTAGCCTCCCTGTCTCTAAATTTCTACATCTCATTTCTTTTGAGTTATTACAAATCTGCTCTGCTCATAGAGAACAGCATCTTCAGTTTGGTAGGCAGTCTAACACCTCTTCTCTTTCACACGTTCCTTCAGAGCCTCCTCCCAAACACTGAGTTAGCTCTGGCAATAGGTACATTCATTTAGCATCTATGTGGAAAGTAGACTACCAAGGTAAGTAAACTTATCCACAGCATTCGAAATTTCTCCATTTGTTGTAACAAATGGTTGCATATTTGGATGGTGTGGTGCTGCCTGGGAGAGAACCCCTGTTTTCTTGGTGTTGATCATTAGGCCAAAATTAGCACAAGCAGCAAAGAACTGATTCATGTTTACTTGCATCTCAGCCTCAGAGGTTGCACTGAGTGCACAATATTTTTGCAATATACCTTAAATAGTACAGGGGGGAATTCTGTGGATACAGTTGACCTAAATTTTAGCAAAGTTGTTGATAAAATATCTCATATCGGGGCAGCCAGGTGGCTCAGCGAGTAAGAGCACCGGCTCCACTGTTGGGATGACCTGGAGATCAAATCCCGGGCTCAGAAACTCAGCACCACACCCAGAAATAACTGGCCATGTAACCTTGAGCAAGTTACTTAACCCCGATTGCTTAAAAAAAAATCTCATATTTATCTTGTGGAAAAATGGAAAGATATGGATTTGATGATAATACAAAGATTGATTCAAACTTCAAATAGCCTGACTCAAAGAGTAGTTAATGATTCAATATCCCCGTGACAGGAAGTCTCCAGAGAAAAGGTCCAGGAATCTTACTTGACATTGTGATATTTAACATTTTTATCATTGATTTAAAGAACTAGATGATGTACCAATCAAATTTGCATGGCACAAAGCTGGAAGAGATTAATCTACTGGATATTATTCTGGATCAAAAAAAATCATTTTGATGGGCTAGAGAATTGGGATGACTCTAATAATAAGAAATTCAGTAAAAATCAATGGAAAGTCTTACATCTGGGTACAAAATATCTATTTTAAAAGTATGATAGGAGATGCATGGTTATACAGCATCATCTATACATATATGTATTTATATTTACATCAGTTTTAGTGAATTACAAAGTTTAATATGATTCAATGGTATAAAATACCATAAAAAAAGATAATGAGATCTTGGGCTGCATCAAGAGAGGAACAGTTTCCAGGAAGAGGAAGATAATAATCATACTATACACTTCCATCATCAGAGCTCACCATGAATAGCATGTTTGGTTTAGAACTTCATAAGCTATGAAAACCACTGATAAGCTGGAGAGTGTCCAGAGTAAGGTAACTATATGGTAAAGATCCTCAAGTTCATGTCACATGAGAACTAACTGAAGGAAAATGGCATGCTTAGCTTGGAGAAGAGAAGACTCCAAGAGACATAACTATCTTCAAGAATTTGATGGATTTATCTTCTGGAGGAGGGCTTGGGCTTATCTTGTGGAAAAAAATGGAGAAATATGGATTTTATGATAATACAAAGACCCAGAAGAAAGAACTAGGAGTCATTAGTACCAGTTGAAAAGAGGAAAACTAAGGGTTGGTGTCAGGAAATGCTTCTTAATAATTAGAGCTGCATCAAAGTGGAATGGGCTTCATGAAGAGTGCAGCCAAGGAGCCTTCTTGGAAGTCTTTTAGTAGAAGCTGCACAACTTGTTAGGTATGTTAAGAATCAAGCTTCTTTTGGCTTAATTATTTGACTACTTGGTCCCTTCCAACTCTCAAATGCCAGAATTCCGTGACCCTCTAAGTCCCTTTCAACTACAAATAAATAACCTTGGTAACTAAACCTGGTGTCTGTTTCTTCTGTAAATTTAATGGCCTACTCTTTTTGAAGATTTCTTTAGTCAATGAACAATTACCTAAAGTTTTTTCTACATGAAACAAAACAGTCATTTTCACATGCTCATGAGAACAGAAGAGAGGTGAGATGGATAGAGAGCTGTCCTTAGAGTCATGAAGACACACATAAGTAAGTCACTGAGCCCATATGGATGCACAGAACATTTCATTATTATTTGTACCCTAAGGATTTTATTTTACTTTCAAAAGTGAATACTTATGGAATGCTAAATCATAAAGGACCTTGGTTTTAATCTAACAAAAAATTATAGAAACTAAAAATTCATTTTAATTAAAAACTAAACTTTACTTAAAAGACCGATTTTTAAGAGGAAACACAAAATACTTCCTCTATTTTTCAGACATTAGTATGTGCCTAACTTCTCTAAGCACACACTACATACACACCTGGGAATAAATATTTTACTGTCATTGGTACTTCCTAAGACTATAAGTTGAATATGAGTTATTGATCTGAAATGACATCGTTTTTAGGCGAGGGGGAAAGAAATCTAGTTTTTAAAAAAAAATCATAGTTCTGGGCCCCTTTTCTGCCAAATGAGACAAATATTGAGGAACAGGGCAAAGTCAAATCACCTGTCTCACCATCAGGGTGTTTGCTAGGCTCAACTAATAATTTTAACAGCTCATCTAGAACCTTCAATAACTAGATATTACTGCATCCATGGCAAGATGACTACATAATCATTCATCCTCCATCTTCATAACTTTTTATAGCTTTGGTGAATTAATCCTAATTGGATTATTGTATTTGTACAAAGTTGCTGTATCAAAAAGTGATCATTCTTAGGCTTTATCTAGTAGAAAACTGCCTAGGCCACAAACAGTAGTGTCTCATTTCTGTGGCAGTAGCTAAAGAGCTATTTGCTTTGTTTTGTAGTCTAGTCATAGAGAAAAATTGGCCAAATGATGCAGCTTGAAGTACACTATCAAATTTAAATCTCTTTAAATGAGTGACATTGAAAAGGGCTGACATTTCTGATGACTGTGCTATGGAACCAAAGGAATTTCTTGCATACAAATTGGCATTAATGACAGTTTTTGTTACATAATTTTCTTTGAACTTCAATAAATCTTCCTTGCTCAACACTTTGCATCATTAAACATGTAAATGGAGTTCATTTGCCTAGGAGGACATCACTAGTCTCTTTAGAGAGTATATGAAGAATGGCATTATCTAGCCATCCTCCCCTCAACCATTCCAACCTTTAGGTTGTTCTAACAAGTTTTATTCTGAAGATATTTCTACCATCGACCAATTCTAAATCATAATTCTGAACAATTCAAATAAGATAATACTTGCAATAGTTTTAAAGTATGCTGCTTGTGGAATTTTATCTTTAAAATGCATCAAATCATGTATGTTCCCTTAGGATAGAAGAGTGCTTACAGTACAGGGCTTCTATATGCATTTAAATGAGGACTGTGTTAAGCTTAATTAGAGGTTTGGATTTTTAAACAACAAAGCTTCATTATTAACACTGCTGCTAGCACTTGACAAAGGTGAAACTAAGTGTTACCTATTCTGGATAAAGTAAGACCTCCCTAATTTACAATGACTAGAAGATCTATTGTGAATTAATAAATTTTGTAGGTAAGCAGACCTGGGCAATAAAACCAGTTACTCAACCACTAACTTCACTTGCTTAATGTAATTACATGGCTATAATTTACAACTGCCTGTTACGCTTCATAGTATAATTCCAAAAACACAGCATATTCTATTGCCTAGAAATATGTCAGAGATATATTATATTAAATTCTTGGATCAAGAAATGAAAAATTAAGTTCTTTATTCAGATGTTTTTATTTGCCTCAATATTTTAGTCTTGGTTGGGTGATTATTCTGCCCCCTTCTAGATGCCTTTTTACATGGTATGCTACATGGGAGGGAGTTCAATAAATACTAGACCAGGATTCGAGAGACCTATGTTCAATTCATTGTTCCATGACCAACCTATCATTTAACTTCAGTAAAGTTACTTGCCCTAGTCATTAAAATGAGAATGTTGAGTAAAAGTACCTTTTTTTTGTAAGCAATTGGGGTTAAGTAACTTGCTCAAGGTTACACAGCCAGTTATTTCTGGGTGTGGTGCTGAGTGTCTGAGCCCGGGATTCGATCTCCAGGTCATCCCAACACTGGAGCTGGTGCTCTTACTCACTGAGCCACCTGGCTGACCCTAAGCAATTGGGGTTAAGTAACTTGCTCAAGGTTACACAGCCAGGTGTTTCTGGGTGGGTGCTAAGTGTCTGAGCCCAGGATTCGATCTCCAGGTCATCCCAACACTGGAGCCGGCGCTCTTGCTCGCTGTGCTACCTGGCCACCCCAAGTAAAAGTATCTTAAAGATCCTAAGTCTAAATGTCTATGTTACTACAGTCATTCTCAAAAAAAAAGAAACAAAAATTAGCAAGTCGTTTGAACAATGACAAAACATTCTAATAATAAGGAATGAAAATGAAAATATTTTGATATTCTCTTTTGCACCCATTATTTTGGCAAAATAAGTTAAGCAATCAATAAGTATTTATTAAGTGGGAGAATATATGCCAGAAACTATGGTAATTAGTGGGAATATAAATACAATAAAAAAACACAATTCTTACTCTTAAGGAGCTTAGGCTCTAATGGGGGAAGGTGAGTACCTAAGGAAGCATATACAGAATAAATATGAAAAGAATAAATGAAAAGCAATTTGAGAGAGAGGGAACTAACAGGGAGGGGAGGAGGACAGGCTCCATGTATAAGGTGGTATATGAGCTATGTCTAGGAGGAAGAGAGGAATTCTGTGAGATAGAGATGAGGAGGAAGTATGTTCTAAACACTGAGGACAGTTAGATCAAAGGCAGAGATATGAGAGATGGAGTGTTCTGTGTAAGGAACAGAAAGAAGATTAGTTTGGCAGGACCACAGAGTGTAGGAGGAAGAATAATGTCCAACGAAGTTGACAAAATAGGTTGCAGCCAGGTTGTGAAGGGATTTAAAGGCTAAACAGAATTTATATTAATTCTAGAGGCAATAGAGTGCCACTGAGGTTTACTGAGTGACATATTTATATGTGTCCTTAAAGAAATTCATTTTGGCAGCATAGTGGATGGTGGAAAGAAATGGTAAGAAACTTGAGACAGGGAGACCAATTAGGAGGTGATGACATTGATCTAAACAAAAGGTGATGAGAGCCTGAACTTTTGTGAATAGAGAGTAGGAGTAAGATGCAAAAAAGTGTTATGTAGATAGAAATGTCAAAATTTGGAAACTGATTAGATTTGTGAGGCAAACAATAGTGAAGAATAAAAGATAATGTCAAATACCAATATGGAAGATTAAAAGAATGGTGTTGCCTATGACAGAAATGAAGAAACTTGAAAGAGGGGTGGGTTTGGGAGGAAATTAAATGAATTGTGTCATGCACAGGTTGAGTTTGAGTTGCTTCTGGGACATCCAGTTTTAAACATCTAATAGGTGATGTGGGGTAGAAGTTCAGGGGAGAGATTAGTGTGGAGATAAGAGGGAGAGGGAGGGAAAGAGTGAGAGAAAGAAAGAGGGAAAGAGGGAGAGAGGGAGAGACAGAAAGAGAGAGACAGAGATAGAGAGAGATATGTATATAGGAGATATTAAACCTGTAGGAGCTATCTAATCCCATGGTAAGCAAGAAAAGGAATGTAGTGTAAGAAGATTAGGAATGCTAAGGCAGAGCCTTGGAAAAAAACTCAAAGATTGGAGACAGAGGCTAATCTGGATGGCAAACCAGCAAAAAAAGAGACTGAGAAGTGGTCAAATAAATAGGAAGAGAATTAGGAGAGAGTTTTGTCATGAAAATCCAAGGAGGAAAGAATATCCAGGAGAGGGCGATCAATAATGTCAAATACAGCAAAGAGTTTGAGAAAGATAAAAGATCGGGGGGGAAAAAAACCACACACGAGATCTGGCAATTTAATCATTCACAACTGCAGATAACAGTAATTTCAGAAAAGAATTGAAATCGGAAGCAAGATTGCAAAGGTTTAAAGAGGGAGAGGAAAGGAGGCAGAAGCCATTAGTATAAAGTGTATTTCTAGGTGTTTGGCTAAGAAAAGGAAGAAAGATAAAGTGTGATAGCTTGAGGCAATAGTAGCATATAGCAGTTTGATGATTTTTTTTAAAAGGATGGGAAGAGACAGGGATGTTTGAAGTAGTACGGAAAGTTTTAAATAGGGAAGGAATCAGAGAGATGTTGAATACGGGGTAAAGAGACTAGGATGACTGCATCTGCTAGAAAAATTAAGGAGGGGGAGGGATTGAGGGAATCTGTATCATTAAAATATTAACATTAAATGCCACTATGTTGGATGTATACTACACTTAAATTTTGGTAGAGGTCATTTTTTTGCACAGCAATATGACAACATAGAATACAAGTTACAAAACCATTCATACCATTTGACCCTGACTAGGGCTACATCAAGGGTGGTACTGAAATTGGAAAAACACCTATGTGGGCAAAGGTATTCATAACAATATTGTATATAATAGCAAAAATCTATTAACAATGTATTTCCTCTGGTGACTGGATAATGGCTAAATAGAATATGATAGATGAATCTAATCACGTGTTATCTTAACACAAGAAATTACAAGTATGAAAAAAACATAAATAAGGAAATACAGATCAAAGAAAACAAAATCAAGATATACATATGTTTACTGCAATAATATTTACAAAATATCAAAGCAAGAAAATTCATAGAAGGAAAAGAGTTTGGAATAATATAAAAAATAAGGTATATTTTTATTATTATTATTATCTTGCTTAAGTAAATCTATATATTTTAAGTAAACCTAAAATAATAATTTTATATACAATCATTTCAAATTTGTGTTCTTGTATATTTAAATGTTTGTTTTTGTTGGTAGTTGGTAAATTTCCAATGTTTTTTTTTTTTCCAAAGGCTTTCTGCTTAAGGTATACTAATACAATCCCTGACACAACTCCAGTCTGAGGTCAACTCAATGACATGAGACCCTGCTTAGAATATCCATGTCATGAGAAAGCCCAGGGGTTCACTTCCACATGACCTGCCTGGCCTCTGTGCAGCTACCTACCTTCTTCCCATGCTGATTTCCACTCCCCCTGTTTTATGTTTTGTCTTCCCTTATTAAAATGTAAGGTCCTTAAAAGTATTATTTTGTTTGGTGGTTTTATATCCTCAGCACTTAGCACAGAACCTAGCACCTAGTAAGTACCTTAAAAATGCTCTATCTCAGTGATGACTCTTTATTTACTTTCTAAAATGCCTTCTCACTCCCAATACACAAATTTCTTTTCACATTTTTTTTTACATTTTTATGTAGAGATGAATAGAAATTGAGTTCATTTTTTTTTTTAGATAATTGGTTTTTAGTACCATTGTTGGAGATAAATGGATGTTAGGCCAGAGAAAGATGAGATGACATGGCACAGGAGAAAGAATAGGGTTTTAGCACCCTGGGGAAATAATGTTTGGCAAAGAATTTCAACTACAGTGCCAAATTTTCTAGTTACTGTAATTCTATAGATATTTCCAACTCTATCTTTAAATATTAGCACTACCCTCAAAGGAACACTATTGAACAGACACAAAAGATTAAAAATATATGTACATTGGCATACAAATAACGAAAATAAATAGTTTATATAAATTTGCAACATATTGCCTGAATCACAGGCCATTAAAACTACCTATATATCTACTGATCTCTGGATCTTCATGATGTATTATGAATGCAGATTTTTTTTGAAGGAAGATATTTCATATCTACCTTTTATTTAGCATTGAATTATAATGATGAAAATATCTAACAGACTTTCTGGCCCTAAAAGAAGGATTAAAAAAAGAGAAAATTTCAAGTCTTTTATTTGAAAATCTTTCCATTTTTATGGAAACTGAAGATAGGAAAAATAAAAAAAACTCTTCAATTGCTTTTTGAGAAATGTTAATTTCAGTTGATGGTTGTAAGCTAGAAAAAAATAAAAGACTCCCAGAGCCCATCTGGAAAAATCAGCCTTTGCCAGTTAGCACATACAGATGCTATGTGCTTTTGATGAGTGCCTACTGTAGAATCTTTGATAATAAATCAATGCTCCCTCTTATACTGTCTATATCCAGAATCTGAGCTCTCAATATACTCTCCCCAAATCTGTCTAAACATGTATTCTTCTGACGTGTAACAGCTTTGAACAAAGTAGAACAGTATTCATCCCACAGAGACCAGAAGGAAACTGATATCTTAGTCCATTTAGGCAAGCATGATCACTAAACAATACTTTTCAGTTACACTGTTCTCAGAAGTGACAAAATTACGGTCTGAGTATACACAACTCCAAAACATGTGGATATGTAGCATCAGGTAAAGCAAAAAGAATGCTAGATTTGGAATTAGAAGACTGGGTTTGAATATTGATTATAACATTTATGATCAATTTGACCACAGTCCAATCACTAAACTTTCCTGAGTCTCAGTTTCCTTAAATATAAAATGAGGTTAACAATAATCAATCTACCTGCTCCATGAGATTTTTATAGGAAAAGTGCTATGCTACCATAAAAGTACTATGTAAATATGTGAACTAATAACAATAACTAACATTTATACAGAACTTACTATATGCTAGGGCACACAGGGCACACACTGGGCAGTTAGGTAGCACACTGGAGAGAGCACCCGGCCTGGAGTCTGAAAGACATCTTCCTAAATTCAAATCTGGCCTCAAACATTTGGTAGCTATGTGACCTTGGACAAGTCACTTAACCCTGTCTTAGTTTCCTCATCTATAAAATGAGCTGGAGAAGGAAATGGCAAACCACTCCAGTATTTTTGCCTCAAAAACCCCAAATAGGGTCACAAAGAGTAGGACACACCTGCAAACTACTAAGCTGAACATGTGCCAGGCACTGTATTAAGCACTTTACAATTGTAATCTCATTCTATCCTCACAACAACAACAACAAAAAAGAAGAAACTGTTAACCCAGGAATTTGTTGGCAGGTGAGAAAATCACTTACCTAAATGAGCTTTTCATTTTTAATATACATATCTGGGATTGTGAGGACAGAGTCTTTTCCAGCAAGAAATGGAGACTACTTTATAATTATGATAATTTTTTGTTAGGCCATCAGGTTTAAGTGATTTGCCCAAGGTCATAAAGCTAGTAAGTGTATGAGGATAGATTTGAACTCAAGTCCTCCTGCCTCCAGGGTCAGTGCTCTGCCCACTATACCACCTGCCGCTGCTGCTGCTAACTAACCTAAATAGCATCTACTATATGCCAGGCACCATGCTAAGGGCTTTACAAATATCATCTCATTTGATCCTCACAAAAATCCTGGGAGGTCTGTGCTTTTTTTTTTAATCCTCTTTTACTGTTGAGAAAACTGAGGCAAACAGAGGTTAAGTGACTTGCCCAGGATCACACAGCTAGTAAGTGTCTGAGGCTAGAGCTGAACTTCTGTCTTCCTGATTCCAAGCCCAAGTGCTCTATCTATTGCACCAATCAGCTGCTTTCATAATTCTAGTCTATTGTTTCATATCAGTTGGGTATATAGAGACCACCTATTTTATTTTCTTCAATTAGTGAGAAGAAATAAAACTGGATTCAGAATCTTGGCTTTGTATTTTCTACTTGTGTAGTCTTAGGCCAACCACAAGATATCTGAGCCTCAGTTTTGTTTTTGGTAAAACAAGGCAGTTGGAGTGGACTACCTCTAAGTGTCCTTTTAGTTTTAAGGTGTGAGGTGGCATGGCATAATACACAATGTAGACTTCGAATTTGGAAGACATCTATTCAAATCCTGATCCTGACACATGCTGACCTCTAATCTCTCATCTGCAATTGCTTCTCAGACACCTCAAACAGGATATCTGGTAGACATCTCAACCTTGACATGTCTAAAACTGAACTCATTAATCTTTCCCCCTCCTAACTATTGTCAAGGGCAATACTCCTGGTCCAGGGGTAGGAACCTGTGGACTCTAGGGCACATGTGGCCCTCTAGGTCCTCAAGTGTGGCCCTTTGAATGAATTCAAACTTCACAAAACAAATCCCCTTCATAAAAGGACTTGAACTCAGCCAAAAGGCCTTCCCCAAAGACCTAGGAAGGCCACATGTGGCCTCGAGGCCGTAGGTTCCCAGCCCCTGTCTAGTCACTCAGGTTTGCAAGCTAGACATTGTCTTTATCCCCTCACTATCCCTCACTCCTGTATTCAGCCTGTTGTGAACACCTATCAATTTCACCTTTGCAATATCTCTGGTATATAGCCCCTGTCTCTCCTCTGACACTTCCATTATTACTCCGGTACATGATCTTATTACCCCCTCACACCTGGACTACTGCAATAGCCCAGTGACGGGTCCGCCTGCCTCAAGTCTATCCCCACTCCAAACCATCATCCATTCAGCCTCTAGTATGATTTTCATGAAGTTCAGGTTTGACTACATCACCCCTCTAGTCAAAAAACTCCAGCTGGCTCCTTGTTGTTCCATAAACAATATACCCCCTCTTTTGACTCCTGGCAATTCTTTGACTGTGTCTAATACCTGGAATGCACTCCCTTCTCCTTCCACAGACTGACTACATTAGCTTCAAGAAGCCTTTCACAACCTCTCTCAATTCTAATGCCTTCCCTTTGTTAATTATTCTATATACAGCTTGTCTGCACATATAGCTCTGCTTCTTGTCTCCCCCATTAGATTATGAGCTCCTTGAGGGCAGGAACTATCTTTGGTCTCTTTTTTGTATCCCCATTGCTTACACAGTGCCTGTCACATAGGAGTCACTTAATAAATGTTTATTGACCGGTCAATCAATGGACTGCAGACGGACTGATCTGCTATAGCCAGGAGACCATGGACACAACTTCCCTGGCAACTCTCAAGAATAATAGGTTAGAGATGAACTGTGCTGATCTTCCTTGGGCAGAGGAGTTCACCACACTGATCACATATCTCCAGAACAACAACTAATCAGAAACACTCTACCACACTGCTTTGAAAATGGCTGTTTGTTCCCCAGATACTTGACAATGACTAATTTCTACAAGTTTAATAATACACATTAAAACATATTACACATATTATCCAATGGTATCCATTGAGTTGTGGGAAAGGGATGAGATGTGGGAGGGGTTCAGCAGAGGGTAGATGTGTATGAATGAATTTAAGGGATTTTGACATAAATAGAAACCAGGGTTAAATGGTGTGGAGGTACTATGGATAGTGAGATGAGGGCAGGTAAGATTAGGGTGAGACTGAAGTGTTCTTTCCATAAAGGGAAATGTAAAAAACTTCAGTTCCTATGGTTCTACAGCTCTCCATTTGTTTTCATCCTCAGAGACACTTATTGTGATATATTCTATTATGATAAATATCAATCACAGCTTACCAACAGTTGTGAGAAGCATGCTTGTAGTAGCAAATCCAAAGTGATTCCTTGCCACACACTCATATCTTCCCTGGTCAGCTTGCCCAACATCCTTGATAGTAAGAGTACCTTCATTATTTACATGGAATTTGCCACTGTCAGTAATCTGAACACCTGCCTAATTGAAAAAGCAAAACGAAACATTAAGTATGAAAAAAAGAAAGCAAAGTGCTTGAAATTCACAGCTCAAAAGATAAACATAAGTTAAACACCTTTAATAAAAAAAATCTTTATTTTCAGTTGTGACATTTTTTTTTAATATCTGTAGGAAATGTTCCCATTTGCCTATTGAAGAGTTCTAGAAATCTCACCCTAACCTAAAGAAAACCAAGGTGTTTCAAAGTCCAAGCAAAATATCTGTCACAAAGCCCATGTTCTTTACTACTTCAAAAAATTAAAAAATAATGAATAAGTATACATTCAAGGCACTGCGCTTGATGCCAGGGATAAAAAGATGGAATGAAGCACAGTCTTGACCCTTGGGGAGATTATACTCTAATAGATAAGATAAAACATGTATACAAATAATTGTAATATGAACTATAATAAATGCAGAGGAGAAAGATGGCACTGGAGTTAAGGAGGAAGGAAATGAATTCAAAGGTATGATGAACAAAGGCTGAGTAAGAATCAAGAATTTAGGACACACTGAATTGATCAGATAGGGTAGGTACCCATTGGAAAAGTCCTCAAACTTCCTTCGGAGCCTCAGGTTTTGTTTTTGTCTTTTTTTTTCCTATAAAATAAGATAGTTGGAGTGAATGATAGAAAGAGATCCTACTATATATACACAACCTTGAGGAGAATAATCAGATCCCAGAACAGTCTTGTGGGCAAGTAGTCAGGCTGGCAAAGTCACCGTGCAGGGAAGGGAAAGAGGCCAAGCCACATAAAACTTGCAATGAGTGCAGAAAACTTTTGAGTTCCCACATCAGCTGTCACATACTGGCTTTCATTTTTGTTTCTATATGGGTAGGTTTTTTGAGAGCCACATGTGCCAAGGGAGAAGGTGTGACATCTATCAAGAATTTGTTTCATGCCTCTGAAACACAGCCAGAGATACTAGACCCTCAAATTCCCAAGAGAGATTGGGGGATGGCTGTGTGGGGATTTCTGTTCCAAATTACTGAGGGTTTTTGTTTATTTTTTAAGAACCTGAATCAGTCATCAATTGTGTGATGTTTATAGGAAGTTAGAGGAAAGGAATAAATATGATGGAATATGTATGGTCCAGTAATTCAATATGGATAAAATTAAAAAGATTTATTATTCCTATCAATTCCTAGAAAAGATAATAACCTCAAGAAGTATTAGCTTAAAGTTAATGCACTGAAATATGACAGCTGACAAGAAAGGAAACAGGAAAATCACACAGCAATGAGGGTCAGGTGAATTTAATTTTGTGTTAATATTTTAGAGCCCTGGATTGTCTCTGAAATGAATATCTGAGATAAAAAGGAGCAAGTCAGGTGACACGGTGGACGGGTGCTTGGAGTCAGAAGAGCCGAGTTAGAATCATGCCTCAGATACTTAACTAGGTGTGTGATTCTGAGCTCGTCACTGAACCTCTGTGTCTGTTTCCACATCTCTAAAATGGTAATAATAGCATCTACCTCACAGGATTGTTGTGAGGATCAAACTGATTAACACACATAAAGTACTTTCACAAATGACAGCTAGTTTTATAAAAAGGACATATAACAAGCTATCTTTCTTTTTTTAACTGGAATATCCAATAAATTTTAAGCCAATATCTAAAGCCAATACCTAAAAATATGAGTCTGTTGATTTAAGCTTTTACTTTATACAAAAAACTTTGATTCATTTATTAATTAAAGAAGGAAAATAACTAAAGAGATTGATTTTAAACCATTGGCACTTCCAACTCCTAGAGATATGAAATTTAAAATCTCTAAATGGTATTTGCAAAAAAACAAACCTAGCCTTGAGAAACTTCCCGAGATGAAAACAAAGGATCCTGTTTCCTGAGACAAGATATCAAAGATGATGCAATTATTGACTGAGAATGAAGGAACTGCTTGATGTCTGTCCTCATAACCACAGTGCCCAGTAGAAACCACAGCTCAAGCTGGGTATTTAATAAATGCTTGTTCAGTTAAATTAAGAACCTTTGGGAGGATTAACTTCCTTAACCTTTACAATATCATTAACTGTGTTCTTAATATTCTCCTTTAAGAAAAACTACATAGTGGCATTGTTCAAAAAGTCATCTCTGACAATGCATGTGCCTACTCAGCAAAGAGTCCCGGATAATTCAGTTTAGTAACCATGATCAATTAGTGCATCATGATATCATGGTCTTCTGGAAATAACTACAAGTCCTACTACATCAATACTTGCTTGTTATTGTTGTTGTTGTGTTACTTTGTTTTGTTTTTTGTATGTGTGTGTGTGTGTGTATCTTTAAGGACCAGATTCAAGGGACAAGTGTATGATTGTTAGAATGAAGTTAAAAGAAAGAAGCAAATAATTATAATCAATTTGTCCCAGTGATCCAACATGGGTGAAGTATCCAATTAAAATATTTCTTAATTATTATTATTTCCATAAATAATCAAAAGAGGGATATCATAAGTTCAGGAGATCTCCAAGCATTTTCTCCATGCTTGCCCATCTTCTGAGACACTTATCCATGTGGTCATAAAAGGTTAACACAGGGGGTCTGTCCAATGCACTAGAGGTCTTCCTTCATTTCTTTATTATTATTATATTTATTACATGTAATTATTTGTCTTTTATTATAATTTATAATGCATTGTATATTATATTTATTTAAGTTTGTTTACAAATGTGCTTATATATTATTTATAAAATATTGCATATGTTATTATATTTATATTTATTTAAATTTAATTAAAGAAGCAGTGTGGCAGTGACTAGAGAATCAGCCTTAGAGTCAGGAAGATGGGTTAATGTCCAGCTTCTGAAAACTGCTAGTTGAATAACCATGGACAGATCACTTAACCTCTCACAGCCTGAGGTAACCCTCAGACCCTGTTACAGGAGAGAGGCTGACTTGCATTGGTGGAGGGGATTCCATACCAGTAAGTAGTTCTTTATATCACTGAAGCCACAATTCCAAACAGTAACAGGAACAAAGATTGTGTCTGTTGGAAATGCTTTCATCTCATTGTTCAGATTTTTTATTTCATGTTTCTTATTTTGCACAGCTAGGTGGCACAGTGGATATAGTGCCAGCCCTGAAATCAGAAGGACTCATCTTCCTGAGTTCAAAGTTGACCGCAGATATGTAAGAGCTGTGTGACCCTGAGCAAGTCACTTAACCCTGTTTGCCTCAGTTTCCTCATCTATAAAATGAACTGGAGAAGAAAATGACAAGCCACTCAGTATCTTCACCAAGGAAACCCCCAAAAGGGGTCACAGAGGATTGGACATGAATGAAACGACTAAACAACAAGAACAAAATCTTATTGTGAAGTTTTATTCTATGATTGATAATGACGCATTTTTGAGGAATTGGAAATAAACGGGGTCCTTATGAAAGTTGTTTTAATATAAAGCATTTTAATATAATGTGAATGACTATTTCTTAGAAGAATTGAACTATACCTGTTAAGCCAGCTTTCCCTGTCAGCTAAATAATGAAGGGACATCATTTGTGAGTTGTGAAACAAAAACAGATACCGACTGAAATATCTTATTTAAAAAAAAAAGGTGATAGAGGAAACAGTTTGTTCCATATGATAAGAAGCTGCCACTTTTATGGGAGAAAAGCACAGCTATAATAAATCAATCTGAAAATGACTACTTCTGTAGCTTTAGTTTAGTACAATTCTTACCTTTTTTAAACATTGTCTTTCAATAGTTGCTTTACCTTATTCCAAGTAATTATGGGTTGAGGTTCTCCTTGGGCACTACATGAAATGTTTACATTCTTCCCAACCTCTACATTTGTATCCTGAGGTAGCTGAGTAAACACAGGAAGCGCTGCCAAAAATACAAATAAACAAAAGAAAATAACCTCACATCAATCGTCTCTCTTCATAGTGGCTGGCCAAATCACACTACACTTTACTGGATACTGTATTGGTTAATATTGACTTTAGTGTTCAAAAAATTAATTACTTGGCAAGAAAAGCAGGTCTGCTTCCATTGCAAGAGGAAAATGGGTATCCTACAAAGGCATAATAAATTTGCTGTGTAAACCAATTTAATTTGGTTTTCTTGACTCTGGCTTACAAGACCAAAGCAAAGGGATCCTTGAAAGGGATGTGTCTTGCATGTTCACTTCGTGATGGGAAAATGATGTCTGGCAGGTCGACTTAATCTGAAATTTGGGAAAGGGTGAAAAAAATATCCTGGAAAAACCATAATATTGCCAAGTATGGAGGGAAATGACCGAGGAGACATAGAATAAAAATATCATGGAAAAGATGGAATGAGTATTGTCTAGTTGAATGCCTAATAGAATAAGTCATTCTTGGGAGAATAAAATAGAGAAGAGGGTGAGGAATTTTTTTTTTAAAACAAAAATAGCAAAGACCAAAAAAAACAAGTAAAATCAAAATGTAACACAGGAAGATAAACATGATTTCTTAGGTATCATTATTTGAAAGGATGGAAATCATAACTGGAGTAATGAGACTTAATTGTACATAAAGTTTGGTAAAAATCTACTATGAAGCTATTTTTAAGCCTACTATGTGCTACACGGGGTAGCTAAGTGGTTCAGTAAATAAAGCACCAGGCCTGGAGTCTGGAAGACTCCTCTCCCTGAGTTCAAAGCTGGCCTCAGACACTTACTAGCTGTGTGACCCTGGGCAAGTCATTTTATCTTCTTTACCTCAGTTTCCTCATTTGTAAAATGAGTTAGAGAAGGAAATGGCAAACCATTCTAGTATCTTTGCCAAGAAAATTCCAAAAGGGGTCAAAGAAAGTCAAACATGACTGAAAATGGCTAAGCAACAACAACATGTATAAGACATTGAACTAGGTTCTGGGAATACATAGATATACATGAAACAATACCTACCCTCAAAGAGTTTTTGTTCTGTCCAGGGAAAATGCATATATAGATATAAGTATATACAAATAAAGAAAATCTAATTTTGTGAAGGCACTAGCACTAGGGGGTGGGAGGGTGGGTAGGTAGGGATCATATAGGACATGCCATCTGTGCTGAACTTTGAAGCAAACAAGAGATTCTAGGCTGGAGAGAGTGAGAAGGAAATATATTCCCAACATGGAGTCATACAAAACACAGAGATGAAAGATGGACTGGCATGTATGAGAATAATGCAAAAAAGTCAGTTTGGCTGAATTGAATAGTGTGTGGAAGGGAGTAATATATAACAACGATGCCAAGACGCCAATCTAAGGATAGTGAATAGAGAATTAAAGTTAAGAATATAAAGAATAATAATATAAGAAGAAGAATAGAATATAAGTCAAGAAGGTACTATTGTGGTTTAAACCCAGGGACACCAAGAACTGTTGCAGTGGGGGACTCTGTCCACCCAAAAACTGATGGGTTTCATGATGTGTTGTGGTGGAACTGTCTTAAATAATTCAGAATCAGACCACCTCTAATCCAAGTACAGGCATCTATTAAGATTGACGCCTCTCATGAAGCAAGCTAAATTCCAAGAGGAACCAGCAACTTCAGAGGAAGCAAGATGGATTTTTATAGGGTAAAGATGCTGATTACACAATCAAAATTTACATAGAATGGAGGAATATGATTAATATTAAAAAGGCAGGAGGAGTTTGTTAAGAGATTAGGTAATGAAGGAGGGTTCCCATCTATGGTTCGGTGGCTAAACACTCTGGTCATGCTGCCCTCTAACTGGCTAGCTATTATGGTCCTGTCTGGTCAAGATAGTTAGGTAGTGTGGTACTGTCTTGGGTTAAATGGATGATGTGATTGAGACTGAATACAAGAACACACCTGTTTCTGCAGGAATTGGTCTGGGGGCAGTGACTACGTAGAGGCAGTAGCTAGGTTCCCACATGGACACACCTGCTGTTTCTGTGAGAACTAAGAGTTCAGGGACACATCTGTTGTTCCAGTGAGCAGTGAGGCACATATGAAGAAGTTAGGACATTGGCCAGGGGAGGGGAAGGAAGGAAGCAGGGATTAGGTAGGTACAGTGGGCCTGCTGTTCAATTGGTCTGGGCCTATAATGAAGTTAGAATATTGGGCCTGGGGGCAGCTTTATTGGTATTTCATCAGTAGTAACCTATCCACATTCAAATGTGAGTTTAAGGGTAATAGAGAACATTTGGGTGAGGATAAAAGAAAAAGAAAATGGAAGTGATATTATATTGGAGAATGAAAGAGAGTCAGGTCAAATGGAGGACATTTATGATACATTTCTAATATTGACAGAAAACTGAGCCATAGATATGGGATAGTAAAGAAGGCAGATTGCAACTCCCCAAACAAATGCTCAAATGTTTCCTTAAGTTTATGGTGAAATTCTCATCTCACATTACTTATTACTTTTATCTCTCAAATGACAGATGAAGAAATCAATGGAACTGTCACTCTGGATGCAATATGACCAATAGAAATTACTTGTTGATGATATGAAATTGATGATAATCTTGGAAGAAGGTAACTACATTAACCTAAGGTTCATAACAATAGCTAATGTTTATTATTTA
This sequence comes from Petaurus breviceps papuanus, assembly GCF_028583685.1. Taxonomy (NCBI): domain Eukaryota; kingdom Metazoa; phylum Chordata; class Mammalia; order Diprotodontia; family Petauridae; genus Petaurus; species Petaurus breviceps. The sequence goes on from NW_027186304.1 coordinate 59,319,017, forward strand.
GACAGCACTTTAAGGTTTGTACAGCACTTTACAGATGGCATCTCATTTTATCTTTACCACAGCCCTGGGAGGTAGATATTATTATTATTCCCATTTTGCAAATGAAAAAACTTGAGTTGAACAGAATTGAAGTGAGCTAATAAGTATCTAAGGTCAAAACTGAACTCAGTACTTCCTGACTCCAGTTTCTGCACTCATCCACTGAGCTATCAAGCAACCTCTTGAATACAGTCTAGGAATGAAAAAAAAAACAAAAAAACCATAAGTAAATATGTATTATTGTCATGCATTTTCCAATTATTAACTTTTATTAGAACCACTTCTCAATATATACCCCACTTAATCCTCTATTGTAACAAAGATAAATTTGAGCAAATTTATAAAGTAACATCTGACAACAACAATAGCTAACATTTGACCTGGAGAAGTCACTTAATCTACCTTGCCTCAGTTTCCTCATCTGTAAAATAAAGAGGTTGTATTTGATGACCTCTAAAATCCCTTCTAGCTCTAAATCTATAAACCTATGAAATTAATTTAAGTTTTAAGATATAAGCAAATTATGTCCAATAGTACTGAAAAAACTACACAGATGTATTTGCTGAACAACCATCAATAACCTTTGAAAATTCAAGTCAGTCAATCAATAAAAATGCATTAAGTGACAAGCACTGAAAAAAAAATGAAAAAAAAAAAACAAAGGCAATCCCTGACTTCAAGAAGCTTACAATCTAATGGTGAAAGATAACAGAAAATGGGGGCAGGGGTATATTTATTTTCATGTTGTCTCTCTCATTAGATTATAAGCTCCATTGAGGAGAGTGACTGTCTTTTGTCTCTTTTGAAAAAGTCAGAGAAGTCTTACAGAGTAATACAGCCAGGTGAGAAATGAGAAAATGTTTGAGACAAGCTCCCTCCTTAAAAGGTTTGGGGGTTCCCAACTCCACTCTCCAATTAGAGGAACAGAGGGTGGTGATGAGGGAAAGCACCAATGCTGACAGGATATTGCAAGATGATGAGGTTTTCCCAATTATGAGCTTTTCATGGTGAGAAAGAGAATAAGAGCATAAGAGAAGCTATAAAATTAAAGACAAATATAATTCAGATTCCCCCAAAATGAAAGAAATATATTCTGGAAACTATATGCCATGTTATAGGTATAAGGAACAACCAACAGACAGCCCAAATACCATGTACATTGGCATCCCTATCAATTTAATAAAATGAAAGGGAAGTCTCCACTGTTCAGGCTGTTAGAAAAGATGATCAACAAGACAGGAATGAGGTAGCAAATATCATTCCTGGTTTATAGCAGTTATCTTCAAATTAAGTCTCTCTATATTATACAATGTTACACGGTTGTAAGATTGTGTAAGGTATTCGATTCAATTATACCAATATTCATGAAGTACTATGTTCAAAGCTCTGTGCTAGTCTATGAGGATAAAAGAAAAAAGAACAATCTCTGTCTTCAAGGAGTTTTCATCTTACTAGAAGGAATATGACATTGTATAATACAAGGTAAAGCTTGATAGTAGCAAATGAGAGATCTAAAGTGTTATAACAAAATTTGCAGAAGAGAGACATGTTTTTTTTTTTTAGTGGTGAGGACCAAGGAAGACTTCCTAAAGGAGCTAACACCTAAATTGAGCCTTGGAGAAAGGAAAAGGAGTTGAACAGATGATTTTAAGGATTTAAAAGATAAGGTATGAATACATTGTTAATATATGGTAAGACTTAAAAAAATACATAGAGCTGGGGGGTAGTAGATTGAAATCAGGAAATGGTTAAGAAGTCTCTCTATTGCTTCCAGGAGCAAATACAAAACACTCTGTTTAGCATTCAAAACCCTTCATAACCCATCCCCTTCTTATCTTTACATTCTTCTTATATTTTACTCTGCTAGCCTCCTAGCTGTTCCAGGAACATGATGTTCCATTTTTCAGCCCCAGACATTTTCTCTGGCTGTCTCCCATGCCTGGAATGCTCTTCCTCCTTTGTTCTAACTACTGAATTCCCTGGTTTCCTTTAAGTACCAATGAAAATTTCAACTTCTACAGGAAACCTTACTCCACTTTATTCCAGTGCCTTCCATCTCTTACTTATTTCCTATTTGTCCTACATACTGTAGACCTTCCTTTTTATATATTTATTTGCATGTTGTCTCTCTCATTAGATTGTAAGCTCCATTGAGAAGAGTGACTGTCGTTTGCCTCTTTTGTATTCCTAGCACTTAACATGATATCTGGCACAGGGTAGGCACTAACTCTTACTGTATTAAACTGAGTCGGTTAACAAGTAGTAAATTTAGTCAAAAATGACTAAATCAGTTTTACATTTGGAAATAACCCATAGGGACCTGCCCTCACTCATATTACTATCTCTGAATTTGGTAAACACAAAGTGATTTCTAAATAGACACTTTCTGGTAGGCCTTGCTTATTGGAAAGAGAGCTACCCTTACCAAGGATTTTCAAACTTTTGAAAACCTGACTCCCCACGGTTTTTTTTAGATCATGGAACTCCATTCTATAGTTTATTTTAAATATAAAATGTTTTGATAATAAAGTGGAATATATGCTTTCCTATAGTCTGTAGTGGAAATTAATGAGTTGGGTTAATGAATTGGGTATTAATCATATAACCCTGATTGTAAAATATCAGCTCAGTAAGAATGGGGATGACGACTGTAAGAATTTTAATAAGATGTCCTTATATCAATGGTGCTCACTATCAGTCTGACATTGAAATCCACATAATAAATGCACTACCTGGGAGTGGAAACATCTTTCCTATTTGCTTTTCAGTGCAGCATTTGTTATTTCATAGCAAAAATGAGTATAATTTGGAAATTGAAGAATTGAGATCACCTGGATTCAAAATGAATATCATCACAGAAACTTAAAAGATGAAAAAAATGCAATAATCTCACTGAAGAACTGAAAGCTACACTCCATCTATAGATGGATGTCTATAATAATACATAACAAATAAAAGCCCCAAATCCCGACTCCATCTAGAGACAGATCTCTGTGAAAACAGACACCAGCTCATCTGTCTTGAGAGACTGCTCCTTGCTATGCAGTAGTCTGGAGAGAGATTCATCATGCATCTATACTTTATCTGTCATATTTTAGTAGCAAAACATCCCCAGGCTGTGATGTTCTTAGCCCTTTGTGTACTGAAAACTTGATAGCATAACCTTTTTTTTTTTCTCCACTGAGCCAAATGAAGTTGAGAACATCCAATCATTTGAGTAATTTCAGGTAGATCTGCTGTATTTTTCAAACTAATAAATTCACCTTAGATTGATTATCACTATCCCTTTATGTTTGTTCATCTTCCTTTATTTTCCTATTTTTCCATAGTTTCTATTATCTTCCCTTTTTGGTTATTCACTCTTAAACTTTTCAAAGTTCTTTTCATTCCCTTTTATGAAGTCCCCAAAAGAGACAGAAAACGCCAGGGAATAACTGGTTAATATAGAGCATTTGACTATTTCGACACAAAATTTTATGTATATATACATGGATATGTGTGTATATATAAATAGATATGCATACATATATGTATTACTTCATTTTCTTAATCAGCTTTATATTTATGTCTTTTTAACAACACTACATCCTCCTATTTATTCCATGGCATTTACTCTGCTCTTGACTACTTGCTTCCCTCATTTTCACATATGAAACACATTATCATATTTAACCATACCAAAGTGAAAATAATTTAAGAAAATGTGGGAGAAATTAAGACATTTTGTTGAAATGTTTAAAAATTCTATAAATGTAGTTTATTTAATATTATAAATGTCTCCATTTCTGCATAAGCTGTAAAAGCACAGATTTTAGTATTTAATAATGACTGACTTTTTATGTTTAAATTTGAAGAGAGTAATGTGGTAGAGTAGATAGGGAGGTGACCTTGAAGTCAAGAAGACCTGAGTTTGAGTCTTGTTTCTGACATATATAGAATGTGTGCCAGCAGGCAAGGTATTTAACCTCTTCATGTTCTAAGTAATTCTCTGAGACTATCAGTTATAGAACAGATAACTACTTTCCTTGGTAGAGGAAGTTTTCACACTGATATCCACCATATTAATGAAATAACAAGTCTAGTCCCTATCCTTATATACGAATTATCTTTTAAAAACAAACAAAAAACATGCATAATGGGCTCTTTTTACTTTCATACCTCTCAATGTACTATAAAACCTAGAAAAATGCTATCGCCTCATTCCAGAACACTCACTACAAATATGTAAACAGAAATACTGATTTTAATACAATGAATTTGAAATTTATCTGAATATTAAAAACATCAGCACTTCACTCTTAATAAGCTTGGACATGAAAGACAGTTTTCAATAACAGCAGAGAAGATACATTCTATCAGTCTTAAAAGATGATTTCTTGCCATGCAGTATCCTAGGTTTAGATTCATCAAATATCCATTCATTATATGTCATATTTCAGTAGGCTTTTTTATGAAGTAAGTAATTATTAGGAGATGGATGGCTTGTAACTAATGAATTAGCATAATAAAATTCAGAGGCTGAAAAAAGGGGTTACATGGAGATGTAGGGAATTAAATTTACATTTTCTATCCTGTGAAACTAAAAATAAAGTAAGAAACAAATGCCCTATTGGGAGAGAGGGAGTCTAGGTTGAAGAAGTTCTCACTTCAGGATTCTGGGATCTTTTAAATTTGCATCTTAGTGTGGTCTTACCCAGGCCAACTCAAAACTATGTTATACCAACCACCACCCCACTCTCACTTTCTAACTCTTACTCATCTGATTGAAAACTCCTCAAGGGCATGGCCAGCCTTGTTTCGGTATCAGAATCCTCAGTGGCTAGCGCATGGCTTGGTGCATAATAAGTGTTTAATAATTGCTTTTTATTCATTTTATCTTAGTATAATGGGTAAGTTAGAATAATAGGGATAATTACCTTTGCGATGGACAATCAGCTGGACAATCACTCTCTTCACCCCCAAAGGACTGACAGCCTGACATTCATACTGGCCTTGATCATGTTCTGCTACATGGGCAATCCGAAGGGTGCCTGAAGACAAAAGGATGTACTGGCCCTCCTGAGGGAGCTGGCCTCCTGTAAGTAATAAGCAAAAGAAACACACGTAAGCATTTCTTTGCCTAGATCCTTCAAAGTCACAAATATTATTTTCTTCCTTGATTTTTTTTCATTTTTCTGATTCTCTTTTTTATTAATTAGATGGTGTTTCATGACCTAATTGGTTCCTTGCCCCTGAACTTCTTTCAATTTCATAGGCAGAACCATTAATACCAACCAAACAACTCCCATCACCAACAACCTTGTTTAGCACTGCCTGGAGATCTTGGTTCAGTTCTGGCCCCTGAGCAAGAAGAGATATATGGAGCCTTAAGTTAGTTGTTCACCATCTACCTCAGCATTGATTCCATCATACTCTCTTTCCTAATAAGTCAGTTCCCACTTGTCCTCACATCAATGAAACTTTACCTTGTGGCAAAGTTCCTGTAGAAATAAATTCTCTGCCTTATATTTCCATAAGTATAATTATGGTCATTTCAGTGATCAAATTTCTTCTTGGTCTCTCAGGTCCTACTCTCCATTGCCTCTTATGATTAGATTCATATTTCCCTATCTACTGTTGAATATCCCAGATTTTGAACATCTATCTAACTGAGCTACATCTACCTATTATGTGGACCTCTACTAATATCTTCTCTTATTTCTATCCAAAATAAACAGTCAGATTTAGGAATAAGCATGTATTTTAAAAAATAATAATTACTCCCATTTCATCTGTCCATTTTTCCCGATGGATTGGAATGTTTTCAGCACACTTTAGTATTCATGGCCCCTTGCTGCCTTTGCCTAATCTTGTAGATCTACTATGATTCCCAGATATAAATTTCCACTGGATGGATTGTCCTTCCCCTGTCCAAGCTGCTTTATGGCACTTAGTGCTGAGTATTATTTACCTATTATTCTTATTTACCTAACTTGAAAGTAAGGTGAGAATGAAACTAGAAGATTAAAAGAAGAAGAAGAAAATGAGACTTTATAATGGCTAAACTCAGTAATGGAGAATTAAGAAAATGTACCTTTTTTCCCTTCATAACAGAAGTGGGAAGAACTATGTGTATGAAATCACATGTACTGTTAGACATGTTCAATCTGTTGGTTATGTTGATTGGTTGTTTTTTCCTCTCTTTTAATTTTTGTTATCAGGCATGACTCATTGCAGAGGGAAGGTGAGGAAAGCAGATATTCAAAGCATATATTATAAAAATATAAAACAATAAAAATAAGATATTTTTTTTCTTTTTGGAGGGCAATTGGGGCTAAGTGATTTGCCCAAAGTCACATGGCTGTTAAGTGTGTCAAATGGTCTGAAGCCAGATCTGAACTCAACTCCTCCTTATTCCAGGGCCAGTGCTCTATTCACTGCACCACCTAGCCGCCCCAAAATAAGATAATTTTTGAAAGGAACTAAGAGAGTATAAGAAGATATTATTTTCTAAGTTCTATAAGTGAGATAGTTAAAAGATTGAAACTGAGAGTGGATCTGCAAAAAAAAAAGATGGAATTGAAATCCAGGTTTCTACTAATTCTAAGTTGAGAGCTCTTTCCATTATACTGTTCATCAAATTTCTCACCATCTTCTCTATTGTTGGTTGATTACTCTCTCCCTAACGATTCCTAATTTATAGACCAGAAAGAAAGGAGCAACATAACTCTCTGCACTCCCATTGTCAGTTCTAGACTCTTGTTCTGCCAAGATAACTCAGTTAATTCTCTTCCTTCGAAATTCCTCTCTTATTATAACATTACATCAAGATTTTTGTCACAATCATCTACTAGTCTCTAGAATATTCCTTCATTGAGGTCTTTCTCTCCACTCTACCTAACTCTTATCATCACTGGTTATTTCAATAGTAATCTTAAACTCCCCACCAAGAACCTAGCTTCCTAGTCTCACAACTTCTTCAACTCACATCTTCTTTACAGCTCCACTGTACTTCAGCCACCTATCACACCTGAAAGAAATTCTAAAATTCTCTTATCAAAATCCCATTCATTAAAATTGAATCTCAACTAGGTTCACCCAATTGTATGAGAATAATTTTATCTTTGATTGACTTTCTATGATACTCTCTATATCTGTTGCAAAATTGTTTCTTCTCTATTAAGGCATCCAATTCTAACCCTTGCACTATTCCCTTTCTGAACAGTCAATTTCACTTCCTATTTTATAGTCAGTCAACAGATATTGACTAAATGCCAGGCACTGTGCTAAGCACTTAGAGATACAAAGAAAAGAAAAAAAGAAAAGAAAAAGACAGTCTTTCCTACAGGAAATCAAAATCTAATGAGGGAAGACAACACCCCCAAAAAGTTTAAAAAGCAGAACTGAAGGTTTGTGGTGAAAGGGCAGAAAGAAGTTGTTGCCTTCATCCTTGCCTATTAAACAATATGTTCTCCAAATATCTATTCTCCTTTTTCTCGTAAATTCTCCTTTGAATATTCTAACACTCTCTTGCCTGAATCAATTAATTAGCAACAATTATTAAGTATTCACTCTCCACAAGGATACAAAGCACTGAGGATAAAAAAGACAGTCCTTGACCTCAAGGTAAATTTTTTTTTTTTAATTTTTATTTATTTATTTATTTACTTTTAGTTTACAACATTTAGTTCCACAATCCCTTGAGTTTCAAATTTTCTCACCCTCCCTCTTTTCCCCCTCTTCCCCCATGGTGGCATGTAATCAAATATAAGTTCTACAAATACCTTCACATTAAACATTAATTAAGTTGTAAAGAAGGATTATAACCAAGGGAGTGAACAATGAGAAAGAAGGGACAAAACAAAACACAAAAAAGAGAGAGCAAGTACTTTGCTCCAATTTGTATTCAGATTGCAGGTCTTTCTCTGGATGTGGATATTCCTTTCCATCATGAGTCTTCTGGAGTTGTCTTCTAACCTTATATTACTGAGAGAAGGCCAGTCTATCAAAGTTAGTCATTACACATACGATGTCTCTGTAATTGTGTACAAAGTTCTCCTGGTTCTGCTCTCCTCACTCAGCATCAGTTTATATAAGTCTCTCCAGGTTATTATGAAGTCCATCTGCTCCTCATTTCTTATAGCACAATAATATTCCATTACATTCATATAACACAACTTGTTTAGGCATTCCCCAAAATGAGGGCATCCCCCTGATTTCCAATTCTTTGCCACCACATAAAGAGCTGCTATAAATATTTTTGTAAATATGGGTCCTTTTTCTACTTCTATGGTCTCTTTGGGATACAGCCCTAGAAGTGGTATTGCTGGGTCAAATGGTATGCACTTTTTTATAGCCCTTTGGACATAGCTCCATATTAGTCTCCAGAATCGTTGAATCAGTTCACAATTCCACCAACAATGTATTAGTGTTCCAATTTTTCCACAGGGGAGCTTAAATTTTAATAGGGCACAAATACATGCATATATATATATATATATATATATATATGACTAGTAGAGTGAATGGGCATGTACATGTCTATTACTATATATATGTTACATATATGTAGTTACATGTATTACATATGTGGTTCAAGAAGGATAATACTGGGGAGGAAACAGTTACAAGCAAAACAAACTTTCAGATCATGAAGGGAAAAAATAAAAGAAGCATTAACATTGCTGAAAAGGGAAGCAACTATAGTCAAAAGCGGGGAAAGGAGTTAGATTGCCACTTAGTTGAATGCAGACAAGCTAAACAAATTGTAGTATATAGACATAATGGAATATCATTGCACTATAAGAAATGACAAAAGAGATGTTTTCAGAGAATTCTGAGTGGTATGAACTGATGAAGAACAAAATGAACCAAACCATTAGAACAATTCATATATGGACAATATTGTAAAGAAAAACAACTCTGACAGATTTAAAAACTGAAAGGAATGATGATCAACCAAGTCTCTAGAAGACCTAGAAAAAATAAGTCACCCAACTCCTAGAAGGAGGGAAGAAAAGGGAGAAGGGAAGGGGAGGGAGAAAATGAAAAAGTGAGGGGAAGGGAAAGGGGGGAGAGGAAGAGGAGAAGGAGAAGAAGATGGAGGGAAGAGAAGAGGAAGAAGAAGGAAGAGGAGGAGGATTTAAGATGCAGAAAGATGTATTTCTAAATATGGCTATTGTGTAGACTTGTTTTGCTTGTTACTGTTGTTGAATCATTTCAGTCTTGTCTGACTCTTCATGACCCCATTTGGCTTTTCTTGGCAAAAATACTAGAGAAGTTTGTCATTTCCTTTTCTAGCTCATTTTACAGATGAGGAAACTGAGAAAAACAGGATAAAGTGATTTGCCCAGGGTCACACAGATAGTAAATGGTCACTGTGAGGATGTGTTTTGCTTAACTATGTTTATTTTTTACAAAGTTATTGTTGTTCTTCTTTCCTTTGGATTTTAAATGGAGAGATCTGAGGGAGGCAGAGAGAGGATTATCAATGATAAAATCAAGAAAAGGAAAGCCAGTGAAACATTAAAAAAAATACACAGAAGAGGACAGAAGGAAGTTCAGCAGGTGGCATAGAAAAGCAGGAAAAATTTAAAATTAATGCATGGAATTCATTATATACTTTTCCTTAAATTAGTACTATAAAATAGAGATTTACAATTTTAAATTCAGTATTCTTTTGTGTCTTGCTGTGAAAGACTTTTTATAGTATTTGAGTTCAGAATTAAAATAAATTATAATATAATAATAATATTATAACATTTATTTTAATAATTATTATTACATAGAAGAAGAAATAAGCAAATTTACGTATATGAATTTAAAGTTTGCTAAGTGCTTTATCCTGACAATAACATTGGGATGAAGTTGCTATTACTATCCCTATTTTATAGATGAGGAAAAGAAAGGTTAATTGATTTACGCAGGTTCACACAAATAGAAAGTTTCTGAGGAAAGATTTGGACTTATGTCTTCCTGATGCCGAGGCTGGCCTTCTATTCCAGAACTTTATGAATGTACTACCCAGCAGCCTAAAAATAGAAAGAAAGTAATCTCCTAGGAAAGGCACTAGCAGTTGGGTGGACCAGAAAACGCCTTCTGTAGAAGATCGTATTTTGGTTGAGTTTTGAAGGAATCCAGGGAAGCTGAGGAGTAGAGGTGAGTAAGAACATTTCATCTAGAGGGGACATAAAGAGTAAAGGCAAGGAGTTGGGAAATGGAATGTTATTGATAAGAACAGCAAGTCAGTCACTGTAGTGTAATAGCAGAGTGATTAGAAGGTATAAAACAGGAAATGTTTTAAAGATCTTTAATTGCCAAACTGAGGGGATTACATCTGGCCTTGGAGATGATAGAGAACCAGTAGAGTTTTTTGAGTATCAGAGCGACATAGTCAGATTTACTTGTTCAGGAAGCCACGTTGGAAGCTGAGGGAAGGATGGCTTGGAGTGGGAAGAAATATGAGGCAGGGAGATGATTTAGAGGGTCATTACAATATTCTAGGCAAGAGGTAATGATGATTGAGCCAAGGAAGTAGTTGTGTGAGTAGAGAGAATTATACAAGAGAGGTTTTAGAGGCACAGATAACTCTCAAATCCATATATTCATACCTAACCCATCTGCTAACCTCCACTTTCATATTCACACCTGCCTACTATTCATTTCCACCTACAGAAATATCCTACCTAAATACAAGAATTCACTTTTTCAAAATGGAAATAATCTTATTCCCCCATTAAATCTGCTTTTCCTTTATTTCTTTTTTTTTAGTTAATTTAAACCTATTCTCTCCTTCCTTTCCACCTTCCTTCATTGAAAAATAAAAATAAAACTCATAACAAATATGCATAGTGAAGCAAAATAAATTCCTGCATTGTCAACATCCAAAGATAGATAGATAGATAGATAGATAGATAGATAGATAGATAGAT